>NC_139937.1:14125633-14683260 GCF_963514095.1 Eutrigla gurnardus | reverse complement strand
TGTGTGCCATGTCTTCTATTATTGGAAAAATAACAACAATAACACAAAAACAACAATAACACAAATTGTATTTTTTTACATTTCTATTTAAAGTTGGATAGACAATGTGGAAATAAAAGCTATAGGCTAAGAGAAATATTTTTTAAATCAAATGTTTCAGGTTTTTGCTAGTTTTCTGTAATTTCTTTTAGAATATTATTTTATTCTACAGGATTAGTTATGTTCAAAACGGTCAACTAGGCAACAGCTGTGGCCTAGTTTGCTCCGGACTTTAGATTCTGAGGGATATTGGGGGTAAATACAGCAGTGGCGTCTCTCCCAGGCCGGCAGCACCTAAAGCCTGATATGATATAAACCTCTCTCTCCATAATGGCCCCGTCCACAGCTTTTAATCAGCCTTTTTACCTGGAGAGAGTGGAGGATTTATTTCCTGCAACATGGACACACAAACGGGCTGGAGATAGAACGTGTGTGTGTGTGTGTGTGTGTGTGTGTGTGTGTGTGTGTGTGTGTGTGTGTGTGTGTGTGTGTGTGTGTGTGTGTGTGTGTGTGTGTGTGTGTGTTTGGCTGAGCTTTCATTTCTGTTTCTAGGCTTTAGTGGAAATGCTGTTGACAGTCCAAACAGGCCCCAGTGTTGAGCAGACAGCATGTTCTTTTTGACAGGAATTATGACGTTCTATAAAAAGCAGTTTTCAGCAGATTTGCAATCACCTCAGCTCTCTGACACAACCATGAATCTCATTCTGATGAAAACTTGTGCAAAAGTGAAACAATATTATAAGATGTTGTTGAAAATGATTCACATCTTGTGTGCAATGAGATAAATACAAATGTTTCAGGCAGGCCGTTTTCTAGCTGGCTTGGAATGGGGCAGTTAGAGATGTTAGTTGGTCATCAATGACTAGAGTTCATATGAGTCTTATTTAGGAATTTAAGATATAATGTGCCCTTCTTTGTTTTTTATTTAAAGCTATAAGGGGGTCCAGAGATACGCTCTGCTGGAGGTAAACCAGTTGTCCATGAAGTCCATATAACATTTGATCATGTTAGTTTTGTTGAATTAAGTATGTAAAAAACAGTGGTTGAGACACAACTTAACTGTGTGTGTGAGTCATAGTTTCGCTCCAGGACTTAAACAAATAGCACTTCACCCCTGGTCGTCGGCTGTTTGGCAGCAACTTATTGAGTGTTTACTAGAGCCGAATCAACCAGTCAGATATTAGTAAATGACACGTCTTTGTGGCATTTTTATGATTAGTTGAATCACAGAGGACAAAATAAAAATGTTTTTGCTTTTGACATTTGGGGTGAAGGGAGGATACTTGGTGTTGGTGAGGCCGGCGGGGCATTTTGGGAGAGGGGGCATTGCCCTTAAGATAAATGTCTTTCTTTATTCCCTCAAGGGAAAATCAAGGTTTAAGTGAGTGAACAGAAACACAGACAATTCATTTACACAGACTAAAAACAAAATCTAAAAATACAAGCGAAACTAATGTGTTTAAAAATAGGATCTTCACAAGGATTAGTAGCAGCAATATCTAACACAGGTCAAAGGGTAAAAGGTCAATAGTGCATTTATCAGTCTATAAACAAGGTAAGGCAAAATGCTACAGCGCTAACACAAAAATAAAATAATTGGAATGGTTTATCATTTGTGATATCTGAAGTTAAAACTATGAACACATTATATATTGTACATATCTGAAATGGGGTTTTTTTATGGCATGATTCTATTGCAGATATCCAGAATGTTCATTCTAGATATGAAAAAATTAAACCGGCGATATTTGAAATTGAAAAGCCATTTTTCCTCGGAAGAATGATGGGGATACCTAAAATGTTCATTTTCACTAGGAAGAATATAACTACAGTGTAGCTATCAAATATTAACGGGTCCATCTCCATTCAGCCCTGATATAACATTTTCACCATGAGAATGTTTGTTCAAACTCAAGAATAAAGCTGAGTTTGAAGCAGACACAGACGACCTTGTCTGCCAGCAGTTTGCCTAATAATAAAAAATAAAAAAACAACAAAATCCAATTGATGATTGAAAGAGCTCCAAGATGAAAGGCTGATTTTATTGCCCACTTTAGCTGTTAGTGTAACTTTGAGATGATGAAGGCTGCTGAGGTCAAACTCCGGATTGTGAGCAATAATTCAATAACTCAAGATTGTGTCAAGCCAGAGCAGCTTAGACACCAAGTGTGTGAGGGTTTTTAACTATCCTATTCTATTCTTCATGGCAGAGCAAAGGCACAGACTCCAGTCGCATTTCACACATATCCATACAGTTAGGTCTTGAGATTGAAAATGAAAATATTAAGTGTAGAATTTCAGCTTTAAAGAGGACATTAAATGGGCCCAAATACTTAAAAAACACCTTCCCGGTCATAATCCCTGTCAATTAACTCTCACCTATGACCCACTAGAAGTGTGTGGTGGTCTGTCTGAATTTTCTCTTTTCTTATTATTATTCAATTCAAGCCCATATATGGGGAGAATGACACTGTGTCTAGGCTACTTGATGAACGTCTCCAGGCTGAACAATCTCCTGTTCACCTCAGTAAATGCACTAGGGGTTGCCTCCTTCCTGCCCTGAGATTTGCAGAGATGTGGGTGAAAGAGGGGCGACACAGCAGATGAGCCCCCCACAGGAAATCAGAAAAAGAAACCAGAAGTCAAAGCAGTTGTTTTCTTAGTCTGACAAGTAGACATATACAGCAGCTTGTTTGTTTTTGTCTTGACAGTTTGTTTGGTAGTTCCTTGGGATGTCTAGCTGAGTGGCGCTGTCCATGGTGCTGAATTGGGGATGTAATTCTGGCATGTTAAATTAACATTTAAAAGGCAAATATTAAAATATGCCTGCAAATGTAGTGTTTCAATTCAAATTCAGATTGTTTTGTTCCGAGTTACATGATTATTCAATGTTCCTTTAAAAGCTTGAACAAGACCTCTGCTGTTTGTGACAGTGTGTACAGCTGTTGAGGAATGCAGACGGTGCGACGGAGAGCAGCAGTTATCAGTCAGAGGAAGCATTATTACCTTTATGAGGGTGATTCCCCGAGCTCTGCTGGAGACACAACCCACCATCTCGTCACAGAGGTTTCGGATGAACTGGTGAGGGACCACAAACACCAGCAGGTCAGCTCCCTCTGCGGCGTCACAGAGCTTCGGGACCGCCACCTGCGAAGAAAACAAGAGACACGCGAATCAAAACAACAAGGTGGGTTTCGAATAGACGTGTGAGGTTTGAGCGTAAGTATTTATGATATGGATGTTAAAATATGGGTTAAACTGATTCAACTGACTGAGTCTATCATAGCAGACTGGAATTGCATTAAAACAGATCTTCAACAGGGGGTTTGGGACCCCTAGCCCAAGGGGATCCGCAGAGTTACTGTAGGGGGTCTCTGAAATCTTTTGATCCCAAACTTTTTTTCTTCCAAAAATTGAAATATGTCCAAAAATACACCTTAACGTAAATACAACCTATATTAAGCAAACATAAATATGTTTAATATATTGAGAAATTGTGATGTAGAAATTCCAATATCGAATTAAAATATGAATCTGTCAATAATTATAATTTAAATGGCTTAGCATTGTTACAAAGTAGCCTACTGTTATACCTGGCACTATAGGCTGCACTACACATTATCATTGGCCCGGTTTAATAAGGAAGTTTTATGATTTTACGATATGTAATAAGGGGTCCCTCCACCAGGTCACTATAATCCTTGGGGGTCCTTGGCCTGAAAACGTTGAAGACCTGCATTAGAAGAGGGTAATCCTCACCACATTCTCTGGCAGTTTGTATCCAGGCAGGTACTTGATGTTTTCATGCTCCGTGTTGATGATGTCACTGAGCTTCCTGCCGTTAATGTTCTCTTCGAATACCCACATCTTCACCGTGGTGGCAAAACGCAGAGATCTGGCATTATTGCCAATGATCCGGGCAATGGCCGAGCCCCTGCAACACAAGCAGAGGTCAGGAGGTCAACTCACTTTCACTCAGTATACGTCAAGTTCCCAACTCACACGGAAACCTTAGTTCGCCACAGAGCAGTGCTGTATTGTAAGCACTTACTCCCTACACTCTTACAAATACAGGTTTACACTAATAACGTGATTATTCCGCAATGAAAATACAGTGGAAAAGGGGCGTCAGACCCAATGCAATCGGACTTCTTTTTGCAGCCAGAGGAGTCGCCCCCTGTTGACCGGTAGAGGGAATGCAAGTTAAGTGCAAGTTTCAGAACCGCAATGGTGATTTCTGGGTATATTGATGTCGTCCCATGTCAAGTGTCCGTTTGGTCATGTGACGACACGATACAATACGACAAATCCGTCCTGACTGACGAGCACATCTGCGGGCCGAGCCGAGCCTTTCAAACATAAGAGCGGCGGTGAGTAACTAGAACCGCTGGTCCCACCAGGCTGCAGCATCACATCCCGGATCACTACCACTCAGCTTACCAGTTCCCGGAGCCGACTATGCACACTTTGAGCGGGGAGGCCATCGGTGAAGCTCCCTGTGTCCTGCCGCTCTCCCTGACTCCTCTCCGCGGGCTAAAGAAGAGGCAGAGCCGGTTGCAAAGCTTCGCTTCTCCGGCGAACGAGAGAGAGACGAGCTGGAGCTGCACAGTAAGCGTCCGCTTCTGATGACGTCGCAGATTGTGCGGCGCACAAGAGCCTGTCGGAAGTCGTAGTTTTCGCGTAAACGAGAGCCTCTGGATTACATAACATGGTGATTTACTGATGAATAATAGATTACATTATTTGTAGTGAACAATGGTTGTAATTTAAAGCGCGCATGCGGCAGATATTGTGGTTTTTCTTGATGGAAATGACAGAATATCAGCTTCAACAGATTCAAGGTTCAATCTTTTGTCATTGCATTAGTTTCTCAAGGGGATAAGGGATTCGATATATTGATAGCTGAGCTTCTTCAGACACACAATATGTCTCTATAGGGAAGAAGCAGGCTTCACTGGCTATGTGTAATAGGTCATTAACAGTCATTAAACTATGCATATTTAGTAACTAAAACAAACTTTAGTGCAAGAGTTAGATTCCTCCTTGCTTATTACTGTAGAATATTGTATTAGTAATGTTGTTATTATTATTCATATATTATTGTATGAATGAAAAACCCATTTGTGCAACAAGAGAGGGACTTATTGATGTCTTTAATATTAGAGGAATAACATAAATATACACCCCACAGTGCGGATGCTCTCAGCCTGTGAAGGTTTTACTGCATTACTGATTCCCTATGGCCGGCTGAAGGGGGAGTGTCCCGGGCTGGGGGGAGTGATCAACCCGGGATTTCCAAAATAAAAAACGCAATAACGTCAGAGCAGAGAGGGGGGGGGGCTCAGCTCCGCAGTGATATAGTCGGAGTGTCCCTCCAGTCTGTCAACAGTGTCACAGCAGGCTGGAGTGAAGCTCCACTTGTTCCTCGTATCTCACTCTCTCGTCGAAAAGCTGCATCAAATCTGTGACTTCAAACCTCTCTCATCCCATCTCTCCGCTCTTTTGTACTCTCTTGTTTTTTTTTTTCTCACTGAGAAGCAATTCTCACTTCAGAGTGTCGAGAGCAAAAAGCGAGCAGCATGAGCCGGCCAGCGCGTCAGGAGAGCCCCGCTTGGAGTCCCTGCAGGAGGCAGCAGGAGCAGCGCAGCCCGGCCGCACCTGAGCACCGAGTGGGGTCCGGGACCAGGGACGGCGGCGCAGGGTCCGGGACCAGGGACGGCGGCGCGGGGTCGGGCGCCTCGCTTCACAAAACAACCCGTAACAAGCGGCACCTGGAGGGTGTCCTGAAGAAATACACCAACCCGCTCCAGGGCTGGCAGAGCAGGTAGGTCATGGACTGACACGGGGATTCATTTAGTCACACAAACAGCTAGTGTTACACGGAGAGGATGTGTTGTTTTAATCTTCAAATGGGTCTAAATTAGGTCTGAGCAGTTCTATGCAGTTTTTGGACGATGAGAGGTGGATAGAAGTATTTAATCTGCCTCAAAACTGAGTTTAAGATCCAACACCTTCCACCCCCAGTTGATTTAATCCCAACTGTTCTGGTATAGTGTTGTAAAATGTCATATGTGAACACTATGGGGTTTTTTTTTTTTGCTAATCCCCTCTGTGTGGTCACAAGAATTACATAAAAACAAAGTGCATCCCTCTAAATTCAACTGCAATGTCAGCTTTTTTTGACAATGCTTTATATACATCTGACCAAAGTGGCATCATAACCAACTTCGGGGCGAGATCCCACAAAAATGTGTGCGTGGGTCTGCACACCGCCGGGCCACCCCATCTGTGCGTGTGCATCCTCCCATTCATTCAGTTTGAACCTGCGGTGATGGCTCAGCCAGAGAGAGGAGATGTGGGGGTGGGAGTCCCAGAAACGCTGAATGAGTCATCCAGGATCAGGAAAGCCCTGCACTCCTCTCCTGCATCTCAATACTCCCTACACTCTCCACTCTCTCTCTCTCTTTAACAGCTCACTCTCGGTCTCACTCTCTCATCGTGCCAGTGGATCTATAGGGAAAGCATCCAAACGTGTAATGAGCTCCGTGATCACATTTTGACAGCGTGTGGTGGTGTACACACACACACAAACACACACACACACACACACACACACACACACACACACACTCCTATAGGAGTATACACTGCTGTATTTTACTCAGAAACACATGAGAAACTAGAGTCTGTGTGTGTGTTTGTGCACAAGTGTGCGTCAGCAGGTTGTGTACGCGTGCTTGAATATGATATAAATATCTCCATCCTTTATGAAGCCCCGATCTTTGCTTTCGTTTGGCTTCCTGTCACTGAGCCTGGAGACACGCAGCATCATGTTTGTATCATCATCGTTGTTCTCAGCCTGTCAGAGGGGATTTAGTTGTTGTTATTTGTTGTGACAACGTGGTTGACAGAGTATAAGCCGAGCCCCCCAGAAAGAGTGTCGGGCTTTGAAGCAAATTTCACACAGTGGCCAAGTCGTGGGATTACAACTTCTGCGTGGTCACGTGATGTCACCGGGCCCAAAAATACATTCCCAGAGACATCGGGCGGAGGTGGGGGGGGGGACATCTGTGAAACAGCGGACCATTTTTTTAAAATGTAAATTAACTTAGTTTGAATACTTGAATAGTCCTTATTTAAGTCATTAGGCCCCACATGTTGTAAAATGCATTAATAGCTGAATCCAGAGTCGTTTTCATGCTGCATTCATGTAAATGAGACTGAGGCTGGATTAAGTACCTGTTAGGCGGGGCAAAAGAAAACAGTAGTAAACCCATAAATATGTAACATCGCCAGACTAGTCAGACAAATTATAGCTGTTTTTCATTTAGCTGCAGGAACCGTGACTTGCACTGTGTGTAGGCAATGCACTTTCATTGATAAGGAGTGGAAGCTAATCGTAGAGGCTTCGGTATGAATGTGTGTGAATGGCTGACCGCTGATATGTAGTGTAAAGAGCCTTGAGGAGTCAGAAGACTAGAAAAGCGCTGTATAATTGCAGGTCGATTGCCCCGCAAAATTACCTTTTAAATTGACAAACATCATACATGTAATTCATGGTATATAAGCACGGCCATTGACCACCATACATATTTATTTCCAAAACAAGGTCCCACTGGGAACACCAGAGGGTGACTCTTGTGTGATTAAATCAGTCCGTTCCGGCTCCTGGCCTTGATGTAGGAATCAAAAAGTGTTCCATTACTCAATACTCATACATCAGTTATATAGGCCTTTGCCTGTCTTACTTTAAATTCTTTCTCTTCTCGTCTCTCTTTGTTACATCTTTTCATCTGAGCCTTTTTTCTCCGTCAGTTATTTTTCCACTCTATTTTTAATTTTTCTATTTTTTCCCCATCTACTGCTGTCTCTTTGTGCGTCGCTCTTTATCTGTCAGCGTCTCCGGCTTCCTGAAGTGCACAGCCCCTCC
Source organism: Eutrigla gurnardus (assembly GCF_963514095.1). NCBI lineage: Eukaryota > Metazoa > Chordata > Actinopteri > Perciformes > Triglidae > Eutrigla > Eutrigla gurnardus. The sequence continues at coordinate 14,675,291 of NC_139937.1, read as the reverse complement.
GCCTGCTGCTGCTGCAATCTAAGTGAACTGCTTTTCATTCTCCTGTCTCCAGCCTCCATGCTTCCAGTAGTCGCTCCGCTCTGCAAACTTGACTGATAGATTTGGTACCTGGCGAGAGTTACATGGCCCTAATGGCTGGCCGGACACCTCGCTGACGGATGAGTGAGGTGTCAGGGTTCGTAGAAAGATCAATGCACTTACTGCCTAAGCCATTCATCCAGCTCCCCTTTTCATCCAGCTCATATCTCAGCCTCCAGCGTTGGCTGCAGGAGACAACATGAATGAGACGTGCACTCTACGCCTTCATCATTCCTGTCCAATGACCTCCATACCTGCTTTTGCTGGCTGAGCTGGTGTCATTAGACTGAAGCCAATTCCTGCCATCATGTTTGTTCTCCACTCCCATTAGAAGGAAATCACAGGAAATCAACATCCATTCTTAAGTAATGCCACTTCCATAGTGATTGTAACCGTAAGTCCAAAGACATGTAGGTTAATTGATGACTCTAAATTGCCTGTATGTGTGATTGTGCGTCTTCCCCCAACGTGGCTCCACCCCCCGTGACCCTGAACAGGATAAACCGTCACAGATATTGGATGGATAGGCCCATGGTGTTCATCATTGCCTCATCAGTAGTGCAACATATCTTTAAGTTCATTCTCTCCGTTTATTTTTTGCCTACGGCGCATCTATTGTATATTGCTTATCCATTTATCTGCCTCCCTCCCTTCTCACTTCAGAGTCTCTGAATTTGTTTCTATTGATTAATTCTCTATATTTTTCTTTATCGTTATTTCTATTTAAATTTTTCTCTCCGTCTGTTTTCTCCATATGCTCTCCGTATGAATCTGATATTTTGCTTTAGCTTTTATCGTGTCTATTTATTCCGTAGTTATTTGCCGGCGTCCATTTCTGTGCTTCTCTGTGGTTATTTCACTTTATTGGAAAGGTTGACGTAGTGATGAGAAAACAAAAAAGCAACCATTCCGCTTTAGTTTACAACACTGGAGATATGATGTACATACATCAGGGTGACATGCTCCATGCATGAGTGCCAGCGATGTTGAACATGTCGTTATGCTCCGCCATGTTCCCTGCTGCATCTGGTGACAGAAGACACCTAACCCCTCCACCTAACACACAAAACTGACAGGCGGCGTATTGATTCACGCTGCTTTACGCTGGTGCTGCTGATTATCTACATTTGGAGAGCAAAGGGAGGTGTGAGAGCCACTTGATGTTCCACTGCATGCCACACGGTCACATGACGGCGGTGGAGCGGAAGAAACAGATTGCTGTGTGAAAACAGATTTAAATTATTCATAGTGGCCTCTTTCTTCTCATTGCCGTGGTTCCTTTGTCTTCTAGTAAAGCTTTGTGCTTTTTGCTCTCTCGATCCCTGCAGCAGCATTTCTGTCCCTTCATCCATCCCTGCTTCACTCGCTCCCCGCCGCCGCTGGTTCTCATCAGTGCTTAGAGACTCCGCTTCATGACCATATTAAAGACTCCAGGGTGAAATCACTCAGCCCTCAGTGGCTCATAGGAGCTCCTGTGCGAGATGGAATAAGATTTGTCCTCACTCTCGGCACGAGTGGAGAATGCTGACTGAGCAATACTACACCAATGGTGGTTGAATGTTTGTGTTTGTGTGTGTGTGTGTGTGTGTGTGTGTGTGTGTGTGTGTGTGTGTGTGTGTGTGTGTGTGTGTGTGGGTGGGTGGGGGGGGGCAGTGTGAGCAGGAGGTTCAAAGGGGAGATAAAATATGATAACTAGAGTACAACGACTCTCAATCATAGACTGTATGTAACAACGTATTCCTTGTGATGTCACCCATCGGTTTATGGTCTACAGTTTTGAAGCCTCGAACTCTGCACGAACTTCATCTGGTTCCATCTGGTTTCTGGTATGAAGCTGTTAGTCTCTCTAATTCAAAGTACTCATAGTTGTTAGTTGACTTGGAACCATGGTAGCAACAGTAGCGTGGCAGCAGTAGTGACATTGTGGTAACACCCTGAAGCATACCCCGTTTTATCGTCTATTTTACTCTAAAATGGACCATAATTTACTAGATGAACATCATGCTGTATTAGAGAAGACTTGAAACTACAGATTGAAACCATAAACTCATGTTTACAATGTTTACTGAGATAATAAATCAAGTGTGAAGTCGGGTCATTTTCACATCGACTTCAATGCAATCAGACTTCTTTTTGTAACCAGAGGAGTCGCCCCCTGATGGCCGGTAAAGAAAATGCATGTTTTTTAATGCACTTAAGCATTGGCTTCACTTTTCAGAAGCGGAGGTTGCCGCCTGCTCTCCTTATGATTTTTCAAGCCATCCCACTTCAGAGGATGCTGGAGTGATGTCCGACTCCCTCACTGTGTCTCTGAATTGGAATATTAATACGAGAATTGTTTACGTTTTGTTTTAGGTGTCGTGAGCTTTCCCCAGTCAGACAGTAAGAGAGCTCAATCAATGACACCTCACCTCATCAATGACTGATGAGGGAATGAGGGATTACCTCCACACAGCTCTTACCATGGCCCCTTCCTCTCTATAGACCCTCTCTGTCCCGATGTTCTGTCCAACCTCTCTCCATCTCATGTGTCCTCTGGTAAATGTCTCTCTCACGTCTCCCTCCTGCAGATATTTTGTACTGGACCCCGAGGTTGGCCAGCTCCAATATTTTCTGAATGAACTCGGTAAAAGCCAGCGACCTCCCAGAGGGTCTCTGCCTCTTCTCGGAGCAATGGTGGTCTCCAACGACGAGTATCCCTACATGTTTACTCTTCAATCCACTACTGGGGATTCCTACAAACTTAGAGGTAAGAGAATGTGTCTCATATATATATATTAAATGCTTGGTAGAGGCATTTGACGAATGTGATATTCTCTTGCATTGCTATCAAATAGTCTTTTTTGCTTAGGAAGGTTCCTAACTGAAGAAGTGACCCGGAAGTAAACAAGTGGCCACCATGATAAGAGCCGTTCGAATTCTCTAAATGCAAAGGAAAGGAGCTCCAATGCTTCCTTTCAGATCTCCTTTAGCATAGGATACAACGGACCTTCCTATACGAAAGGAAAGGAGATTACACCGACCCACAATTCCTTGTGAGAGCAACATTTAAAGTACCGCACACCTCGGCCGTTCATGAAAACAAACTATATGCTCATTTGCATATTTAACAGTTACTTTCATGCAGTTGATAAATGTGTGTGGACAGTGATAATAATGTAATGGTATTTGTATTTATTTGCAGCACCGCAGTCGTCTTTTCCTAAATCCTTTAGAGTTCTCCTCCCAACTTTCCTGAGAAGGAAAAGGCGCTAGGACTGAATTTTTTGACTATTCGACCGAAGACTTTAAAATCATGGATTTAAACGAATGAGGCTTTTCAAAGAATTATTACCTTTACCTACCTTTTCAATAAGTTTTAAGTATCTGCAATTTCATTAGGGTCAATTAGTTTGAGTTATCAAAGGTTACCTTCTTTTTCATCTCAGTTTCTTAAAATGTTTTTTAATGAATATTTATAAAATTGTATGGCATGCTTTAAAGCAATCTTATCTAAATTTGACTTTCTGTCACAAGATAACCAGCAACAACCAGAAATGGGAATTCTGTAATTCAGTGATGGTGTTGCCCCAGCCGCTTATTTGTTGTCATGGTCCCCAGACCCCCAGCATCCAAATAACACATACAGTAACTCTTTGACATTTCAGCTTTGATCCCTGATGGAAGGGAAAGCAAAAATATAACACACAGCAGCATTCTCTGTTTGCGTAGCATGAGGGAGCCTTAAGGTCACTACTTCACTTTGAAGGTTCACTGAAGTGATTGTTGACGCAGTGCTACAGTACCTTGTATTCTTGTCATTTGTCTTATGTGTCAACAGCACTGAGGGGAATTGATTGTGAATGTTGTTGTCAGCAAATCTCCACACACAGGGTAGGAGACTCAATCCTCCAGGTCGATATAGTACATTCAGAAAATGTAAAGGATCTGTATTGGTGAATCAGAGCATTAATGTAGTATAAATCAACAGATTGTAATGTATATTAAAGTAATGTCTCCCTGAACATAGAAAGAAGTGTTGTCATCCCATATTCTCTGTGCCACAACTTTAAATAGGAAAATCCTTTTTGTGTGATCAGAAACTCTCACGCCAAATAAATTAAACACCATTGACAAGAGCTCAGATTTGAGCATTCACCAAAAAACACTTCATTCAAAGCCAACTGAAATAAAAATGAATCTCTCAAAACCCAACCTGGTAAAAAAAAAAAAAAGCATTTTAGTTAACTTGTGCTTTTTTGTGCTGTTCTTAAACCTTCTTTTATTCTGTTTTTATTTTTGTTTTAATCTGTGGCACCTTGAGATTGTTCAATGTACAATTAACAGTGCATTACAAATAAAATGTATTATTATTATTATTATTATTATTATTATTATTGATTGATTGGCGTACTTTGCTAATGTTAGCACAGGTTTTCATGCAGAAACGTAACATTTTAGAAACCTATATCTCCTTCCAACCTCTCGGCTAGCTAACCACGACTAGCTCGGAATCCAATCATTGATGGCTATCATGGGTTTTGAGTTAAAAATACGATTCAGTCTGAGAAGTGTCAGTAAAATGCAGGGCAGATCAAATCATTGCATTGATTGAGGTGTGTGTCTGACACATGGAGATTGCTGTGTGATTAGCTGACCATAGGGGTCACGGTATTCCTGTGTGACTGTCAGAGCATCTCCATATGTGACAGCTGCGATTTCCTATTCACACCCTCCTCGCCTGTCCATCATTCTCTTTGTCACACTGATGGCTTTTTGACGGAGCTGATCAGATATTTTTATTACTCCTCGTCTGTGTGTCCTCGCAGAGCTTTCATGTCTTTCTCATCACCAGCAAAACAAAGATAAGGCATCATTGAGGTCCGCTCCATCAGAAACGCAGGTTTGCCTTTTCATACAAGTTGTTAAAGCCAGAGTTGTGAGGGCCAGTGAGGCAACAGCTTAACCTGACGTGCCAGATGGTTTCTTATATGAGAAGCCGTCATTGGAAACTGTTTGGAAAAGAGTGAGCACTTTCTTAAAAAAACACTTTCCAGTTCCAGTTCAACCAGCTGTCAATCAAACTCTTGCCGAAAGCCAGTTGGGAGATGAGCGAAAACATCTTTTCCACCGAGAAAAGCCTTCAGAGCAGTTCTTTCCAGACACAAAAAGCATGACGTGAAGCCTGACAATGGATTTCTGTGTGATCCAGAGGGATATCTTGATAGTCCCCTGCATGGGTAAGCAGGGTCTAGGAATGACCCCATGCTTTGCTATTTCTGGCAGCAACAGCAGTGCACCAATAGCAAACTATATCCTGACTCTCTTCTTGATGCTGCAACAACTCAACTTGGACAGTATAATCTATAATGTCCACTAGGAAGGTTTTAGCCATGTAGCTGCTTGTTGTAAACCGTTATCTACAAACAAACATTTGATCAGATGTTACATCATGTTTTGATTCATCAGGTGTGCAAACAACAAGAATAAAGCTGGCGGTGATTTAGTTTGTAATCTGCATCTGCATTGTAACCGTCATGATATCCGGCCCATCGCAGCATTAGCCCTGAACCCTTACAGACTTTATGCCAGCTGGTAAGAGCTTGATTGCAAGAGGCAGTTTGGGCACAAAATGGTCTAACGAGGAATGGGACACCGCCATGCAACATATCATGTTACCTTGATGACGCTAAACATGTCATGTAGAATTGTAAAAGACTTTTTACATGAAGTTTTACACAGCATTGCCAAGAAGATTCACCGATGCAAGCCTGAGGTTGTATTTTTGACAGCTGGCACAGACGGAGCCTTCAGTAAAGCTGTGGGGGCTGTAGATGGCTGTCAAATACAAATCAAACCAACCAAACATAAACCCGTTTTTTTGTTTAAACTACAAAGAGATTTAATCTATTCGGCTTCAAGTCATCTGTGACTCCTCTGGGAGATTTCTTGACAGCCCTATTTATTTCAATTCCCCGTACCCCCATCTCTTCTCTCTGGAGGCTTGTTCTTGAGCTTCAAATTACAAGTAGACCCCCCTTTCAGACACCTATATTACAAGAGAGGATGCAGGTGTGCTCTAATAGAAAGCATGGCAGGCTGGCCTGTTCTATAATTGAAAGAACATTTGGGGTCATGAAGGCACGATGGTATATACAAGGTGCATTCCTCCACAATATGTGTGCCTTACTCATGGAGATGTCATGGAAGAGCCCCACCCTGAAGAACCTGGTCCCATTGCTGCATTTTAACTACATGACATCCAGAAGAGGAGTAGGGCCCACATATTGGCAATGCACATGTTTTAATAGGGTCATTTTCTCATTGATTTCCATGAAATCAGGTTATTTTCTCAGGGGGGAGTTGCCCCCTGATGGCCAGCAGAGAGAATGCAAGCTTAAGGCACTTCAGCTTCACCTTTCAGAACCGGAGGTTGCCGCGTGGGGCCAATTGAAGTGCAATTGTTAGGTTCAAAGTTTGGGAATCACTATTTCTCAAGCTCTACCGAGTATTTGGGGCAGCAGGACAGTGTATGTGGGACAGGAAGAAGTAACTAAGGAATGTCCCTCATGTCCTGGTTCATTGATGAGGTTTTTTTTAACACCAATGGAGCTCTCTATATATATCAGACTTTGTCTTACACGTTCTTGTTAGTTCCATTGCTGTTTTGGATGTTTTCATGAAATTTGCTGATGACTAAAAGAATATAGAATAACAAGAGCCTACCCCTTTAACGGTAAAAGCACTGATCATAACTGGCATAACCTTTGATGTGTGGGTTATTTCCTGACTCAGGGAGAGACAGCAGGAAACACTCACTTTGATGCTGTGTCTCTGTTTTCCTGTCAGCACTGGACGCCCAGGAGCAAGAGTTATGGATGACTCAGCTACAGCTGTGTTCCCGACGCCACTCCGACAGCAGCGCCAAGGTACGTGCACGCGCACATGCCCACAAAGAGAGACTCAGGTATGGACAGTGAGCACCTTGCTGTGTAATGTGCTACATCCATCTGGGGACTTGACGCGGTATTGATTCACCTCTCTTCTACACCTCCTTATTGGATTACAGCTATTCCAAATGTACAGAGAAGTGTACTTTTGGCCAGACGGACAGGTTTGGTTTCTGGACCTAATGGAGCTGTACCATATTTCCATCCACTCTATGTTCGAGTCCAGCTGCTCATTACCTCAAGGTTCATCTTATTCAGCATTTCAGTGCTGCTTTACTCCTTTGTTCTCAAACAAGCTGAACTGCCAGTGATGGTCACTAATGGTTTGTGCTCCCGGCCACCATGTTGCACTTCCAGGTACATTAAAGGTAATCCTAACTCTGGGTTATATGTGTGATGTGACTTGAAAGGATAAGAGCATGTTGTCTCTTATTAATGGACGAGTTACAGAAACACACACACAGACTGGATGCTTTGATGTTGTTGGTTTGTCCTCTAACCAAGAGGAAATTACACAATTTACCTTTCAGCTCCATCTCATTGCTGAAAGCCTCCAAACAGTAACATCTGTTCAGTCCATTTTACTCCCAGCAAATCCAACAGCCTAATACCTTCTGCACATAGGGCCTTTTTTAAAATGCTCCTGCATAGGCTTGAAGCGAAATTGGTCAGACACCACACCAAGTATGGGCGTAAATAACAGAAAAGGTCCATCCATCCATCTTCTACCGCTTCATCCTCTATTCAGTGTTGTGGGGGGGCTGGAGCCAATCCCAGCCGATCCAACAGAAAAGGTAAATAGTGTAAATCCAATCCAAATCGTTTCAACCGTTAAAGATCAGAAAACAATTCAAGACTATGCCTAATCCTAAACCTAACCCCAAAAAGTTATGGAGAAAACAGTGGAAATAATTAGTTAAAATTAGCTCAAAGTAAGGGGTAAAATGGTTGGAACAGTTCGCTAACGGTTAACTGAAAGTAATGGATAAATAGTCGAAATGATGTGCTAAAAAAATAACAATAGAAACCGTTTTCTAGGGGTCAAATGTCAATTGCGATTGCAAACTAGCTGATATTAGCAGTGTAAACCGTCACCACTCTCACCTATGCCATCATTTTTCAAACCCAATTTAGATCAAACCATTCACCAGGCTTGAAGTGCTGGGCTTGGTCTCGCCCAAAATCAACAATCAATCAAATCAAGACGGTTGTGATTAAACGTTCAACGTTGAACTCTTCCTGGAACCTCGTTCTGCAGGGGAGCTCCCTCAAATTAAGTCTTAATATTTATGAAACTTAATTAGACTAGCATTAGACAAGCCTAACCGAACAATCAAGAACCAGTCTAAGGTCAATACCAGTTCTAAACGAGGCTATGTTTATGCAACTGGTCCCCGGCAGATAGCCAATCACAGTTGGGCTGTCTGTTCCCCGGCCACGCCTCTGGGTTAGACATTAGGGAAAATATAACCCCAAACAACACTACCTCAATACTTTCATTTGCAACTGGTTGTTTCTTTGATAGGACAGTTTTTGACAATTGTGATCCTGCGTCATCAGGACACATGTGGGGAAATCAAATTCCAGTGACTGACAGATATTTATGCGGCCTTTTGACGCTTCTGCATAACTGTATGTTCTTCGGTGTCACAAAGAGCTCACAGAGAAATAACACAATATTAATATTATTAGACTGCAATTTGGCCACATGTGATTAATGATTAACAAGAACAGACAGGAATGTGCAACTGTTTTGGAGCGCACAAACACGCACACCAGGCCTCTCCTACAGTAGTGATTCTGGGCTCATTACTGTGTGATCGCTGTCACACTCTTTTAAATGATCTTAATGAACTGACACTGTACAAGGAGTCGGATACTAGCACAGCAGTTTTAACAGACGGCCCAGCACACACCCACAAACGTGACCACTGCAGGATATTACGGTGCTGATTGACTGCCAAGGTAGTTTTGAGGTGGGGAAAAATTGATTTGTAAATGCATCACAATTCTCTCTTAAAAGATTATGTCTGGGTGCTGAAAAATCAATAAACGGAAAAATTAAAACCCCTTCTCGACATTATGATCACGTGTTCGAAGAGTAGCAGAGCTCATATGGAGGATATCGGAGCCAGTAAGTAGTTTTGGCGTGCTGAAGGAAGTGTGTGGCGGAGCCTGGGAGCCACAGTTGGGAAGTTCTGTAGAACCGAGCTGTGCGTTCCACTGTAACGGATGAGGAAACATCCATGGATGTGCACACGTGTGTGTTAATTAATCTGTTTCCTTCAATTATGGATCATCAACACATTTTGATACATCGATAATTGTTGCCCTCTGAATCGGAGTGGAAGCGTGAGCCGCCGATACAGATCCACACTCTCAGTCGTTAGTAGCTAATAGTTAGTTGCAGATGTTTGACCTTTGCCCATCACATGCCAGCTGTATTTAAATCAGCCTGCATGAACGCTTGAAAGGGGATGGAGAATCCATTAGGTAAAGGTGTGTTTTGTTTGTGTGTGCATGTTTGATGAATACCAACAAGAAAGAGATCCCTTCCTCACTCCCCTTTTTTTTAACGTTCTTTGGCTCTGCAGCTTTAAGTCTTCCTCAAGTTAGAGCGCTCACCAGGGCGAGAGCTCCGCTGGCCGACAGGGAGGATGGCAGGACTAATAATACACTTCTTGCATCATTGACGAAAGTTTTTTCTCCGTGGCCTACATAGGAGTCAAGTTGAGGAATTGATTTGTCAGCCTGGCCACTGGCACTCAATGTTCATTTAGGTTCAGGGAGCCACTTCTCTGCTGCGCATGTGATGAGTCATTCAGTGAAGATGATAGAGTGTCTTTCTTCCTTCCCCCCCAACTTACTGATTAACATCATCTAAACACGGAGAGAGACAGACAATCATCTGGGTCAAAAATAAGGTAAAAAATAACTGTATGTTTGTATAGATGGTCGACACGCCTCCACTTCCTCCCGCTGTACAAAATTGAAAACGAATATCCCAGAAACAGGGGAGGCCATTTAGCGCTTCCTACATCATTTGGAGTCCAAACCAATTGGTTGCTCCAACCAATTGGTTTGTAAGCATGAGAGCCACCTAGCTGCTACGTCATCACCACGATAGCCGTTTGGCTGGAAAGACACAACAACTAGCATAAAACCTCTAGAAACGGATCTCAAGCAGCTGGCCTGTATTCTACTTTTATTGTATGCAAAATGATAGTAATACATCAGCTTCACAAAAGTAAGTTCTTGCAAAGTTTTCAAGCACACACTGTCACCTTCGGGTAACCCCATATTTTTTCCCAAACCAAAACTCCTTGTAGCGTATGATTGCATGACTGCTCAATCAGCTGTTTGACGGGGCAGGCTGGCAGATTTAGAGAGCATTTTACAGTGGAATGGGTCGGCCGTCTGTAATGTCAAAGTCGGACATGTACGCGTCCGCACGTTTTTGCTGTGCAGGAACAGTGTGACACTGCTTCTGCCTATTATTTGCACAATCACAAGAGGACACTTGTCAGAAGGACGACAGCATGGCTGGTTTCAAGCATTTCAACAAACATCCTGTTTCTGCTTGTGCGATTATGGATCTCATCCAAATTTTCACTGTAGCTAATTAGTACTATTACTATTTTAAAACAATAAATCATCCCTAGTTTCTTCTTCATTTTGACTCTCTGGCTGTGTCTGCAGTCTGGGAGATTTGGGAGATTGTAGAGGGAGAAAGGGGATGTGATCGTTTCATTTCCTCTCCAGCTGAACTGTGATTTGCTTTGTTACAGAGCAGCAAGAGAGGGGAAAAAGGCTTATGAAGCACATGAAATATACATTTTTTTATGAAGACATACAAGGCAGCTCCCAGCAGAAGCATTGCAAAGTCTGCCCCCTCTCTCGCACCCGGAGGAATTGCTGCTCTTACGTTCCTTTAATAAACAGGCAGAAACCCAGACAGATATATATACCTGCGGGGGGAAGCAGCATGGTAGGTCAGCAGTCGTTGGCTCACCAAAGGCAGACACAAGAAAATGGGACAAAGAGTCTCATGGAGACAAGAAATTACGTAACAAGATGTTTGGGTTTCGGAATAATGGGCCATCGAACCATGGCATGGCACTGGAAGTGCTGATTTGAGGCAACTTTGCATTCTCACAACATTCTCACAACTTGCTTCAAAATGCATTTTGGGTGATTGGATTCCAGTAGTGCCTGACCACAGTCCAGGTGTAAACGCACCCAAAATACAAACAGCTTCAGGCACATTAACACCATCTGGACTGGAGTAGGTTTGCTCCCGATTTACATATATTCAAAGACAACTAAGACAGATGCAATCAGATTTATGATGTGGCCAACAAATATGCATACATGAATATATATATACGTGTACTGTAATGTCATAGAAGATACGCAATGGTCTGCTATTCTGTGTGTATCACTGCTCACACACAATGTGAACTGATGAGGTCCCTCTTAACCTGATGACTGGTGGACCCTAATAATAATCAAAGTGAGAGCTCCTGTTTATTGTATCTGAGGGAGTGTCTGTCCATTTGAAGTGTGATAGCGTTGTTTCTTGGAATAGCTCTTCTCTTGCTATTTCATCAGCATGCGCTGATGACTCACCCTCCCTTGAGAGCGACATGTGTGCGAGTGAAGCACGATCTGAGCGCCGCGTGTTTGTATGTGTGAGAGTGTCGGAGAAAGTGGTAGAAAATGCTCGGAAAGACGTACTTGGACCTCTTTATATATCTGCATCTTGGCCAGCATATATACGCAAAGGCAGACGTATTGGGACATTGTTACAGAGCTGCCAAACCCACTTTTATTTAGCTATAATGACTTAGTGACTTAGGGAATGTTGCTGCTCATCACTTTAAAGAAAATATAATCGATAATTTTTATGTTGAATGAGCTGAATCTTAACAGAAATGTACAGAAAGTCTCTTCTTTCTGGACGCACCATTTGGCACCAACATTTGAGGCAGGAACAGCAGTTCCCAGCAGCATCAGTACATCATGATGCAGCTTCAAGGCATTCTCCTAATTGTCCCAAAATGATTACAAGTTGTCACTGCCATTAAAGTAGAAGCATATTTAGCAATACAACTAACACAATTGTGATATTCCTGTGTTTTAAGCTTATTTTTTTTAATTTATACATTAAGAAAAAAAACCTTGATCATGCTGGTCAATCCAGGTACACTTTAGGACGTGACCAATTTAGGTCACTTGCCCTAATATGGTCACTTCTGGTTAAAAAAATCAAATCAGATTTTAAAAATCCTAGCGAGATGTTTGAGTTTAGGCATTGACCTTGAATGGTTAAGGTTAGGATAAGTTCTTGGGTTACCATCCAGACAGTAGTCCAGAAACCAACAGGTCATGTCACTGACTACACCTGCTTCTTATATGATGGCACCCACTACAAATAAGAGAAATGCAAAACCTCTAAATTGAGCATTAAACACAGCTCAAATCATTTCAGGAGGTCATCAGAGTTATTTGTTTACAGTGCAAAAATAGTCAGAATTTAAATGATTTCCGTGGATTTCTTTACTGCTGCACTGATTGCAGTGGTTCCATGTATACACTGTATGTATCTGCCTGAGCCCCAAAGACAGAAGATCAAAGGCATTAATGTGTATACTTGCTAAGGAAAGGGATCAAGATAGCGGAAATAGCTGTAGTCACTGTTGGACTAACAAGTACGAGTGCGTATGCGAGAGACATTCATCTCAGCTCATTTCACACATTCATTAAACAAGCTGAGACGTCCCAGCGGCTCTGCTCCGTTGTAGCAGTGTCAGTACTAATTACCTACAGGGGTCAGAGAGGAAACCTCCCCATCTCTCCTTCACAGACTCGTCTCTTTCCTCTTCGCCTTCCTTCCTTTGTTCTGACTTTCTTCGTTATCCAGAAGAAGTCAAACATTCTCACTCTGTCCTCTTTTTCATGCTGTTCCTCTGATGTGCCTGTCTTCCCACTCTCTTCGCGTGTGTGTGTGTGTGTGTGTGTGTGTGTAGGTGATGATCCAGGCTGAAGGGCAGCAAAAGAACCTGGTCAACTCTATCGAGTCCCAATCCCCCCGAGGTGGACCGCTCTCCTCTCTGGATGAGGTAACATGCCATGTGTTGTGTTAACAGACCATTGAACCTGAACCTGGAGGTCAGCCTTTAAACAATGATGCATCTTGGGATGTTTGTCTGGCAGCTCATGTTTCTTCTGTTTTATAGTGAGTCGCCATGCTGCTTTACCATGTGTACAACGTTATGATAAACAATTTAACCAGGGGCTTAAAGGGATAGTTTGGGGTTTTATGATGTGGGGTTGTATGGTCAGGTCAGGTGTTTGTGGTCAGCAACCCCCACTTCAAAACACCTCAGCTATCGCTTTAAGCCATGCAAATAAAACCTATCTTATAATACGTGTTAGTTTTCCTTTAATGGCTCCAAAATGAGCAATTTCCAAGAACATTTCCAAAGAAGGCAAGAGCTATTAATTCATGGTCTGTGCATGAATCACCCGGAGGATCAGCATAAACATTATTTCAGGCACAGCAATTTTCCTGCTCATTATTTTTTGTGATTTTTATTTTTTTAAATGGAGAGCAGTTGGGTCAAATAACAACTTAGGAGTCATCAGCTGCTATTTTTCACCAGATAAAAACCCTCTGCAGGCGTGAACTGTGGTGTTGTTCTTTGTACCACTGGGGCACAAAACACTTAGCTTCTTTAATATAACAGTAACATTTATAAACTTAAATGTTTCTGTTGATCAAACTGGGAGCGTCGTCTCCGGCTCCTCCTTCTCACCTTCTTTTCTGTCTGTCTTCCCGGTGATCAAGGACCTCCTCCTTTTAAAGGCCACTTCTGCCGCCACTCTGAGTTGCCTGGGGGAGTGCCTCAGTATGCTGCAGCACAACGTCGTCCAGGCCCTCAGCCAGAACCAAAACCAGAACCAGAACCACGTCCCTTGTCCCAGCCTCACTCACGGTCAGACTGGTTTGAGTCAGGCAGCCCCCACAGAAAGAGTCAAGTCGTGGAGTCAGCGCTGCAGCTCCAGCGTGAACCAGGTGGAGCCTGGAGGCCTCAGGTCCAACAGTCAAAGCCCGACTCACAGCATTCGGGAGAGCCATAGTCCCAAAGACAGCAGCTGCAGCGGAAGACGAGAATGTGGCCACAACCACATCCAGAGTCAAGGCCGTGAACATGCAGGTGAGCTGAGTAATAGTCAAATGTTAATAACGATCTCTTTCTGGATATCTGGATCAAAGAAAAACCTGGTAAATCCGATGTAAAGATTCTGGAAACACTTCTGGACGTGCCTTCCCAGGTCCTTAACATATCCTGAACTGGTGGTGCATCTCTTCTTTGGCTCTCCACAAGAGCACGATTGCCCACTTACAGGGAAAGAGCCTCATCGACTCTTTGTCTGTAGGTTTGTTGTTAGCAGGATGCAGTACTTTGTGAGGATAGAAATGTGTCTCTGCGCATTACACATTAGCCAATATGTGTTGGCAGGTGAATGATAGTAAAACGTTTGGGTCAATGGGCTTAAGGCTGGATGGAATCCATAAAATATAGAGTTGCAGAGACATACAGATTTTTTTATAGCCGTTTGAAGTATGTGATGTAATCATAAGAAACTATGACCAAGCCTTGGCTCAAAAACCCAAGGTCGTACGTTTGTGATCCGTTTGCTAGCCAGAGTTATCAGCAGAAGCTTCTTGATGTTTCGTCTGCAAGTCAGGCAGCATTTTTTTTAAATGGCTGTGTGCCTAATGAGGGAAAGATTCGTTTTTTAACATTTGTCTATTTTTATTGGAAATGAAAAGTATTTTGACTTTTAGTAAGTTGCAAGCCCACATAGTATGATGGAAGAATCCAATCACGTATTTTCTAGTTTTAAAGAGGGGACTGAACAAAAAAGTGTGACAACCACTGCTTTTACTCTGGTATCATTTCTGGGTTGTTGTTGTTAATTGATAATTCAAAGTTAGCATCACTCAAAATGCTACTACAGGCCTTATTATATTGTCAGGAAATGATTATATTATTGGTTGCTAGGGACCCCAAAGGATGATTCCTCATGATTTCTGTGAACCTCAATCTTTCTTGTAAAAGTTGAAGTTGAAATGTGCTCTTGACCTTTGGTCCATGATCAGGAATCTCTAAAACTAAAGTACTTTCATCAAATTTGTCATTGTTCAGAGGATGAATCTCACATTCTGCTGATCCGTGACTTCTGATCCTCTCGCACCAGCAGGCTCAATCTTATTGTGCCTACACTTGTCTTTTTAATTTGACTGTTGTCAACCGATCATGCCAACTCACATTAACGTCAAGTCCGTATGCTCCGAGATCAGATCTCCCTCCGATCAGCCAGACTCAATCCAGACCAAAGAGGAGCAAAGGGCGGAGAGGATGCTGGAGCACAGCTGAGACCCGCTGACTCTGATTTTGCTGCTTCAAAATAAGAGCTATTAAATAAGAAAAGAATGGGGGATTTTTTATTGTGAAGCATTTATAGGAAAATGTTGACTTAATCATCGAATTAGCGGAGCTTTGTTAGCAGCTACTCTTCATAAGAAATAGCCAATTAATACTGGAAGGAGGAAGAGGAAGCAACAAAATCCGCTGTTCAGTTGCTCCTTTGACCACAAAATATATCCAATCACTATCCGATCATTATCAGATCACAAAAGTTGGATTGAAAAGACAAGTGTAGTGTATTTTTTTCTCCAAACTGTGATCCTTCTGCACCTGAACACATGTGTCTGTGTCTAGCCCCACCCTTAGGACAAACCATCAAATTTCCACTTTCAGTCCACCCAAGGTAATAAACCCTTTAAATGAGCCCACGCCAACGTTGATCTGTACCGCGGTTATGATTAATGTAAATCCTCCGTATGCAGGTATCGTAGTCTCAGTTTAGCAATCGTGCTGCTGTATCGTTGAATATGTTTGGTCCTACTGAATGTTTCCTTTCCCTCCAGATAATTCCACTGGATGGTCCAGATCTCTTTCTGAGAAGCAGGGGAAGAATGCCTCGCAAGCCCCTCTGTCCTCCTCCTCCACCCGGCCTTCCTCCCCTCTAACACACGCGGGCCCTCCTGAGGTATTCCAAACCACATCGCTTGTTGCTCGACCCAGCGATGCGTTGACTTTGCCTCGGTGGCCAAAGTTATTGACATTGCTGTTCTAATGCTTTGTTTTATCACATTTATCAGGATACTTATTGTGTAAAAGTTCATCAGAATCTTTTAAACACGAACGCTGCCTTTTTTTATGTCATCCTTTCAGTAATACATCATTGTCGTGATGCCATAACTTTTCAGATTTTTCCATTGCACATCAAGGGGGATGCAGGCCTCCGTAATGCTTTAGTATACTTACTGGTTTTAAGGGTGAGGCATGGTAGTGTAGTTTATGAAACAAGATTGCCCAGTGACTTCCTTCTCACTGCCATACAAACAGGTGTGGGTATTTGGCACTGAGCCGTGTAGCAACCCCTGTAAACAGTGGTCATCAACGCCATGTTTATGAAGACATGCCAACGTCTCTGTGATATCGTTTTCTGTCGTCTCGTCCAATTCGAACAATTCAGGTCACTGTGACCTCACAAAATATGTTTTTGAAAAATGCACATACTTATAATGACGCATTTACACAAATGTGAACTTGATGAAGTGATGATCGTTTTGGACAGACATTTAAAGATGTAGTCTTTACATCCATGTCTGAAAGGCAGCAATTGTAGTTCATTATGTTGTTGACCGCAGTTTTCTTCATCTCTGCTGCGGTATGATTTATTGTATATATTCATAGTAGGCCTACACATTGTAACTCTATCAGCTCTGTAAATGGATGGCCATGCTTACCGATTTTGTTGGCTGTCCGTATCACTCGGCAGCTTGTATCGCGTCCAGCCCCGTGTATTTTTGACATGTTCCTGTTCATTTTAATTGTGCGATGTCATCTTTTCAATCTCTGCTGCTTATAAGTGACACCTCCGTGTTCCCGGATTTGATTTCTTATACAATCAGTGTTGCTTTGTAGCCTTGTCAGCACCAAAATTAGAAATGAAACTCCCACTCCACTCGGTTGACAGCCTCAGTCCTGGCTCTTTCTGAGCAGCCAACAGTGTGCTGCTGAACACGTGTTCTCTTCGACAATAAGCAAGTCGTAAATATACAGTATTTGCTCCTTTGACCAGCAGTTGGGCAGTTCGCTGTTAACGTCATAGCTGGCTGCAGTAACGGCAGCAGATGGTTGTTTTACGGTACATCAACAGGTTTTTCCCTGCTAGCAGTGTGCCGAAGCATCTCCTTCTCTGCATTCAGTGGCTCTTTGACCGGATTCAGAAGGTTATTATGTCATCGTCTGACTCTGTTCTTGTTCTCTTTGTGCTGCCGCTTTTTGAGCCGGGCTAAGGTTAGTGTAACATAGCGTAAACGTAACAAACTGTGGATGCTCCTGTCACTCGCTGACACAGAAAATCAGACAGGAGGTGGAAGTGCAGTAAGTTTTAACTTCTTTAATAATCTCAAAGATTTCTATTTAAATACATGAATGTTTTCTTTTTATACATGCATTACCTTTCCCCTGTCCTGTACCAACACATCACAATGCGTCAAATACCGCAGCTTGGTCGGCGCTCCTAAGCATAAAATTACATATGTATTATATATAATACATTCTGAAGTTTTTTGTTTTTTCATCAATCCCTTTTTATTTATTTTTTATTTCTATTTATTGGTGCATCAATATATTAATTTTGTAAACACATTCATTTAATTTCGACAAATTCATTTCCTGTTTTTATTGTCTTAGCTGTAGGGAAATCTTTGCCCCATCTGATACATTTAAAAGTAAGCTGAAGATTATCTAACTCTCAGTTGCTCCTGTTCTTCCTCCTGTAGCTTTGTGTAACTTTTCCCTCCTATTAAAAGGATCATTTTCCTTTCATTCACCTCATCCTCTTCCAGCTTCAAGCTTTGGATAGAGAAGCACTGGTAGAAGAAAACATGGTAAGGCATTTTAACTGAAGGTTTTTATCCGGAGAGCTGCTGTCTGAGTGTGATTTTGAGCAGATCAGCTGACTGACTGCAGCTTGTTTTATGTTCGGCGTCCTCAGTGCTTCCAGCCAGTGGCAATAAGTAGAACTACAGTACAGTATAAACCATCTTTTGGCATGGTGTGTATCAGGGATTCAGGTGCTGTTAAGATGTAGGAAGGAAGGTAAGATAGTTCTGCTGAAAATGACACTGTACAGTATGTTGGTGTGTTCTTCTGTGGTGATGGTTGCATATATTGAGATATCAGCCGTAAGTTAAAAACCTTGTATGAGTTGCATGTTAATTATTCTCTGTCATGTGGATGTCTGCTCTGTTTGGCTCCCCCTATACTTACCTGGGCAGGTGGTATGTTCCAGATTAGGTTAGGCTGAGGAGGCGAAATGCAATTCAGATGAGTAAGGGGAAGAGATGTGTTGG
Organism: Eutrigla gurnardus; assembly: GCF_963514095.1. Classification (NCBI taxonomy): domain Eukaryota; kingdom Metazoa; phylum Chordata; class Actinopteri; order Perciformes; family Triglidae; genus Eutrigla; species Eutrigla gurnardus. The sequence goes on along the minus strand of NC_139937.1, from coordinate 14,656,784 downwards.
CAGTTCTGCTGTGAGGCTGCAGTTTTTCCATTTGTTGATTTTTCTCTGTAATTTAATTTAGTTGTATTGGAATTCACAGGTTTAATTTTTTGTTCACTAAACCTTTTTTTTTTTGTTAACACACATCACTATTTCTGCTCTACTTCTTAAAGACTTGCTTCAGAGAGATTTCCAGTGCCAAGCAACCTCATCAGCCCTTTGTATTGAGTGGTGGCACTACAAACTCTAACTGTATTCCAGTCTAATACAAACGGAGTGCCACTGACATCCATGACCATAAACCTGACTGATATGTAAAACCTGACCCACATCTAAAAATCATAAACCAACCACTCATCACTCATCTCTTGGTGAAACGGCCCTCAGTGCATCTCTCTGTCTCTGATTCCCTTGTGTGGAAGACCAGGGCAGTAAAGACCAGCTGTACAGAGCTCAGCCACCACTATGGTGGTTGGGCAGTAAATATCACTTAGAGGGCAGGAGGACAGTGCTTTATTACACCGAGATGGCAGACTCTTATATGATGAGAGGGAGGTGTAAACCAGCTGCATTCAGACCACCTGCACACAGAAAAGTACCTGGGACAGAACATGGAGCAAAACAGCAAAACTTCATGGGAGAAGGAGAGAGATCTCCTTACCAGACTGAATTGCCATTTTTGGTTCACTTCAATATTCAGACTGGCCTTTAAAGGCCTGTTTTCGAGAGTAAGGACTTGGTTTTAAGGTTCAGGTTAGAATGATGTTCCTGGTAAGGGTTGGGGTTAGGCATTTAGTTTGGATTTTTAAGGTTAGAGTGTGAGTTTTGGGGCTGCATTACATTAAAAAAAAAGTACAGGGATTTGTGTTTGTGTGTGTGTTCCTATACCTTACTACATTTCAGACGAAAGCCATCCCCTTAATTAATGATGGCTTGTTCAATTGGGGACAAAAGCAGTCAGTTTGGCAAAAGCCAGATCAAGGTTTGGGTTAGGGTGAGGTTCCACAGCAACAGCCAAACTCCAGTCCAAGTGCTGCTTGATTAAAAAAAAGTTAGAGGATCACCAACATTTGTAAGCTTCCTCCTCTGGGGGGCATGCATGTGCTGAAATGATGACTTCTCAGAGAACACAGATATGTGTAATATGAGAGTCCAGAGGTTTATAAATTAATAATTCTGTCAATAAGTTGTTCCTTTACTTATAGGAAAACACTGCGTACAAATTCACCAAAATGCAAGAAATTAGGTTTTTGATATGGAAAGGTGTCCCCAGCAATGTGGAAAGAAAAAACTACGCCATTGGCGTGACCACCTCCGTGAACAGCTGATGGCAACAAAGGAATGAAATATAAGATAACATTTTGTAAATTATAAATAAACACAGAGAAAGTCAAATAATCAGTGAAGTAAGTCCGGTACAGACAAGACACAAGATGTACTCTTGCACATCAGCCTACTAGCAGATTATTGTCAAAGGAGAGGAGAACGTCAGGGCCGATGTTGACGAAGCACAAAAACAAAACCTTGGATGACACGTCGGTGTTGGTGCAGCAGATGTGTGTGTCAGGAGGGAGCGGTGTGTGACAGTTAGAGTCTTGTTGCCCAACGCACTGTGACAACAATATCTCCATAGTTCCCTTAATGAAGCTTTTGGGTATGGTCCGACACCTCCAGGGTTTGAGTGAGTAAGACTGCACAAAGACAATAGATTGCTGTGCCATTGTTGTGTGCGGTATGAGCACGTTCAAGTGCGTCGACCGTGAAAATGTTCTTTAAAAACAAAAACTCTGTGAATTTCAATTGCATTCGTTTGTGTCGTGTAATGTTGTACTCACTGTGTGTGCAGTTAATAGACCTGAAACTTTCAATCACAACGGTTCCCCCTCTCATGAATAATAATATTGTTGGTCAAGTCCACGCTCTCGTGATTTTGGCATCAATCTGAATGGCACTTTGTTTTACAGCTAATCCCACTTCTAACACCACTACAAGGAACGCCTCTCCATCCATGAGCCTGCATGCAGGGAGGTCTCTCTGTTTGGTGTTCTCCCTATTGAGCCCAGGACATGGCATGCACAGCGTTGTGTCCATGAAGCATCCCATACCCATACATAAACGCTCCAAGATTTCACATCTGTCCTCGACTTAAAGAGACTGACGTTTGGTTGCAGTTTGCATTCCCCACTCTCCCCATTGGTGGTCTATCAGAGGCCTGTGAGCCTGAGGGTCCTTCAGTATCTTGTAGTACTGTTCTGCACAGAGATCTGGCATGCTGATCCTGGAATCTGCTGGAGGAAGTGTCCCAGTGGGTGGGGGTTCTGAGTCAGCTGTTGGGAAGCATGCATTGGTCCCACATCCTCTGCATATATCCCCTCTCAGTCCAACAGATCCACATTCTCTAGTCCATGTATGTCTAGTTCCAGTAGCCCATTTCTCATCAGGTTGCAATGTACACGGTACGAAGACCCTCACGCATGCACACGCATGTTGTTTCCACTGACTTAAATTAATTTGCTTTAGACTTACCCTAGTTAGTACCCTAACCAGCCAAAAAAACTAACCAAACATAATTTGTATCTACTGTAATACAAGCAGGTGTGTGGTATAGTATGTATTTATGATAATACGCACACACACACACACACACACACGCACACACACACAAACCCCTCTGTTGAATGCGCTGCTCTCTTGTCCCCCTGCAGTTACAACATGGAATACTCTACTTCTCTTCTGTCTACATAAGTGCTGTCATTACTCTTCTCTGGGGACCACCGACTCTTAATTATTCAGGAGGAAAAAGCTTTTAAAAGATTCCCGCTTCAATCTGCCGGGACACACACATGCTCTGAGCACCCTCGTCAACATGTAACATACGAACACGCGTGTTTAGTCGGTCCATTTACAATTTTAACAACACATCACAGGCGATACATCCCACATCAAAGCTCATACACACACATACATTTTGAAGGTGAAGAAAATGTCAAAGCATATGCGTCACATTGACAGATTACCAAGCAAGTACAAAATTAGCTTCCTCCATGCTGTTTGCTTATTGCATTGGCTGGACTAAGTTAGCGTCTTTTTTTTTTTGGTTTCACAGCTGGAATTGTCAAGAGGGTCATGCAAAAACAGATGAAAAACTAGTCCAGTACTAAGAATGCAATCAAGCAGCTACACACACACACACACAAACACACACACACACACACACACACACATTCACCATCCAAACCATAAACACCACCACCATAAGCACTTTATTTAAGTCTGTATAAACACAGCCAAGTACAATTCTATCATAAGAATATCAAAACCCTGATTTGTCATGACAAGGTGGGATCTGCAGAAGAAATCAGTTAATCTTATAAGCCGCTGGTTGTCATGACGGTGAACATGGAATTAATAGTTCAACCTGAACCTGATAGGAGGCGGCGGGATTATCAAGAGATTAGAATGGAGTTGACTGAAGTCGCTCATCTTTCTTTGGCTTCTTCTGTCATCCCACTCACCTCACTGCTCACATGTCTACATTGGGTAATGTCTCCTTTTAGGTGCCATGTAAATGTGAAATAATTTAACCATATGACCCTAGTTTGAATGCCTTGTTGCATCTTCTGTCTAGCTTCAGATTTCTTGTGTCATCGTTCCGTTTTGCGATAGATTTAAAATTACAAAACAGTGGGAAATAGTCATGTGTTTAGTCTGCAGCCGATCAGCCCGCTGAGAATAAAGACGAGTCATGAGGTATGAGAAGGATTAGGATGAGGGTTACCCCCACATGCTCACTCACTACTGCACACAATGCGTACATTCACATAGATTAATAGAACTTTACTGAGTGCAAAATGGTCTTGTTTGGTTTCATTCTTACAGTTAGTTGGAGTAAAAACTAGAATGTTCCTTACTGAAGTGTTGAAGAAGATGGAAATACTAACTAGTAAAGTGCCTCAAGTTTCCACCTTTTTCACCAAGACAAGTTCCTCATTGGTTTAAAATCCTTCTTGGTAATAAATCAGTTTCTGTTTCTGACCACTGAATCTGAGTCAAAACATTGTGTTTCAAGTTGTTATACAACCACATTATTGATATATTCAGTCAATAAAAATGTGCTGTTTTTTTTTATTTATGAAAATAATGAATGCTTTTTAATTATTACTGACTAAGGTTGGGGTTTCAGTAGCATTTTATGAAATCCAAACATTTACATCCCTTATTGAATTTATCCAGCTTCAGCCCAGTCACCAGAAACCTTTTAGCATTGTTTCTGCAATCCAAGAATACGTTTCTGAACCAATTATATGTACACATAGTTAACAACCAATTATCTGACAATAGCAACGTGCTTTCCTATGCTATGACAAGAATTTGTAGACGAAGCATGAAGTTGTTTAATGTTACGCATTTAGCTTCTGGATAGTTGGCTAGCTAACGTTAGCTAGCTAAGCTTACGATCTAGAAACGTCTTCCATCCAGTGAACATTGAGATCTGCATTCTGCTGTATTAAGTGCAGTTTCCTAGTTATCATCGTTCCTTTCACTACTCATCAAGTTAATGGTTGTGTCATGACAAACGAAACAGGAAGTGACACCCTTGCCTAATGTTGTTGTCCGAGCTGAGCTTAAGTGATGTTGCTACGTTCAAAACAATGTGACCAAACTATGAAAAAAAGACCCAAGTTGTAACGCACACACAACAAATCCCTCGATCCTCCTGAAACAATGAAACCTTTCATTTGTTATTCAAGGAACCGCATAACTGAGCTGGCCTTTAACACCAACACGCCATGTGCACCGTAGCAGAGTTGACAATGAGGACAGAGCGAGAGCAGCTGCACTCAGCTCACAGCGTTACTTCCATAGTGGTAATTACACAGACTGTACCACAGTATTGCGTAGCCAGGGGTGGATGGAGGTATAGAAGGAGGAGGGGGATGGGACATCGGATACAGGACATAAGAGCAAATAAGTGGAACGAGAAGGGAGTGAGGGGAGGCAGGAGGGACATGGTGAGAGGAGGAGGCATCGGAGTAGGACGGGCTCTGATGTAACACAGTGTGTATGTGCAGGGGGCGGGGCTTGTGTGAAGAGGGAGGCCGATGGGGATAGAGAGGATTGTCAGCATCACTGTTAATCTGCCTATCAAAAGTGTAGCAGGCAGAGCTCTACTCTGCTGCCTTCTCTCTTTCTGTCCAGCTCCTCTTTGTTCCTCCTTCTTCTTCTTCTTCTTCTTCTTCTTCTTCTTCTTCTTCTTCTTCACCGTCAGCCTCTCCTCACTCTGGCTCTATCACCCTCCCCTTGGCGTTCTCGGTCACTTGCCGTGGTAGTATCGGTGCTGGGACGTCAGCCTGGGTTTCTCCCATCACCTCTCTGTCTGTTTCTCTCTGGATGGTGGACATGAAATCCAGCAGGACTCCCAACAAGTCAACAGGGGTTGTATGCCAGGCCAGCAACGTGAGTGTGGAATCACAACTGTGTGTGTGCGTGTGTGTGTGTTGTGATATTAGTTCATAATTTTGTTCTATTAGTTTGATAAATTACAGAGTGTGTGTGATGTGGTGATGTGTGTAAGTGGCAGGGTCAGCAGACGGTTGAAACGGCCCAGCCATTTACAACTTTTAATGAACTTCCTGGATCTGGGTATCGGAGAGGAACTGGACACACAGATAACAAAATGTGTGTGTGTGTGTGTGTGTGTGTGTGTGTGTGTAAGAGAGATTATGTGTGTGTGTGTCAGTCTTTCATAACCTCAAAGTAAACCAGATAGTTAATTAATTATTTAATAGAAATATATTCCTATTTTAGATTACAGGCTTAAAGGAGCAGTCTGACAGCAGTCAGTACACTTGTCTTACCCAAAGTCACTGTCTTCTGAACACAGTGATACTGCTTGTCAAAATCCAAAATGATAAAGCTTGGTTATCGGCTCTAAGCTTCAAACTGTGAAGCTCCATGAGCTCATCCAGTATCAGTTTTGCAAGTCAATTTCCGCTCATTGCTTGCACAAACTTGCATTCTCTCTACTGGCCATCAGGGGGAGACTCCTCTGGTTGCAAAAATAAGTCATATTGTATTGAAGTCTATGAGAAACTGACCCAACTTCAGTAAACATTGTAAACTTCTCACTTGATTTATAATTTATTACGGTTAACTTTAAACAAAGTAGTCTTGATTACTAGTTCAAAGTCTTCTTCAATACAGCATTTAATAAATGATGGTCCCATGGCCATTATGGTTGAATAGACAATGAAGCAGGGTATGCTTTATGGGGTAACCTTGTGTTTTATATGTTGCTATCAGTCTGTGTCAGCTAATGCCCTAAAAAGCCTTCTGTTCAAGTGACAAAAACTTCCCAGCCATAGTAATAATGAGTGGTGAAAAGGAAGAAGTCAGGATGGGCCAACAAAACTCCCGTTGTTGTCTGTTTTAAACAGTCAAACAACCCTGTGGTTATTATTGTAACCATGGTGATGATGCTGTTTTACTGCCAGACTGGTAGGACATTATACACACACTCTGAGTGTTTATTTATATGCTTAAACTTGTGATAATACAGTGCCTGTCCTAAAGAACCTCGTGGTCCATCAGAACTGCCAGGAAATGTTTAATTCAAGCAAACACAACAAGCACACACATGATTTCCACTGTTGATTCCTTTATATATTCTTTTTCTGTTGTGGCAAGCGTCAATATTACGGGTAATTTGGAGTTTTTCCACTCAATCAAGATCCACAAATGGTATCTTAACTGTGTGCACGTACTAACAGAATGCAATGTGCATTATTCATGATGAAGATTACTGGTGCATAGTTACTCAAGTTTGCCATTTCTATATCTGACAGTCAGGCAGTCCTTTTCTTTTAGTTACAACTCACAGTCATTTATTATTCATATTTAATATCAGAGTACTTAAAAGTGTCTATTTGACATTTTTATTCAATTTAATTTAACAATAAGTTGTGCACAGTTTATTAATGCCTAAAAAAGGGCTTCAATATTGAGTGTAACACATCATTACCTGTTTTCCCTCCTTGTTTTCGACCACCACCATCGCCCTTTTCATTTTTTCTCACTTTTTATACTACGTGAGTTGTTCTGTAGGGTATGTAACAGTTATTTACCCAACTGAACCAAACTGTTTTGGACATAAATGTGATATCTACAATTCTGCAAGACCAGTTTCACCTGATGCAATTCCCTCCTGTGTACAGGAAGTAGTGTGTACATTCATTCAGAGCAACCACAATTCTGATGTTTCACTTTTCTCATTGGTGAAATTTTATCACTGAATTTGCTAAATTATTTTTCCTGCCTACAATTTTGGGTTCCCATGCATGATTTGGATCATACATTTACAGAATTATTGTTTTTCACGCACAATTTGCTTTTTCACCAAAAAAGACAAGCAACAGTTTGTTTAAGTCATAGGTTGTTGTGTTCAAATGTTAATATGTGTTGTGCATCAGAGGGAATCCCAGCAGTAGGATAGAATCATGAGGAGGCCGCTACGATAAAACATCTTCATTTATTTTTATACGTGAAGAACTTCATAAAACTGGGTCTTACCAAACTCACTAATTCACAGCTGTCTGCCTGAACTAAACTCTGCTTCCACACCTTACAGTGTTAAACAAAGGAAATCACCAAGTGTAATGGGATGTTGTTTGAGGTCCCCTGTATGCGGTGGGCCTGGCTGCTCCTTCTTACATTATGCATTAGCAAACAATAAGAGTACGACTCTCTTTCGCCTCAGCTGCTGCAGATGGAGGATCTAAGTAGCTGCAGAGTGCTGGAAGGCTGGACAAGGAAAGTCATGATGGACTCAGGAATCTTAGCATCCAGCAGGTTTTCACCAAAAGAAGAAAAGAAAAGAAAATCACATTTAAATTGAAATGCTACAGTTTCCTCTTTTAATGTCAGACCCTTGAAACGTAGTCTTTGCCGTTTTCATTCAGGTAGAATAGTTTTAGGCAACAGAATAGTATTGTTAGTATTTCGTCTTTCTGGCTTTATTAATACATATTTGTTTCTCTGCCACCAGGGACAGCAGCAGAGCCAAACCAGCAGCCCAGAAAGCCTGGATCTCACCGATGAGACCACCGACACAGAGGACAATGAGGAGGAGGACCTGGGGGTTCTGGATGACCAGCGAAGCATCATGCTTCACCTTCTGTCCCAGCTCAAACTGGGCATGGACCTCACAAGGGTAAGACTTCCGTCTTCAACGTTAGGTTTAAGCAGTATGAGAAAAGACCACTTTCTAGAGAAAGCACCAGTCTAAGCTGTGTTTTATGGGTCATCAATGTACTTTTAATTTGTCAAGTATTTAATTAACAAGAGTATAAAACCATGTGGTTATTTCAGGCATATTTTACTAGTCATGCATTTAATTACAAGAAAACATGCTATATTGTGATATATATATTTATATATGCAGGGTTGTTAGGGTTACTTTAAAAAGTCAGTTTCCTTCATTACATTCAGTGTCTTTTCAAAATAAACTGCTGTGTTGAGAGGAAATGTACAGTTTCCACTCGCTGCATGCATTCTCTTTTCAACTTAAATTTAAACAACATAGGTTTACTTAATTTTTACCTACATTGCAAAACTACTTGGTTAGGTTCAGGCAACAAAAGTGTTTGTTGAAGGTACAAAATGCTATGCATGGAACGATATGAAAATGTAATAAATCGCTGTGATTCACGATATAATCCTGAAATCAAAATATGCTTAGGATTTTTAAAAATGGCACTAAAAATATCACTTTACGTTTTCTTCAGAAACAGATAAGACACGCATCTTTTTTTTGTGAAAAAACATTCAAATAATCTTAAATAAGATTATCATAATTCATAAGGTATCCCCGTATAAATACATTTTTAAAACATCTTCTTTCTTGTATGTTTTAAAACAGGGCTCTATTGTTCACTTCTCTACCATGATAGCGAGCTAGACAGCTTTTTCAAATCACTCATGACGTCATTTACAGTTATCCTTAAAATGGAATTCACCACAATCAACTTATTGTGTGTTTTTTATCACAATCAATAAAACAAATCCTATTTCCATCTGTAGTTTCCACCGGTGTACCGTGGTAACACTAGTGTCTATATTTATAGCGTTAAATAAAACACAAGGTCTATGTTGTCTGTTTTGTGGTATTTGGTTTGAGTTAGCAGTCAGATGTCTTCTGCTCATGTGATCGTGGTGACTCTTTCAGACCAGTGAGCTCAATCTGATTACTGATGGACCAGTGCTCTGGATCACAGGGATAATGTGCTGATAACAGAAGGGGATTCTGACCTCGAATACCTGAGAGGGGTGGGGGGGGGGGGCTTCCGCGTGATCCAACTCAGTCGATAGAACCACATTATTCATCCACTCGTTCAGACACAGGCGACCATCTGCCCGTCTATCACGTCCATCCATCCATCCCTTTATCATCAACCATTTCCTCACTCCATGTCCATATTGATCAGCGGCATGATCGGTCGGCTACAGGGATCGACGTTCTGACTTTTTGCCCTCCGGTGTGGGGAAAGCTGGATGGATGAGTCTCTGCAAATGACAAAGTACAGTGACATTAAACCGTAGCTTACCATTGAAGCTGTTGGTTGACCTCCGGTACATTTTGGCCCGTTTCAGTCCACTCCTAACGTCCGTGAGGCAAGGACAGCGATCACTATCGATTCCACTGCTGCCTAAAACACACATGCAGCTGTCTGTCATACAACCTTCTGCCCGAGTTACCATCATGCAACTAAAAAAGTGGTTGAGGGATGAGATGATTCAGTTTTCCCTCGAAACATAATTGACAATTCATTTTCCTTTTATGGTAAGGTCTTTTTTTAGAAGACCAGGCTGGTATATGACCTGCTCTAAACAAAGAGACAGTGTAGATAAACAATTTTTTTTTTTTGTTCAGAACACACAAGAATCATCAGCTGTCCATTTTCAAGTTTCAAGCCAAAAAACTGTAGGACACGTCTTTGCAGTCTAATCTTCGTTAGTAGTTGTGATAATAAGTCATAATTTTGATGACAATTTGAATGTTTCATCATGTTTAGACTATGTTTTTGACTTTCATATGAATGCTTTTTTGCTTAAGAATCCAGCAAAAAAAAAAAACATACCTTGTTGTTGTTGTGGTCTCTGTCAGGTGGTGCTGCCTACCTTTATCCTGGAGAAGCGCTCCCTACTCGAGATGTACGCCAACTTCATGGCTCATCCCGACATGTTCCTCTCCATCACCTCCGGCTGCACGCCGGAGGAGCGCATCGTCCGCTTCGTGGAGTATTACCTGACGGCCTTCCACGAGGGCCGGAAGGGCGCCGTCGCCAAGAAGCCCTACAACCCGATCCTGGGTGAGAACTTCCAATGTTCCTGGCATGTGCCTCGAGACCGCGTGAGACCTCTCAGGACTACCAACTGTACGGGTCCCAACGCGGCACCCACGGCCACTTCTACCGTCCCCGGGTCCCCACAGAGGGGGACGGACGGCAGCAGGAGGAAAAACTCAGACTGCTATCGTGTCCGCTTTGTGGCGGAGCAGGTGTCCCACCACCCGCCGGTGTCGGGCTTCTACTGCGAGTGCAAGGAGAAGAAGATGTGTGTCAACACTCACGTCTGGACCAAGAGCAAGTTCATGGGCATGTCTGTTGGAGTCTCCATGGTGGGCGAGGGTAAGAGAGCATCTAGTTTGTTTTAAAAAAGGAGTGCATGATTGATTTCCAGAGGAATGCAATGATTTGATATTTTCCTGACCTAAAAAAAGCTGCTTTTCCAGTTGTTTGGGTGTTGCCATGGTGGCACCACATCCACACGTCTGTGCATCTCCAAAATCCTCAAAAGTCAGTGAAAACATAATCATTTATTGATAGATAATTCAAACTATTCATTTGCAAACATACATGCAAATTCATGAGTTGAGAATGCTTTCTTCTTTATTATACATATAATAAAATCATGGCCAGGTAGTCTTCCTTCCCACTTCCCTTCTGTTCCAACTGGGTTTGCTGTGAAGTTTAATTTGTGGTGTGTATTTCTGGAGTGCATGTTGGATGAATCAGAAACAGCACAGTGTGCTTAGTCAGAGGAGAGAGTTTGTGACTAAGTGTTTTTAATTAGTTTCGGTTTTCCACCTCCAATGCAGAGCAGCATAAAGCCACTTCCTTCAATGTTGTCCGATGCAGAGTCCCAGACCAGGTTCTGTGTCTGTCAGACGGTCTGAAGGGGGTTCTACTAGATCAGCAGAGCTCCGAGCAATAACGTTATCCACAGTAGACTAGGGTGGGGAGGTTTTGTTCTCTAATTATTATAACTTATTATCATTGAATCAAAACTGTATTGTTGGAATATTCTAATTTTTTCTCTAAATATTATGATTTATTCTCATTAAATCAAAACTTAATTGTCATAATCCCCGGGAGGGCATCCAGACATCCAAGTCAGAGGTCATTTTCAGCTCATTGGAATGTTTGACAGAAAACCTCAGCAATTTCATAATAATGTTGGATGAAATAAGTGAATATCCGTATCCGAATACCAGGAGACATTTTTGGATGATTATCAAAAGAAGTTTTACAAAACAATGACAAATGAAAACTAAAAATGTCAGAGCATTCTGCTTTCAGATGAATTGAAATGGATAATTGTTACCGCAATCTGCCATCCACAGCTGTTTACAGTCTGTGTCAGGCTTCTTTCGCTGATTAAATCCCTACAGCCCTCTGACACAGCAGCGTTCATATGTGCTCCATCTGCAGCCTCTAATTGGGAAAATGTTTCACTACGCATGTTTATATTTTGTGGTTACCTTGATTACATCTTACGCAACCAACGGCCGGATGCTGCTGTGACACAACTACACAGACATCCGTGCATTCAATCAGCTGGCGTGAAATCTGTTCCTCAGTGTAGGAGAAGTGACACCCTGAGGATGTATGGAGGTCACGCCCCCTTCCACTGGACCACCATGGGACCTTAATTTGAAAAAATATGCAAGGTAGTCAGCTGCAAGAGACAAATATTTACTTGATCCCATTTGAATTGTAGCGTGAAGCACACATATGATCTTTGTCATTTTAAAAGAGAATTTTCCATGTCAAGAAAGTCTCATTTTGTAGTAAAACTGTCCAAGTGCAAGACTGAAAACACACTGAAAATACGTAATTAGAAAAACTGCACAACTGAGATTTTTTTTTACTTAAAAATATATCTTTTGAAATTGACGAACATCATGTTTTTCCAAAATAAGATCCCATGGGATACACTGGATGGGGCGTGGCCTCTTTATTGGATGTCCAACGTTCACAGTGACAAATCCTCACCAAATTCACCTCAAATCACTGTCTCCCAACAATCCTTCATTTCAGGCAAGAAATGGAAAACTGTCGGCTTATACAGTCATGACAGTTAGCTATGATAGCTAACTATTGGTAGCAGTAACATTTAAGCATCACCAAATTTAACTGAACTAAACCTCATGACAACTTTACTACAACATAATGTAATAGGATATAATATAATAAGGCAACCAGCAAAATAGTGTTACTTATTTTATTAATGTGCTGGCTTGGTGTGTGTGTGCGTGTGTGTGTGTGTGTGTGTGTGTGTGTGTGTGTGTGTGTGTGTGTGTGTGTGTGTGTGTGTGTGTGTCAGTGTAGTGGCTGTAGCCTTGGGCCAGTGAGGACTAGCTGTAATTAGGCCAGCAGTAAACCTTCATTAGCAGGGACCTCCATCACTCCTCGTTGCCATATTTTACTTTTAGAAAAATGCAAAAGTTGGAACGTCTATATGCAGGACAGAGTTGGCTTGTTGGTGGTATAAATACTTAGGTTCATCCAGTGGAAGATCTTAATGATGCTGTGGACCTTTACGACACCGTTGGATTCAGTGGACTGATCAAGGAGTTTAAGAGGGAAAGTGAAGAATTTAAAATAGACAGCACTCCACAAAGGAAACCTCCAATACAGAGAACAAAACATACAAGGAATGCTTGATTTTAGATGTAGATGGGTGACAATCAGGTCGTCTATATCTCAGAATACCTACATTCTCAGAGGCTCATGGCTCATTGCACTCCTCTCTCTCTGTGGCGTACAGTACACAGTCACCTCATGGTCTCCTTGACCAGTACCGATCAGGACATGCTGCCCCTGTAGTCCTTTATGTCTCCTCTAAATACTGTTTTATGTGATACAGCCCAGAGACACTCTGCCTTCACTCCTTCAACCAGGAGATTAAAGCACACCTTAGTGTCTCTCCCCGAGCAAACGGAATCAACTAATTATGACATAAGACATGACATGTTTTCTGCTCGTGGGTCTTTCAGATGAGGAAGTGTGCGTACATGTCAGGTCCATATGTGTGTGACTTAGGCAAACAGATGTATATATGTGTTAGACCTGGGCCCATGGCAGCACGGGCACAGGACAGCTGTCTGTTATATAAGAGGCAGGGAGGGAGGGCTGGACAGGAGGCAGGCTACATCAGAGCCAAAGTGGGAATCTAAATAGCAACGTTACAGCATGGTTTCAGCTCCATTGATGTTGACCTCGCTAAAATACACGTTGGAAAAATAGAGACAGGAACTCAGAAGCGTGAAACCAACTTACAATGGGGATTATCATAATTAGTAGGCTCCGTCCTCCGGGGACCGTGACTGTATAAAGTACTTGTTGAGTTATTTTAATCTGGGCCAAAGTGCTGGAGTTCGCCGTCCCTAGAGCATCGCAGGGTAGCATGGCTAACACCAGTCAACAAATGGAGGGACGTCTTCTCCAAGAAGTCTGATTGTTGTTTGGATAGTGGTTGCATGACAGCACTACACAGCACCGAAAATCTGCAGCCAGAGGCAGATGGTGGCTTTTACAGCTTTGTTTATGTTGGTGGAGATAATGAAAGTCCAGTCACACTGAATCCTCTAATGCTGCCACTTTGCAACACCAAAATCAAATAATAAATCCACATAATATGACAAATGCTACATTCATCACAAGGCATTCCAAGAACATGACCAAAACCAAACTAGGTTAAAAATGTAGTAATTATTTTGATTGAATTGACACAATAACGTAATATGCAGACATTTGTATTTGGTGTTATGTAATTATTTTCCAGCAAAAATATTCTACTGGTAAAATACCTTTAGGACGACAGGTCCATAATGTAATAAATGCATGCCTCAAGTTTATTTGTTTTCAACACAGTATTTCCATTTTTCCACAAGGTTTAATGGTTTATGGTTCATGAAAAGGTTATTTGCTGTAATTTGACAGTCTCCATCAGGAAACTTTAGCCCTTTAACCAATTTTTAAACAAAGAGTCATCCTAAATTTATTTTGAAAGGGACTGTATGCTTGGTATATTTCCTGTCAACACCGAAGTTGATTTTGAAAAGAACTCCAGCTCTAACGAGCGTAACCTGATACATCATCCTCGATGTGTTCAGAACTAATAGGGACCTAGAGTGCCATAGTTCGTAGCTTAGAGACCACTGACCAAACGATGTGAGAATGATGATAAGGTTCTTCATCCATAGCAGCCTGTCTTTTAAACGTGTCCTGTTTCCCAAGGTGTGCTGTACCTGTTGGAGCATGATGAGCAGTATGTGTTCACGCTGCCCTGTGCCTACGCCCGCTCCATCCTGACCGTGCCCTGGGTGGAACTAGGGGGAAAGGTCACTATCAACTGTGCCAAGAGTGGCTACTCTGCCACCGTTGCCTTTCACACCAAACCCTTCTACGGAGGAAAAGTACACAGGTAGGCAGAGAGACGAGGCCTCTGTGTCTCTGGGCACTAGTTTTGAAGATAGACCCGAAAAACTGCTGAGGAAGTTCCCTAAACTACTTATAAACCAGTCTTTTATTGCTGAACTATGACCAAGACGCACATTTTTGCTTTTCTGATTGTGTGGAAATCTGATATTTTCACATCATTTGATGACGATCCACCACGCTAAAATGGGAGTATTTTAGGTAAAACCTGAAACTCGATATGTAGGAGTTTAGAGTGGGTTGGCTGGACTGAAGTGTAACTGAGCTGGGTATCGTCAACATAGCAACGGTAAGAAAGCAACATGATCAGATAGTGGCCGTGCTGCTTTAAGTGCAAATGTGCTTTTGCATCCTGCACCTTTAAGAGTAGAAGGTTGGACTTTGTTGGCATTCTTTGGGGAATGTTTACAAAGCCAGAGAAGCATTTATCTTTTGCAGCTGAGAGAGAGAGGTGGCTGGTGTAGGAGATGGGGTGGAGCTTTTAAAATCCGGGTGTCAGGCGCAGCGCTGATGTTGTCATGGTCAATATACTGTAGTTGTGTCAGCTGTTAGGCTGGAGGCAAAGTGATAGAAGAGACTGATACCCACTGAGGTCTAAAGGGTTTTGATGTGGAGGAATAATAAAGACAACCATTATGATGTCAGGACCATGCTGGGCCTATCTATCTGAGGCAGCAGAAAGCAATTGTGCCATTGACCAACAAAAACCTGATCTTCCCCTGCTAATTTAAAGGTACATTACTCAGATAGCATAACATGGGTTGACAACTTGCATACATTCTGCTTTTTACACAAAGATGCACAGCTGCGCACCTTCTCCTGAGTCAAACGGTTTCTCGGTGCATTTGCTGATATGCAGCCAAATGGAGTAGATGTTGACGGAGCAGAACGCTGGGAGACGGCGGAGGCAGATGTACGGTTTCTCCTGTGTGCGGTCTGCTCGCACGCTTTCACTCCGTTGCACGATCGGATCCATATCCTTAGCCGCTCCATTTTGCAGTATCCGCCGTTTTAAATAGCGACGCACCAGGTGCAGGCACATCTGGCTTTTAAAGGGAATGGGACCGTCGTGAGTGTGATAATTGTGAAGAATTGAAATGCTAAATGAGTGGATTGTTAAAGGAATGCAGACTTTGTAGTATCAACCATGGTGTGATACAATAAACCATTCACAGATTAAAAGAATGAATATGCCACTGACTTGTATTAGTCATTAAGGCATTGCCTGTAATTCATTTTGCACTTATGGTGCTTTAAGTTTCCTCCGCAGGGATCATTTTTACAATCGTTTCAACATGGTAGCTCACAATGACGGGAACGATGTCTGTGATAATGCAATGCATTAATGGGTCATAATAATGGGACGTTGAAGTGTGGCTCTGCTTGTCGATCACGATTTCTGAAGAGCTCTATGTTGATTTCTTGCAGAGTAACCGCAGAAGTAAAGCACAACCAAACAGGCAACATCGTGTGTAAGGCCCAGGGGGAGTGGAACGGCATGCTGGAGTTCACCTACAGCAATGGGGACAACAAGGTGATTGATACCTCCAAGCAGCCAATCATCAAGAAGAGGATCCAGCCTCTAGAGAAGCAGGGCCAGTATGAGTCACGGTGAGTCTCTGTGTTTCTGATTGTTACTGCGTAAGCGCTGTAGTCGAGAGACTAAACAGGCTCACGTGAAATGAGAAATTTGAAAAAGAAGATATCAGTGTCAATAGTGTGCTTGCTTCCATCAAACTCACTAGCTCTCTTGTTTAGGAGTTCACTTCAACTGACACTTCCAGGTCTTTTTGTTGTTCATTTGACAACTGTTTTCAGTGCCTCCACTTTATTTCCTTTAATATATTCCTCAAGATTCAAAGAATAGGGAAACTTTAAGTTGTAAGATAATATATGAAATCAAGTAAAAGTAAGAGACCAGGAGGAAAAGGAGTTCCTATCTTCAAATAGTGACAATTAGCAGAGGTTTGGATCTTTATAAGTGAAACAAGTGCGCTGACTGAAAAGCCTCCAATTAACACAGTATTCCCAGCTGATCGGCTCTGCCAGGAAATACACCCATGCACTTCAGACCATCAGACCAGAGCATCTCTCTTAGTTACTCGTGTCACTTCTGGTTGCAAAACAAAAAACAAGATGTAAAGCAAAAGTCGGTCGTAGGACAACATCGCAACGCGGTCAGGCGGTGGCGCTGACGTGCCTGTTTAGAGATATAGACGGCGTGCCTTATATTTATAGTGACATTTATATTATACATTTTTACAAATATGTTGATAGCTTGAGTATGATGATCTGTCTATTATTAATGATGTTGTTAGCTAGTTATCATGCTAATTGCTGCACTGAATAAATACATGATAATGAATAAATAATAACAAATAAACACCTCAAAGAAGTGGCTTCGCAAACTCCACGGTCACGAACAGGGCTTTCCACAAGGATGCTGGTAAAATGCCCACTATACCAGATGGCGAATCCATCCATGCATTATCCCGAGCACATATCATATGGGAAGTGGGTGAAACTGTTCACATTAAAGTCAAACTGTTGCACATATCTTTGAATGATGTGATTGTGTAGTGAGCTCTATTTGTCCCTGCTGCCCAGGCGCCTAAATGATGATTACTGTTGTTCTGTGTTTCCTGTTTCTGCAGGCGTCTTTGGCAGCATGTGACCGCGTCGCTGAGGGCGGGAAACATGGACGCGGCCACAGAACACAAACACAGGCTGGAAGAGAGGCAGCGCAGCGAGGGCAAACAGAGAGCTGCAACCAAAACGCCATGGAAACCACAATATTTTATCAAAGAGGTGAGCAGGAGCACACACTGTCTAGGCGGTTCAGGTTGTTTGTCTTCACAAGTTGCCAGGGTTCAGCCATGATTGATGAAACCGTGTCCACCCATGTGTGTGTGTGTGTGTGTGTGTGTGTAGGGTGAAGGCTGGGTGTATCACAACCCTCTGTGGAAAACTCACTGACCAGGAGCCTTGGAAGCAGCTGTCCAATCCCAGACAACAAGTGAGGCGATCAAGGCCGAGGGGCTGGCCGACAAAGGTGTGAGGAAAGAGAAAGAGAGAGAACAAATGGTACCAAAGCCTATCAGAGGACAATAGACGAACCTCCAGTCGTGTCCGATCAGAGAGGGTTGGGCAGTGAGGCGAGACTGATCTTACACGGGTACAGCCACTTTTGAGATTCCAGTATTCAGACAGGATGGACAGAACGGGACTTTAGACCAACCCCTGTAAACGGCTACCGCCCCGCTCACGTTTTAGTTGTTTGCACAATGTACTACACAACCGTGTCGGTCACAACTGTTTTGCACAATTCACTCCGCAGCATAGTGTAAACTGCACACGTGTGAGCAACGTGTGTGTGCGTTTGCACGAATGGACAGATACCAGGAAGCCACTTTGAAAAACGACTAGAATTTAGTCTGCACATATAGCAGAGAAAATTTTTATTTCATGTGTTGACTTTATCTTATTTATTAGTTAGAGAGCAAACAAATAAAAAAAGAAGACTTGTGTGATGAGTTTTACTGCGAAATCAAACAATGGAAAGTTAATTTTGCTGCTTTAACTTTAGCTGCCAGGTTCCCTTATTTAGTTTACCTCTTGACTTTGAGTTCTGTGCCCAAATAAGGGTGATTAAAGGAGTTCCATCGTTGCTTTTCAAGTGTGATGCTGTGTAAAAGTGGAGCTAAAATGAAAAATGCCCTTTGAACCGGTTTCCATCACATCCCCAATCATATTACATTTACATTTTGTGCACCTATTTAACAACATGTCCAAAAAAAAGTACAAAAAATATTCAGATTTTATATCAAAATCCAATATATTTTCTGCTTGGAAAAAAAATATGACGTGTGCTTACATCAGCGACTTTCTAACTTTTCCACAAGCTGCATCCGACCAAATAGGGCACAAGTAACGTTTGATATGTCTGTTGAGTGCCATTTGTAACGGATGAGCATCATAGTGCACTTTGTAGATACGTTTGTAGCGAGGATCAGCATCACTGCACCAGTGTGGTGTGAAATAATCCATTGGATAATATGGTTCTTATGGAAGTACCGGGTCAAAATGGATTATTAGTATACTTTGAATTCTGTTTTGTGGATCTAAGTGTGTGAAGTAGTTGACTTAAAGCTAAAACAAGTCCTGAATGTCCTTCAATCAAGATCACTCTGGAGTCCATGCTAACATAATTTGTTTGGGTTCACATTCATCGGGGATTTCTCTGGTGGGAAGTACTGTTGTCGTCATGGAGATCCCTTCTCCTCCACCTGACCCGTATATTGTACACAAACCTATGCAACACTGGACTGTAGACAGTAGTCTCAGGGTGGGGGTTGGGGGGACTGAACAAGCTCTGTATTTGTTTAAAATAAAACTCTTATCCACTGTCTCCTGGATTGCTGGGTGTTTCTTACCACATGGTACACGTTGAGTTCACTTCACATTTTGAAGTTACAACAACTTGTGTATGCTGCCACCTGGTGAGCAAAAGGAAACTGCACCGTTGGCAAGCGTACGGCCCAATGCCAATGTCCACACTCACGGACTCATGGGAGTTCAAGCAGGGGCTGTATGACCCACCTGGTGTATTCATCAAGCACTTATTTACATTTTGCTTACTGAAGGTTGTTTTGACAAAAACAAATAAATATATTATTTGACCAAACCCCTGGTAAGGCAGTAAAAATGTTAAAGTAAAGCCTACAATTAAAATAAATAAAATAAAATATGTTTTGGTGTCATATCAAAGCATTTAAACAATTTCAAACATTTGGAGTCCCTCACAGTCAGGGACACAAAATAAGGACAAAGCAACACGGTCCTCGTCCAACGGTTAGCAGGACGAAGGATTCTGATTGGCCACAGTCCCACCCTCACTTCCTTATTTTCAAGCAGGCTGCCGTCATGTCTGCACACAGAAATATTGCACACTTTTTACGCAATTATAAATTATATAATCATATGTTATTATACTGTAGTATTTATATTATATTATTACCATGGGATCTGATTTTTGTTCATTCTATTTTTACCATGGGACAACTTTCCAATCGCTAACTCACAGTTAATTTATCACAGATGGAGAAACAGATAACGCTCCCGATAAGCTGCCATCCTGTTTTTACACACGGCACATTTGGGTGTATGCATGAGGTTATGCATGATATTATGTAATAATAACAACCGCATGACCATATTGGGGCTTCATTTCTGTAATCAGATAAAGATGTGGCACAAACAGATTCATATTTTTAAATATTTGTCTTATTTTTTGTAATTCACAATTTCACAATTGCAAGAAAATAAAAACGTGATGGTAATGGTGTGAGTCCCGTTGTTTCAACAAGTAACTGCTGAGATGTTCTTCCTGCTGCTCATGTTACTGTCAAGCAAATGAAACCATCCTGTTGTTGGTGTTCTCATTGCTATCACCAAGATATTAACCAGGTTATTGGTTATATTATCATTGAGCTCTGGTATAAAGTTTATATTTCTTTAAACAGCCATAAAGTGAAGTGACGTCCATGCAGGCACATCTATGCGTATGGCTCCGAGCTGTTGGCTCAACACATGAGGCGAACCATGTATTGTGAGTGTGAATAGCGCTCAACAGCAGTGCGGGGGATTAGCATGAGAATGGTGTGTGAGTGCTGGAAGGCCAGGACTTCATTCCTGTTACCGCAACTCTCACCGCTGTCTCACCTCAGCCCTCTGCTCCTCCAAAACACTCAGCTGTGGCTCAGCTCGACTCTCCGCCTCTGCCGCCGCCGCCTTCCTCCGTCTGCTCGTAACCTTCCTCACCTCCTCGCTCTCGTCTTCCCCCCGCCCCCCACCCCCCAACATGGAGAAGAACCACACCTTCCTGTACTTTGCATACGGCAGCAACCTGCTGAAGGAGCGGCTCCAGCTCAGGAATCCCTCGGCGACGGTACACTGTGTGGCCAGGCTCAAGGTACAGTCTGATAGCAGGAGCATCAGCGCTCTGCCCCATATGACCTGTTACACACTACAACCTCTTAAAACCTTTTCTCCTGTTCAGGACTATAAATTGGCGTTTGGAAACCATAAAGGCCTTGCCAGTGACCGGTGGCATGGAGGTGTGGCCACCATAGAGCACAGCCCAGGGGACGAGGTGTGGGGTGTGGTGTGGAGGATGAGCATGTCTGACCTGGATTCTCTCGACAGGTAGTTTTCCCCTATCAATTTCTTTCAAGGCCTGCTTTTCCTGTGAACTGACATCTACCATGTGTGTGGGTGTGTGTGTGTGTCTGTGTGTGCGTGCGTGTGCACAGTCAAGAGAATGTGACGTTAGGTGCGTACAGTCCTGTGGAGCTATCAGTGAAGATAAAAGACCAGGAGCTCCACTGTCGTACCTACGTAATGAACAGCTGTATTTACGCCCCACCATCACCACAGTACCTACAGGTAAGACGGCTTCACCACATCCATGCTGGTGGCCTCAGAGCACGCTGTGTGTGTGTGTGTGTGTGTGTGTGTGTGTGTGTGTGTGTGTGTGTGTGTGTGTGTGTGTGTGTGTGTGTGTGTGTGTGTGTGTGTGTGTGTGTGTGAGGCTGCGAGAGCGCTGTTAAATTGTATTTGCTTTTAGTGGCAGGTGTTTCTATTATTTTGTCCAACCCATGCATATCAGTGAGTGGAGGGAGGCTACATAACATTAGAACCTCTCCGCACTGCAGTAGAACTTGCATTTTTGCTCAACTCTAAATCAGTTTGCTAACTATGGAGCAGTGTTTTGTTTAAGATTTCACTTTTGAAATGACGTCTTACTGCATGAGGGTCAGTGGGACGAGCTTTTTGATTTACAGATTTCCATTTCTGTAAGAAACCTGCCGTGACCCAACTACTTCCCTGTGATTTCTGCACACAAGAATGCAACACATCCTGGATGTTTTACATTCCCTTCAACGACATGTTGGATTTTACAGCCCAATGAGTTACTTGGGCTAAGTTATTGGGAGAAGAAAGTAAAGAGGTCAAAGAGAAAGCTATCAGGATTAGCATTTTCGTCTTGTCACATTGGAGTAAATTGCTGCACAACTTTGTCACGGTTGAATTACCAGTCACCCATGGACATTATAAATGTTTTTGCTTTATTTAATGGACCTCTGTCACTCTTTGTGACTCTTTGTGAACATGTTTAAATGCTTTTTTTTTTTGTATTAGAAAGACAAAAGAATAGGACCGTGAATCAGGTCAGGGGCATCGTCACCTATTCACTTCTACTCCATTTCTCTCTGGGAAGCTTCTGGAATATGGATCAGTCTGCTCATAGCCCTTGTCACCTGACTGGGTGATCAACAGGTCCAAACAGCCAGGACACGCCCCCCTCTGCTGTGCTACGTTTCACAGATCTGACAGCTTGTAAGCTGGAGTACCAGACAGTTCTTTGGCACATGTGAGAGCTTCAAACATGGCCGAGAGAAAGGCAGCGCGCCGAGAGCAACAGTGTGGCTTTGTGGTCACAGCTTTGTCTTCTGTGTGTATGCAAGAGTCAACCACATTGTTCCCTCTGTTGTACGAGGCCTTGTCATTGCATGAGCTGCTAGGTGTTTACGTAATTCTTTCGATAGTATTTTGGTTGTAACATACTGAACAATCCCCCTGATGTACGTGAGTGTATGGGAATGTGATGTACACTGATCCATGAAGGTCCTGACACAAGCATGTGATTTGGACAACACTTGTACAACCATTTGATTTTTTTAAATTCCAAAAACGTGGGGTCATATTCATGAAGGATCTTACCGTACCACTAAGATTCCTCCTAAATGGGATTAAATGGGACGTTGATCTCCAACTAAAATAGAAGTAATCTGTATGTGCATCCTGTGATTTTGTGTGTCAGCCTAAAGATGTTTTTTGTGAATACAGCCCCAACCTCCGGGTCCTAAAAGTGAAGCCAAGGCTGAAGTGCCAAACAGAAGTCTCATTGCATGGAAGTCTATGAGAAAATGACCCTACTTCTAACTTGATTTAATATCTCAGTAAACATTGTAAACATGAGTGTATGGTCTCAATCTCTAGTTCCAAGTCTTCTTCAATTCAGCATGAAGTTTATTTAGTAAATTATGTTCTTTTTCGAGGCGAATAGGCGATAAAGCATGTTTTACGGCGGGGCTACCTTGTCGCTAACACGCTGTTGTCCGGTCTAGGAGTTGTCCTTGTTTTCATCTTACAACTTAAAGCTTTCACATTTTTTTTTCAGTCCAAGAAACTCATTAACATTTTGATCACCTTAAAATGTCTTCTTCAGCATTTAGTTGTACTTAGCTCAACTCCTGATGTCACTTGGTTGATAAAAGCCAAGATGCCAACAACAAATTTGGGGATTCGGTTGTTATTGGTAATGAGAAAATGAGGGACTTTAGTTAAAGACATTCAATGTATTCAGCTTCATCACCCACTGCAGGTGATTGTGATGGGAGCGGAGCAGAACGGCTTGCCCAAGGACTACCAGGAGAAGCTGAGGACAATCAAAACCAACATGTATGAGGGTCCTCTACCCATGATGGCTGAACTGGAGCGAGCCAGAAGGAGGGCCAAAGAGAGGGCCAACCACCGTTCTGATGCCTGACAGTCCAGCAGAATCCAGGTCCACTTTTCACTACAGGAAAGTTCTTGTTACACTGTATTCAACCTTCTGCTGTAGCTTCTGGTCAGGAGACACCCCAGGAAGAATAGGGGCGGGAAATAATACAAATAACTCAAAGATATCAGCATGAAACGTCCCCAATTCATATACTTACATTAAGAAAAGTTTTCTGAAAATAGTTATAAATATGCAAATTATCTTATCAAATATGTGTAAATGTACACACACATTTCCAGAAATCTGAACATTGGATAAAGACCGGTTCAGAATTCTGACATAATGGAGTCAAAGGTTTTTACGGAGAGAATTTAGGAAACCTCTTTGACAACAATAAACCCGACAATACTGTCAGCAGCCATAAAAAATGTATTTACATTTTAAATATAATTTTGCATAATTCATATGAACAAACCTCTTCATAAAAACCTCCAGAATATAGATGGGACTGAAAGTGGAAAGCTTGGTCAATTCGGGCTCCCGAAGAAAAAACATTTAAAATTCCACCCATCTTGAGGACACTTCAGGTGAATAGGGTCAACAACAAAAAATAGATACCACCATGAAACTTCCCCAGTTGATTACTTTCAATAAGATCATTATTTTATATGTTACGAGTTTTGAGACTTTTAATGTTTAAATATGCAAATAAGGCATTTTTAATGCTATATTTTGTTGAATTTAGGAGAAATCTACAGGTGCAAATAGACAAGATATAAAATTAACACATAAATATGTATTTTCGGATGTTTCTCCTAGTCTTAAAGAAGAAAAACTAGTGGAAAATCTCAAAACTGACCAAGCAATGTTTTTGCCTGGGTCGTCACCCCTTCAAAGGTTCACCTTAGCTGGCTGCTTAATGTTTAACTTGTCTAACCTTAATCCCAGCAGCCTGTATGGGTCTGAGTGACCACCGTCAACCAGATCAAACTTGAGTTACCAATAAAGATGAAAAGCATAGAGGTATGAGATCCAATAGAAATGTTAAATAATATAAGTTATGTTCTTAATGGCTTCACCACAGTGCCTTAATTTGTTTATGATTGAAATACAGGCCCTCCATATTTCAATTGTTATTTCTTGTAGCGCCCCTTTGAGTCATGAACAACTAAAAACAAATACCAGCATCTTTGTACTGCTATGGGATGGTGCTACACTCATGGTGTCACTTAGTACCAATCTACTTTAACATAATTGCCAACCCCAAAAAATAGCAGGCAAATTGTTATTACCAAAATAAAGCGAGTAAGTCACCGCATGATTATTTTCATACAGTGGCTGTAATTTGTCATGAAGGAAATATGACACATTATGTTCCTCTAATGCCCTTTGAAATGTAATATTTGTGATGCTACTTGTCATTTCCCACATGGCCAACTGTAACACTATTTGAAATATACATTAAAGTGGTTCATGTCAACACGGACACAACTTCTATTTCGTCATTTAATTAAATTAAATGAAATGATAGAAATAGAACTCTGCTCAGGACTGAAATGAAGACTCTAGTCTAGACTTGATGTCATAAACGGACATTTGACCTTTTCAGTGTTCAGTTTCATTGTTTTCTCTTTCTGGTGAAGCCACCTCTAACTGTTGATTTTTGCATTTGCAACCAAGCCTTAGTGTATTAAGGGTGAGGGTTTAAGTGTCTTAAAACAGATTTACTTGGAGTATTTTCACTTTATGCAAGCGTTGATTCATAATCTCCTCACTGCTAATCTACTGGTTTGTTACCACGTTGTTTTTCAGCCATCAATCACCTCTGGAGTGCACGCAAACAAGCAGCTCTCAAACAGCCCCTTTTATGGCTGGGCTGTCTGTGGTCAGTGCTTAAATGGTTGTTGTGTACTGAAGTAGTATATATATGCTAGAGACTAGTTTCTTTTTTGGTTGATTTAATTGGCCAATATTTGCCACAGATATATGGATATCGGTGCATATGCTGTCTGATTTGAGCAATTACATTATTTTTATATTTCAAAAATGGTGTCATGACATTGCTTATCTGGCAGAGTGCACTGTTAATTCTAACAATATTACCTAAAAAAGAGAACATACAACATACAAGGCAAAGGAAGAGAACCCACCACCTCACTCAGGATCAAAATCAAGTACCAACACAAACCACCATGTTATGAACAGATGTGTTTGCCATTATAAACAGTATCACAACACAATCACAAACACGAACAAAAGCAACTCAATGTGTATTTTGGAACATAAAGCAGCAAACTTAATAAAATGCTCAGTCCAGCATTAGGCTATAGGGGGTCATGGGAAATGTGGTCCGTCCCGATTTCTAAAATAGGGCAACAAGTTAGAGGACTGGCGATCATTTGAATGCTGCTGCTCTCTCAAACACACGGTGAGTGCAGCATACAGCGTCTCACAATGAGCTGAAATAAAAGGAATACAATATTTAGGTTCTTCAGGGAAAGACAAATGTTATGTTTAACCTGTAAAAAATATCCTGCTTCCATTACATATCTTTGTTACAAGCATTTAAGGGATGCAAACGTGTGTCTGCGTACCGTATATAGCACTCGGATATACACCATGTATGCAGTATATATATAGCCTCTACATAATGACAAACCTAAGTGTTATGGTGTCTCATGCCTCTTGAATTATGTATTCAAGTTATCACTATGTTTTTGTTGTCCTTGGTTTCCAACCCTGTCTCTCTATGATGCAGGATCCAGCCCTCAACGCTGGTCCCTGGTCTGGTTTTCCTCTTCCTCTCTGTCTCCACCAGCCAGACTTTCCCCCTCATCCACCCTCTTCTTATCCATTCTCTTAGTCTGTGTCCTGCATTTAGGTCTCTCCTGTCGACCGTTACGGCAACAGCCAATGGAGAATCTCCAACTCGGCCGAACCATGGTGTACCATCATCCCTCACTCCGACCAATGGTGTAACGTCGTTAGCTGTTTCAGCATATTGTCCTGAAGTAGCAACGGTGGCCACAGGACCGTCTCTGGTTGTGGAAGTTAATCATTGGCTGTGGAGTTTGGGAAGGCCAGTTGGAATGTCTTCTTCTTTCCTGACCCTAAGCCATCATATAACACAAGAAGGTGAGGCAGGGCCTTGTTCAGGGTCAATTCCTCACTAATGTTCCACATTATTCTGGTGTTTGAACATCCCCATCTCTCTCTCTCCTGTCCCTGAGTGTTTGAAAGGCCACTCTACTGCGGAGAAGCTAGTTCTAGTTTACGGAAACAGGACGCAGGATCGGCCTCCTGAACAGTTGGGCCCTTTTGAATTCCATGTTGACAAATCATGTCTCCTCTCAGCCCCCCTCTGCTCTACAGCATCCCTCTCCAGAAACGCTCTCTTCCCTCTACACAGTTTTCCAGGCCTCTGAACCACCCAAGCGGAGCTATGATGAAAGTCCAAATAAACATAGCGTCTGAGATAGAGGGACGTAATTGGGACAGAACGTTGTCCTGTCTGTGGGGAACAAGGCAAAACAGATTCCTCTCTGCTGTGCAGCTGCAGCTCGCGTTGATCGCATCACATGGTCTCAAGCAGTGCAGAGCAGAAGGCTAAACACTGGACACTTCCATGAGGTTCCTGTCACCCAGACCAGGACCTACTGCTGTGGTCTGACGCTAGTGCCCTACTTGCTTGTTTGATTCTAGTTATTTTAAAAGCAGCCATGAGATACAGACTAACTTTAACTGCATGGACAAGTCATGCAGGGCTCTCAAGTTTTGGACTGAGTTCAGAGTGAGATTTTGGCTGAGGCAGCGGCAGGGGTGGGGGGCGGGGGTCAGATGGGGTGGAGATGCGTAAAGCCGATTAAAAACTTGTGAATCTGATAAAAGACGCATACATTTGTGCAAATAAAACATTTCTGTTGACTAGGTAACGATTGAGGTAAACAGATGTTGTGTTCGGGAACTTCCTGGAACGACTGATTCTGTCGTTCTTCTGAGGAGGATCATGGTTGTGATGCCCCTCTCGTCTCATCTTGGAGTGTGCCTCCCATTTGCAGGTCACTAATTAGTACAACTCAGCACACCTAGGCCCGTTGTGCTGAGGTTACTTAAGCTGTAGTTTCCTCAAACTAACCTTTTCTGCTGTGGCTGTCTCCATAGGCACACCATTGGTTTGGTTAGGTTTGGTTATGCTGCCATAACTTTCCCATGTTGCTGTGTTCACACTTTCCAACGCCAGCACACACCCACCTTTCACTAATGCACAACTTACACCAACTAAGTCTTGTTTAAACTTTTAAACTCCCTCTTTGTTGTGAAGATTTGAGTTAGGTCATGACATGGTTTACTGTATGTAATATTTACTGCATGAAGCCCCGTTGCCCCCCCCCCCCCTTGTTAAATCCGTTCTTGGGATTCTGAGCACCTCCTCCACAGTGTAATAATTTGACATTGTTTGACTGTCAAAATATGTTTGTTCCAACTGGAATCAAACAGCGTGACTCTTCATTCTGCATGAGGAGTCTGTCAAGAGAGATTTCTGAAACCCGGACTAATTGAGTTCTTTAAGAACTTGCTCCTTATTCAGCGGAGCTACAGTGCAGCCTTCCACCTCTTGAACCCTGATTTCCCTCTCATATTTAAAGTTGTTTTAAACTAAGAACTATTGTTTTTTTCACAGCACATAAGTGCTTTTTCATTCACTTGTTCACTTCATGAAACAAGAAACGGGTATCCTGTCATGTCGTACAGCCCAGGTTCCTAAATCCTGGCCCCCCAACAGGCACTAACATGGTCTCTTGTGTGCGGTGGACTCAACAACAGTTAAGTGGGACACAGCAAGAAACCACATGTGGGTCGTTACACAACCAGCTGCATCACCAGAGAAAGTCCTGGTGACCGGCATGGAAGTGAATCACAGTTTTATCTCACAAGCCAGTCCTTATTTTTCGTCTTATCTTTGTCTTTGTACTGTATTTATTACTGCGTCTTTCGGCTGTAGCATTAATTTCCCCTCTGGGACAATAAAGTATATCTTCTAACTGCGTTCGATTCTCTGCTCATGAATGTGTGTTTTACTGTATCTGATAGTTGATCCTACTTTTTGGTCTGAGCCCGATCTTGCCAAGGACAGAATTGGTGAGTTACCTGGGAAACCTCTCATTCAAGGAGGATTCTCATTGACAGGTGCAGCCATGGGAGGGGGAGGTCTCTGGTTTGGAGATCTCAGCATCTGTGCTCTTTGCAGATTATGTGGTTCTATTGACTCCGGACCTTCAGCACGCATTGAGGTGATGTGCAGCCAAGTGTGAAGTATTAGCGATTAGAGTCAGTACCTCCACGTTTGAGGCCATGGTCCTCTGCCAGAAACAGGGACTGTGTCCTCCGGGTTGGGAGTGAGTCACTGCCCCCAAGTTAGAGAGTATCTGGGGGTCTTGTTCATGAGTCGGGGTAAAATAGGCATCAGCAGTGATGCAGGCATTGCAAAGCTGTGGATACAAGTGATCTTAGGTAACAGGGACACCAACCCTTTAACGACAACCTGGTCCCTTATATTTGCAAGGTGAGTGCTCCAGTGGAGATCACTGTCTGTCTGGGCCACTAAGTATTTATTATAACAGAACTAATCGATCACAGTGGTGCTCTCCAGTGTGCAGCACAGTTTCCTCAGAATATATTGAGTTAATGATACGAGTGTGCAACAGCAATCAGAACTCATGCTGCTGGCTCCGTTGGTTAAAAGTTGGTTAATTATTAATTGGCAAATTCCATTCCTTAGTGCTTTATAAAATAGCTGAGGGGAGACACGGGATGAATAAGGTGAAACACGTTAACTTATAGATATCACCATGTAAAATTATTGTTTTGTAGTTCATGTTTTCTTAAATGTTTTATATAATATACTCTGCTTTTATGGCCTCTTTGACTCATTCACTAAATGAACATCATGCTGTATTGAAGAAGACTTGAAACTACGGATTAAGACAATAAACTTATGTTTACAATGTTGAGATAATAAATCAAG
The DNA here is from genome assembly GCF_963514095.1 of Eutrigla gurnardus. NCBI lineage: Eukaryota > Metazoa > Chordata > Actinopteri > Perciformes > Triglidae > Eutrigla > Eutrigla gurnardus. The sequence goes on along the minus strand of NC_139937.1, from coordinate 14,627,434 downwards.
TTCTCATGTTCTTCTGCAGCCATATAGGAGTCGCCCTCTGATGGCCAACAGAGAGAATGCAAGTTCAAGGCACTTCAATCTGGGTTTCACTTTTCAGAATCGGAGGTTGCTGCCTGGTCCCATTGGGCACACTGGAAGTGTTGACTAAGGCTCTCCATTGTCTAGCTATTTGCATATTGTCTCAGCTGGCTCTGCTGGGCTGAGACAATATGCAAATGAGGTATTATCTATCTAATGCTCACTGTTGGTGTGTTTAGGATAAATCTACAGGTGCAAATAGATAAAAGAAGACGAGGGAACAATTATGCAAGCAAAATAGTCCAAACTTTCTTGTCTCAAACACATTATTGATCAATACATCCTTAATTGCTTCTTAATTAATAATGTATGAATTTAGTAAAGTCAATGGAAGCAGCCAGTCAATTCAGATTACACTCAGAGAAGGTTGAAACCAGATCACTGGTGGGTTAATCTCTACAATTAAACATTCACTCGTGTTATCTTCAGTGTCCCGCCCACCTCACGATCAATTAGTCTAACTGGCAACAGCATCCCCCTCTCACAGTGCGGGTCGTTTCCTTCTGCAAAGAGGTGGAATGTAGTGATTTAGACATCGTCTCTATATCCAAGCTAAATGCGCTCGTATACTTTAAATAAATATTAGAATATGCGCTTTTTAAACCCATTTGACGGATGAACCAACCATTGTTTTGCCATTCAAAGAGTACATATCAAGCATAAGCGTTTACAACATGGGAGGAGTAGTTATGCAATAAGACAAAATAAGAATTTCCCTGCGAGAAGACCCTCCTCCTGAGACATTATAATCACAGAGAGCTGCTTATAAGACGCTGGCAGGGCGCACGGTGACACGCAGCCGGCGACACAGCGCGCGCTGATCCACTTGTTATTGTTCCATTGACTGAGGTTCGGCTGCGGGAGCGCGAGCCCTCCCCGGGAGACGTTCACGGGACGCAGACATGGGAGGAGAAGCGAGACCCAACTGGGACAACCCCATCCAGTTCGTTCTGGCATGCGTGTCGTATGCGATCGGTCTGGGAAACGTTTGGCGTTTTCCGTACCTCTGTCAAATGCACGGTGGAGGTAAGTCATTGATTCCAGACCGGAGAGCGCTTACATAAGACCACCGAATCAAAACACGTTCATGTTTAACCAGGAGGCCTGGTCAATCAGTAGCCTGCACACAAAGACACACACAAGTCTAATTTGCATTTTTCATTCAGTTTTTCTGTGTGTTTTCTGTCAGTGTACGTCATAGATCATATGGAGCTCTCACATAAGGTTAGCCCTTGAATTAAAAATAAATAAGTAAATAAATAAGAGTTATTTCTGCTACTGGGGAACATATTATCCACCGTTTCTTCACTTCTTGCCTGTGACACGAGTCATGCAGGTGGTATGTTTCTTTATATCTAAAGGACTGGACTCAATGAGTAATTGTTAATGACTTATTGAGCGTCATAAACATGGCTAATACCAGAATTTGTAGATATTTATATAGTTGTGGAGCTTATCTACAGACTTTACACTCTAACTGCTGCTGTAGCACCATAGTGAAGTGATAAGAAACAATAGTAAAAATATAATTCAAGAAAACGCAAACAGGAGCACAGAGAAAAATGCTCTGGAATATACACAATTAGAGTTTAATGGGGTTTCTCCTCTCTTCTCATTTAAGCAGCAAATGTCACTTATTACAGATGAGGAGGGGAAAGCATTTTGGCAGCTTTTAATTAATATTATATTGAGATTTCCTGTACTGCAATCTCATCAAACAGGTCCACTCCTTAACAGTTTCAGTAAAAGTGTGGATGTTTCTCTGCAAGAAGGGCCGTATAAAAACCTATTGCACAATGTCTCACTGTGAATCAACGGATGTGCCATTACTTTTACAGTCTGTGGATGTGATGATGTTTTTGACCAATGTTCCACCCGGGTTGTTTTTCTTTGTTTCTTTTAAGCAATATGCAATCCAAAATCACACTTTTACTGCCATGTTTGACTTTTTATGACAAAAGGTGTAAAAGTTTACCAGATCTGCTGAGTTAAACGTCATACCAAGACATATTACACAGAAAGGCTACTGTATGGAGACACTGGTGTCGCTGATAAAAGGCAGATATGCCCCACATTACTTTTAGGGAACAAACTAGCTTGATGTGTTATGATGGGAGAATCATTACGTCTTTATTGGGTGCTATCTACGGATCATTGAACAATGAGCACACATCTACTGTAATTACTGTCCTCGATGTGCAACTTCCGAGCAGGAAACCAGTGAGACATGTGACAGGCTGCTCTCAAGGCTGGATTACCTTGGGTCACCAACTCCGCAAAATGTAGGCAATGTCATTTAGAGCACGGGCACTCTGAACTAAATACTCAATATAATATTCTGATTCCGCGGAGGTTTTGTGCCACTTTTCAATAACAAAAACAAAATAAATATTTCTGCAGCTTTCAAAATTCAACAAAGTGCACATAAACTTAAACAGAAAGTGGAGGGTTAACGTCTAAAATTACAGTTGGTAGATGTCAAAATAAAATGGAGATACTTAACCTTTGTGGCTTAATGCGATTTTAGAGGTCCATTGGTTCCTAATAGATTTCCTATACAGTTTCCTGATATGTAATTTTCCTCCATTATTCATCTATTATTGGAGACTTTATTCTCAATATGTCAGTTATCTCCAGACTAATTTGATTTAATTTAATTGGGAGCGTACCCATCAAACATGATTTCTGTTTTCCATATCTTGAGTACCTCAGTGTCACCTCTCCATCCACCTCCATGCAAATGGGTTGGCATTTTTCTTGGAGCTAGGACAGAAATCTCCAAACAGCTTCATGTACAACCTAGCGACTTTGACCTTTGAACTCCAAAATCTATTCAATTCATCCTTGAGTCCAGGTGGATCTTTGTGCAAAATTTGAAAAAAAATCGCTCCAGGGGATTCTTGAGATATTGCATTCGTAAATGAGGATTGCATGAAGGCATAAAAATGAGCCGCTATAGATCAAATAGTATGCATCATTTCATTTAATTTTATAATATCTTTAGGTTCTGTGCTTCTTAATGCCTTGTGATATATTTCAGTACTACACTCACCCTTCAGAATACCTACAGTAACCATATTTCCTGTTTCCATTTTTTGTGTGTGTGTGTGTGTGTGTGTGTGTGTGTGTGTGTGTGTGTCTATTTGACTGTTTTACAACCATACTATATTTACACCTTCAGGAGGGTTCTTGATACCATATTTCGTAATGCTGATTCTGGAGGGCATTCCCTTATTTTATCTGGAGCTTGCCATTGGTCAGAAGATGAGCCTCGGCAGCATCGGGGCTTGGTCCGCCATCAGTCCTTATTTGGGAGGAGTAGGTAAGTGCTGACTCAATTAAATGACTGTACTTGATGTAGCTGTTGGACTCCTCAATGCATCCAGATAAAGTAGTGAAGAGGGAGCACACTCGTCTTGCTGGTGGCAGGAACGAGAACGGACAGTTGGATTGTATGAGGCTGAGAGAGCAGCACTTTAAACTGTACCAGCACGTCCTCACCACCAAGTCGTCAGATACCGCTGCTTTTCCGTATCCACACACACACACACACACACACACACACACACACACACACACAATCTCCCACTAGGGAGGGCAGATAAGCAAAAATGAAAAGTTGTTTTATTTGTACAAATGTATGTCTAACCGTCGCCCCCCACTCCATCTGACTGCTGCCCCCCACTCCATCTTTCACTTTCACTTTAGAAACAGCTGCCCGTGGCCGTAGACCACGTTGTTTTTGTATTCACAATGTCACTATGTTTGAAGTTTAATGTCTTAAGAAACAGCCATTTGAAACCAAGCCAGTTAGCCAAGGCGTCCTGACAAAGCGTTGGTATTTGACGAGTCGGGAATGAGGACGTGTGGAGAGAAATGCTAATGCTTCTGGTGCTTTGTGTGATTGTCTGTCTTTGAGGCTAACTAAGTTCGCTTGGTTTCCTTTTAATCATTGTAACCGGTCACCAAATAATGCATTCCACTGTGCGATGCATTACTTTTTTTAACACTGTTGGACAAACCAATGGGAAACAAACTGTCCTCTGTTCCTCCCGTTTTAGGTCTTGCTAGTGTTGTGACGTCCATGTATTTGTGTCTCTACTACAACGTCATCAATGCATGGAGTTTCTGGTACCTCTTTCATTCATTTCAAGTGAGCTGCTAAATAACAAACTATTCTGTAACAATTATATCTCTCTCACTTGGACGGCGAAGTAACAATCCTACACTCTTCTGTGTTCGCTACCATCCCAGTCAGTCCTGCCCTGGGCAGAATGCCCCATCAACTCCAACCGGACAGGACCGCTAGAGGAGTGTGAAAAGGCTACACCCACCCAGTACTTCTTCTACAGGGAAACGCTGGACATCTCTCCTTCCATAGAAGAGAACGGAGGCATGCATACAGGCCAGACTCTGTGCCTTGTGCTCGCCTGGTTCATTACCTACCTGTTCATTGTCCGAGGAGTAAAGTCCACAGGAAAGGTGAGAGCGCTGCAAATAATGGAAGCATCCTCGTTGTACATGGTTGGGTCTAGACTGCTAGTTGCAACTGACAACTACATTTATTTTTAAAATCTATCTCCGTAAATGCACCCCCAACTTTTACCTTGAAGGCGGAGCTATCCCTGTCGCTGGTGGACTTCCTTAGCCTACTCAGTTTTCGTTGCACAAGTTAGATACTAGAGCACCTATGAGGACTTTGATTTAAAATGCCAAGTGAATAGATCCTGCAGCTGCAGGGAAATCAACATAACATGAAAAGAATGTGAATAGAACTGTACACGTATTTATACATATTTATTATCCATATGAATGCAACTGCGTACAATCACAGGAACTAACATTAACATAAGTGTGTTACACACAGACCAAAACCAGCTAACAGAAACTGTGCATTTAAAGAATTGTGTAGCATACAGGTGTTGTTAGGGGAGGGGTGTGGTGAAGTTGACCCGTGCCCATTCACTCCCACATTTGAACTCTGACCCTGACTCTGCTGTTTGGCTCCCCCTGTAGGTGGTGTACTTCACAGCCATATTTCCATATTTGGTCCTCTTTATCTACCTGATCCGGGGCATCACTCTTCACGGTGCCATCAACGGTGTCACATATATGTTCACCCCGAAGGTAAGGTGATGTTGCCGTTATGGCACACAAACATATTTGCATGTCTTTGCTTAAGGCATGATATGACAATTTCACGTAACATCACGATTATCCCAAAGTATTGTGATTTTATCCCAATAAGCATCAAAATATGCTTAAAACTCTGGGGAAATGGCAGCAAAACATACTGGTACAAGCATTTAGTCAAGAAACCTTTTTCTTTTGCATCACATCTTTTTTTGTGAAGATCCTTAAAAAACATCATAAATAATGTACAATATATGTCATTTCTTTTTAAATAGCACCGTTTGAGTCTGTTCTTTCTGATAATTCCTGGAGGCCTATTTATTTATTTATTTTTACTTCTCTTTATTACAGCCTAGATATTACCTGACCAACTGCTGACAAACATGTGTAGCAATAGTGCAAGTATAAAATAGATGTAGTTTCATACCATGGAATTCTTCAAATCTAATAGTTTTAAATGTGTGCATTTATCTACTTTCAGATGGAACAACTTGCCAACCCGACTACATGGATCAATGCGGCCACTCAGATTTTTTTCTCTCTGGGTTTGGGTTTTGGGACGCTCATCGCTTTTTCCAGCTACAACGAGTACCACAACAACTTTGAGCGGCAGGCGATCGTCGTTTCTCTCATCAACAGTGGAACCTCCATCTTTGCCAGCATTGTCACCTTTTCCATCTATGGGTTCAAGGCCACCATCAACTATGAGAACTGCCTTGAGAGGTGTGTGTGTGTGTGTGTGTGTGTGTGTTATTACAGCTACATGAAGGAAAGAGATTTAGACAACGAAAATGATCAACAAATATGAATCATAACATGCAGATTGGGTAGGCAGCGTCTAGCAAACTAAGAAGTTAATATAATGATACAAAGGGTAATAAAAAGGAAGTTGGAAGGGATAGTGATTGCAGGAAGTTAATGAGTGACCAAGTTGAATCAAAGTATGTTGTCTGTTCACTTAAGGAAGTGGAGAGTTCCTCCATGGAGGTGTGGTTTACATCTAGTTTCCAGTCTGCAATATTTATGAGGTTTCATTGTTGTTTTTTTCTTGGTGATGATAAGAGCCATGAGGAGTTGAACCTCCGCTGACTTACACCAAGTTGGCATCAATGTTCTAGTATAAATCTGCCTTCTAATTGAAGATTGGATTGAGAAAATATTTAACACCATACCGCTGGACCACATGAGAGAGTGGGACAGTTGTTTTTTTAATTTGGGATGCATCGTTCATTTTGAGTTGAAGACAAAATGTGATTCTGTGAAATGTCCACCAAGCATTTTCAGAGTGATTTTAGATCCAACACTGGTGAATGGGACGTCTGCAAGTTGAATTTGATGTTGAGTAAATCCATTCGAGGGTCAAGGTCAGGGGTCAAGATAGCATACTCTCCATGTAACGTCCCTTCCATCTTCCAGGACACGCTTACTGCTGCTGAATGCCTTTAATCTAGCAGAGGACAGCATCACCATGGACACTGTGTTCGAGTGGATCGAGAAGCTGAACGCAACATACCCAAACCAGTTTGCTGAACTCGCCGACAAACTGGAAGTCTGTGACCTGGAGAGTGAACTGGACACTGTATGTTCCTCATCACTGCAGTCACCTAATACATATGTTAGGAGAATATACTGACGTCATGTGGGTTGTTAGAGACATGAAAACATTTTAAAAAGAAAAACAGTACAATTAGTAATTCTGAAGTGGCACCGATTTATTGGAGAAAATCCAGTAGCTGCAATATAAGCTGATCTTTCACTTGTTATCTTAAAGATTCAGGTGCAAATTCACATTACACAGCGTTTATAACCACTAAACCTGCACACATGAGACAAAAAGAAAATTTGCAATTCTTAAAGCACCTGCAAGGGTGAAATGCACCCCGAACTGCGCTGCCAAGCAAATCTGTGCTGCAATGCAAACTAACCACAACAAAAGTCCTGAGTCAGACTAATCAGGTTAATTCATTGGGAACATTTAAATTTGCAGTCAGTGCCTTAAACCCATAGACCACCCGGGCATCCCCTTCATTTGGTAATTATGAAACTAGGTTACAGCAGTAACACTGGCGGGGACAGTAGAGTTAGGACATAATGAGGCTACATATTTATCCACAAATGTACAGGTCGTTACAGTGAGTGGATCAACAGCAAAAAGAAACAGCAGTGGTGAGAGCAGGCACCTCTTAGGGTTTAGCGACTTGGCACACGTGAGTTTCAACAGCTTTACCTTGAACATCTTCTGTTTTATTTATATTGAGAATTCAAATTCGGGAGCTTCCAAAAACGGATTCTGCCAAACTAGGAACAATGATGTTCCTTGATGGCCAGTAAACAGAAGATTTAAATATGACAAGCATTGCATGTTCGGAATCTACCCAGAATTCTAAGACACTTTTCAGTTGGAAGTTTAATTCAAGATATTTCTATGATCTATAATCTATAACCTCTGCTGCAGGCGGTGGAGGGGACCGGTCTGGCCTTCATCGTGTACAGTGAGGCCATTAAGAACATGCCATTGTCTCAGCTGTGGTCCGTACTGTACTTCATCATGCTCCTGCTGTTGGGAATGGGCAGCATGCTGGGAAACGTCACGGCCATCATCACCCCGCTACGAGACTTCAAGTTCACGTCCCACATGAGCGACGAGTTGCTCAACGGTAAGCTCAAGGCTGATGTTGACGGGAAATGTTGCAATCAACATCCTTGTGTAGGATCGTTCACTACTCAAAAGTAGTAACTGTGGAGAAATACTCATGTTACTTCAGTAAAAGTACATAAGTATCTGCATCAAAACAGACTTAAAGTAGCAAAAGTGAGAGTACTTATTATGTAGAATGGCCTCTTTCAGAATAATATATATTATTGATCCATTGATGTGTTGATCCCTTCAGTGTTGCAGCTGGCAAAGGTGGAGCTCGTTGTGATTACTTTATGTACTTCATCCTGATTGTAGATTGTGAATTTCTCGCCAGGGATCAATAAAGGTTTATCTTTCCTTATAATAATATGTGATTTATTAGTTGATTATATTTTTGTTTTATGAATCAAAGCAAAGCAACCAAAGATATTAGATAACTGTAGCGCAGTAAAAAAGCATAACAAGATTTCCCTTTAAGATGTAGTGGATTAGAAAGCAGCAGATAATTCAGTAACATTTTATTCATGGTGTCATATCACAACAAGTTATCTCAGGATATTTTACACATACATATACTTTTAGTATATACTTTTAATAAACTCAGGTTGGACAGTGATAATTTAAGTGGAAATTGCGTCCTTTGTCCCATCACTTCATATCATCATGCCCGCTGCAGTGTTGTTATACAGCGACTGACTGAATGAGCATCAACGACTGAGTGCCGTGTCTTGATTGCAGGTTTAGTGTGTGGCTTCTGTCTGCTGCTCGGCCTGGGCTTCACTACCACGTCGGGGAATTACTGGTTCACCATGTTCAACGACTACGGAGCGTCTTTCTCTCTGCTGTTCATCGTCCTTATCGAGGTCATAACTGTCAGCTACATCTATGGAATTAGAAGGTTTGTGTATGTGTGTGCTGTAGTACCGGTGTTGGCAGCTGTACGATGATTATCCTATTTGTACGATGATTTTGCCCTCTGTATGATCAATAATAGTGCCATAATGTACGATTATTTCTTAGCTTCTCCATCTCCCCCTCCGGTTAGATGGCTACATTTTTCCTGGGTTGTACCCACATTTATGTGTCTTCAGTGAAGCTTTGCGGGTAGTGCCGGATGTGTGATATGAAAACCGTATATTCTCATTTTAGGTTTGAAAAAGATATAGAAGACATGCTCGGTCATCGTCCCAACTGGTACTGGAAGATCATGTGGGCCGGAGTCAGCCCCTTGCTTCTAATTACACTCTTCATCATCTACATCGTCAACTACATCCAAGGAGGAACACCCACCTACCAAGCATGGAACAAAGAGCTGGTGAGCTGCGCCTTCCTCTTTCTCTTTTGCCAATGTCTTTTGTCCGTGCAAATGTGTGCATGTGTCAGAGGATAAACTCTCCAAACTGCAATCGCAAATCTTTGTCTCAATATCAATTTATTTATGTTCCAAATAAGACGACGCCACAAAGCCACTTTTAAAAAATACTAAAAATACATTTGGCTGGACGATAACTGAACACAGAGAGGACGTTATCATGGGACCAGAGCCGTTCTTAGGCATAGGAAAGCTAGGCAGTCGCTGATTGGGCCTCCATCTAATGGGGCCTCCAGTTGACGGGCCTCCATCTGATGGGCCTCTGGCTCACGGGCCTCCATCTGATGGGCCTCTGGCTCACGGGCCTCTAGCTGACGGGCCTCCAGCTGATGGGCCCCTAGCTGACAGGCCTCTAGCTGACGGGCCTCCATCTGATGGGCCTCTGGCTCACGGGCCTCCAGCTGATGGGCCTCTAGCTCACGGGCCTCCAGCTGATGGGCCTCTGGCTCACGGGCCTCCAGCTGATGGGCCTCTAGCTCACGGGCCTCCAGCTGATGGGCCTCCAGCTGATGGGCCTCTAGCTCACGGGCCCTCCAGCTGATGGGCCTCCAGCTGATGGGCCTCCAGCTGAAGGGGCCTCCAGCTGACGGGCCTCCAGCTCACGGGCCTCCAGCTGATGGGCCTCTAGCTGACGGGCCTCCAGCTGATGGGCCTCTAGCTCATGGGCCTCTAGCTGACAGGCTCCCAGCTAATGGGCCTCTAGTTGACGGGCCTCCAGCTGATGGGGATTCCTGCTGACAGGCCTCCAGTTTACGGGTCTCTAGCTGACGAGCCCCCAGTTGATGGGCCTCCAGTTGATGGGCCTCTAGCTGATGGGAATTCCAGCTGACAGGCCTCCAGCTTACGGGTCTCTATTTCCCATTTCTTTGTCCAAATGACTAATAGGGAAGACAAGTTTTGGAATTGGCCCAGTATTGAGGGAGAACCCTGTAACTGGCTGTCACTAAACATGGACAAGCTGGCACTCGTGACTTAATGCGTCCCTGAATAAAATATGAAAAAGAAACCTTCAGTAACCAGCATTAAGTTATTATAAGCCAACATACTGGAAAGGACCCTACAGAGAATGAATATGTTTTTCGGCACGTTTCGCTCGATCCAGTCTTGTTTGTTATTGTGTCCGAGAAGTCCCTCTCATGGAGAAGTGTTGTGAAATCAGAATATGGGGCAGCAGCAGGTCTCATTCTTTTCAGCATTCTTCCACTGTGGGCCTCCGTCACAGGAACACCACCAGTCTGTTGATCTTTGCAGCCTTGAAGCAGCTGTTTAACCCTCGTCTGCCTGTTGCACTTCTCTCTCTCCATCTCTCTCTCTCTCAGGGCAAGTCAGTGGTGACGGAGTATCCCATCTTCGGTCAAGTCTTCATCGGGCTGCTGCTGGCGTCGTCAGTCAGCTGCGTTCCCCTCACAGCTCTGTACGTCTACTGCCGGAAGAGGAAACATGGGAACCATCTCAAGAGTCAGCCTATCGTCAACACGGTGTCTACTTAGAGACCAGATGATGACGAGGAGCTAATCTCCCACCGTCGCCCCCCATATCGCCGTCCTTCAGCTGAACGCAGTTACGGTGCATCATTTCCTGGCGTTGGGTATCTTCAGGTGAATGTATTAATGTACATCAGTATTAAAGTCCAACTTCTGAGCCAGATTCCAATCAATACTCTGTGCACTGAAAGAGAGTTCAACGTGATGTGACAGTTTGTTTAATTGCCAAACATTTTGAGGAAACGCAGCCCGAGTATTTCCCATGATGCTAGTTTACTAGATTGTCGTAATATGATGAATGTATGAAGATATGTAGCTTTCTCCGTGTATGACAGTATGTTATGTATCTTATACACTGCAAAAATGTCATGTTGTTTCATATTCAGCCATATATATAAATGTTTCTTATCAATAGAGTGAGATAATTCAGGGTCAAATCAAGGTTATATGTAGAGATACAAAATCCCAAATGGAATTGTTTTGTTGGTTCAGCAAGGGGATTGTAGAACGCTGTCACTCGCTCAATTTGTTCTTGCAGTTTCCTTTGTTTCAGTAATTTTCTAAAAGTTAGATATGGTATTTTTGAAATATGGAAGAAGGAGATATCACTAGTAGCCAACATGGCTTGAGCCTCTAGAAAAGTTGAAACTATTTGAATGTAGTCCTGCAGACATCACACCACGATGCCTGAAATACTTCGCTTTTTTTAAAGAAAACACAATTTTTGGATCCATAGAGCAATTAGAGCTTTTAATAGTCCAGTCATCTAATAAAAACGTGTATTGAGTTGTCTGGTAAAGGATTTATACATGTGATCTTTTGTAAGAAGGTTGTACAAATTATCTGTTTTTTCCTATTTTTTTAGTTTGTTTGGTCTGTTTTCAAAGGGCTTGCGTCTGCTATGATACCTGATATCTAAGAGATGTGTGTTGAACAGAGGGCACATAAAGTCACTTGTATTAACCAGTAAAAATCTACGCTGGCAAATATAATTTGAATACTCAAATTTTGCTTCACACACCCTCAAATGTGTAAAATGTGTACATACTGTAGATACATGTTTCATCTTATGATTGGAATACTCAAGAAATCGTATTTTTTCATGGGCTAAATGAGTTGTTTGTAACTGTAACTAATCAAAATTGTCGTTAACATATGACATACCATGAGTGCTTTTCTAACTAGTTTGTAATCTTTCAGCTTTTTTTGTTTCATGCTGAAAAGCGGATGGTGGTATTTTTTTTTTTTTTATTAAAGAAAAATGTTGTCCATGTGGTCTATGTGTGTCCTGCTTATGGGTCCTGTCCTACTGTATCTACATGCATTCAGGTTTTCAGTGATGAGCCACCTCCTAAACATGCAAACAATCATCACAGCATCTAACATCACATTAATATGGAAACCTTTTTTTCAGAGTTTGATAGGAGAACGGAAATTGCCATTTGCAGATATTCATACACTTTGAGAAAAAAAAACATTGACTACCTTCCTACATTGCTGGTCATGCATGACATCATTAAAATTGGAAGCGCCTCGGATTCTGATGGCCTCTGATGGACTTCTTGCTCGTTATTATAACTTGTGCATGGAACATTTTGTGGGACATTTTAAATCACAACGTTATGGTTTCCCACACATGTAAAACTGGTATGATGATTTATGACTGATATCTCAGATCTCATATTTAAATAAGCAGACAAGGCCAGTTTTATTGGCTGTTACACGCTCCATCCCCACCACCCTTTTGGGTCAGTTTAAGGCTTCATGCTTGGCACTAATTTGTGCCGTGTGCCTTTTACTCAGGTGTGTTCTGTGAGCCTGATTGAGGGAAGGCTACAAATAGGAGGCAGGAGCCTTCTGTCATTTTCTTTTACTTCTCCTTAGGCAGCTGCAGCAGCATGTAGCTACCGTTGGTGTTCGGGCCTTTTGTTTGGCTTTGGTTGCTGATGGTCAACTTTTTGGGTATTTTTATTTGTTTGGTGAGGAGCTTTGTTTCTGGACTGGAACTGGACAATCTGGGGTCAGTGGCAGATGGGATGAAGGACACAAAACCATCCTAAATCTCACCTCTCACCCTGTCTGTGACCAGCTGTAGCAGATTGACAGCGTATTCAGCCACCTGATCATCTCATCAGGTGCAATAAATGCTGCTGCTGCTACTGCTGCATTTGTGCCTGATTCCATCACACTGTATTAGTGCAGCGGAGACATGGGCTATAACACCACTTGAACCACTCAGCTGCTGCAACATTACGTTGATTATTGGGGATCAATAAATGTTTATCTCATTTGATCTTATCATTCCAGGAGAGAAACAGTCTGACGGTAGATTTTCATAGCTGGTTAGCTCTGACTAGCTCAGTGTCCATGCTGCACTGAGAATAGTCCCGACACTTCCCATCACACACTACCTTATATCCCATCCCATTGTTTTGTGTCACATTAGCTTTTTACTTTGACCTCCGTTTGCACTACAAAAATCCTAAAAGAGGTGCTCATTTGTGAAGATTTATCTTGTTGTGCAAAACCCTAAATTATAATGGATGGTTGTTCCAAATATTCCAAAATCCAGAGGAAAAATCCCATTGGCTTTAAGTGGTGTTACATTAACTTCCTCACAGCTCTGCTGGGTGGTTTAAATGAGCATCACATTGTAGGCTGATGATAGACATTGAATTTAAAACACTTTTTTTTTTTAACAATGTTACAAAGTACAAAAGGAAATAAAATTGCAGGAGACTCATAAAAAAAAATAACCAATGCCAAAATACAGAGAAAAAACCTGGCTCAGAGGCAATAAACATACAATAAAACAGTAAGGAAAGCACTGAAGTATCGTAAGATCAAGGCTGTTCAAAGTATTGCTGTCAGTATTGTATCTAATCTGATTTATATCACACTTGTCAAGATTTTATAGCTAATACAAACGCTTGGCTGGCTAAGTTTGGAGCCTCCCCCCCCCCCCCCCCCCCCCCAACTTATAAGACCTTTCTCCCTGTGACAAAGCATTGGCGATTGGCCTTTACAACCTTATTGGCCAGATGCCTTATTTTGTTTCGGTGGAAACATGTTCTCCCCCCTTCACACAACAGCTTCGGGGGGTCCTAACTCATATCAAACTTGAAAGGTTCTGGTAATGTTTTCAATCAAACCTGGCAACCCCTCATAGAGTATTTAGACAGAATTACTATTCACCAAGTAAGTGACTAGATGCCCAACCCCCACAATGTACTACTTACTTGTGTTTCATTTCTTCCCATTTTTAACTATGGTTCACTCATAGAAGCCATTCTGACTTCGGTTAAATTTATTTACAGATTTCAACATACATTGTGTGTAAGACAAACTTGCCACTACCTTTCAACAAGACGATCTGCAAACATTGTATGTGTCATATATTACTGTATCTGAACAAAAACAAACAAACGAACAACATTTCTAAAAAAAAAAAAAGATTATAATAGCTAATGGGAGCAGAAATGTTTCATCACACAAGGAGGTGGAGGAAACAGGAAATCATGTTACAGGCTCATCCTATTGGCAGAGAGATTTCACCTTGATGTGACTTTCCGTGTGACGGTCCTGCCATAAAATACCACCTTTGAGCATCTCATTACACTTTTTATTGACACTGCATCACAAAGGTATCAGTTAAATTGAGTAAAAACTTTTGAGCCACAAAGTTTTATGGTGTTCTGCCATGAGTTTTGACTTTGATATTAAATCAAAGCACTTTTAACGCGCCATGCAAACGTATTCATGTATGAGCTTTTTTACTAATTTGATATTTAGTTCACATTACTACCAAACAGCACATTCCACTCACCAGATTCTAATCCTCTTTAAATTCCCAACGTCCATGAAAGCAGCATTTGTTTCAGCAAAAAGCTCTGATGGATGTTTGTCAATGTTTTCACCAGACTGAGGTGATAATATGATATAATGATATTATGCTTATATTTGGGGTTTTACTACATGTTCAATAACAGCTTATTTTTCTCATACTTCTGTCTGAATAGACGAATACTCGTCCTGAGGCGTCTTTCAACTCTGTGTTCACTTCCTGTCAGCTGAAGTCATTCACATTCACACAAAAGGACATTAAGTGAGACACATTTAGTATGTTTACATTTAAAACTGAAATGGTCTATTTTGGTCGCCTCAAAAATTCTTATTTATTCTTACTTATTCTTATTCTTTTTTATTCACAAATGAAAATGAAATTTCCCAATTAATATCACAGTTACATTGCTATGCTACCTGGGGGCCTTGCTCCTCCCCAACTCCACCCTCTCATCCAAATATTGTCACTTCTTGCTAAAAAAAAATAACCCAAAACAAGATGACAAAGGCCAAAATACCAAACTCGAGGCTTCAAAACAGCAGTCTACCAACCGATAGGCCCTCTTCCTTTACACATACAGTCTATAATCTAAAGCAAAGTGGTCCGTGACTAATATGAGTGGTGGTCAAGGGGACGTGGACACCTTGGAGATATTAGACAAGAGAATATTAGACTGGACAGACAGCTACTGTGATTTATAAGTTCTGCACCAAAATACGCCAACAAAAATCATAAAATTTAAAGACACTTCTCAGTAAACTGGCAGCAGTAATGCTTGTTATGATATGGTGAACAGAGGTAGTTTTGTGGTACGTTGGTCTCATTTCTTTCATTTGAGTTGTTTCAGTATCATATTTAAAGTCCAAAGTCAGATTAAGGCATAACAATTCTTTAATCAAACAAGCTGTGTTCATGACTCGTGCTACATATCTAGACCACTCATGACTTGTTTGAACCATACGAGAGAATTATAAAAAAGAAAATGAGTACATTGGTGAATGCCACAGATTCTCTTAAAACACTTGCATTGATGAGGAAGCATGAATCTAACTTTACGGACACAAAGTTAACGACGCATTTGCGTGATCCTCATCAAGTTGAACATTCTTAGCACCAGGAGAACTTCCTGGAGCTCGGCTGGCCTCAAGGAGGGGAAAACATATGTAATTAATGAAATAAAAAAAGAATTATGCAACTTAACACAATGTAACAATGTGTTTAACATTTAACATGTATCCAGGAATGGTTACACCCATGCATCTCAGTCCCAAAATCAAAGAATTCAGTGATTTAAAATCAGATAGTGCACCATGCTGCTGAAACAGCATCACTATCACTATCATTACAGCTAAGGCTGGTGAAAAGATTTTTATTGAAAATAAAATTACACCCCAAAAGCAACTAATAAATCAAAAGCTCTGACAAAAAAAATAAAATAATATTGCAAAGTGACGCCCTTTCAGGTGGACCGCCTTATGTACGTCAATGGCAAATCTTTTTTTCATACCATATGAATTGTGGGATGAAATACACATGTTTGTTCATTGTGAATATATTTTCAAGAAAGTCACATTTTTTAGTTTAACTGTTCGAATATAAGACTGGGAAAATCTGTAATTAGAAAGACAACAGACCCAAAAGTCACATAAACTAACAGCTGTGTTGGTGACATACATTCACTTAGAAATTGACAAACATCATGTGCTTCAAGATACAATTCAAAACAGGATCAAAAAAATCTTTGTCTCTCCCATGGTCCCATGGGGAACACCAGAGGGGGCGTGGCTTGACCTCTCTAAAGCCATGTTTACAGTCACATTGATCATTTGGGGGAGTGGCTTTGCCGGGAGGCGTGTAGGGATTGGTTGGCTGTCAGTGTTGCCAACTTGGTGACGTCTGGAGGATTTTTTAAAACTTAAAGCAACATCCCGTCATTGACAACCTTTAACCGTATGTTCTGTTTATTCCTGTTCACAAGTGACTTATTCAAGAGCAAGAGTTAAGTAGTTAAATAGCACAAATGACTTTTCATGGGGAAATAAATACATTTAAAGTCCAAGCAGCAACAGCCTAGATGTAGTGCTGAACCACCCTCTCACTCCCAACTCGTCGAATACCTCCACTTTGTCACTGCTGCTCACCGTCTGATGACGTCACTCCCTCTAGGAGGAGGATGGATGGGTCAAACAAACATGGGACTTTCACCCAGGAGACAGCTGTTTGAGTCCCATTTGAAACAACATTGAGTTATTTCTTAGCTACTTTACATAACAAATAGCAGTAGTTATATTACAACCCACCATCTTTTCTGGAATCTAACCAAGCAGTTCTTGATGACACTGATAATCACTAACAAGTCTTAAATACACGGTATACCTCATGGCTATATGAAGTGATAACGAGCGCTCAAATGCACCAGTCAACAAGTCTCCTACTTCCAATGATACACTGGCTGTGTAATTTAAAATGGCGGCAAAAAAAGGCCGGATTTGAAGAGGTCGGTCCTATAGATTTCAAAACAGGAAGCCTCGTAACGCCGGACAGAGCAACTGTACATGGATAATCATATGTTGTCAATGGCAAAAAGAAAAAGACAAACAAAAGGCAAATGAACGGTACATAAAGTAATTCATTTACAGCTGTGCTGTGACATCACAACACTGAATCTGATCCCAAAGCACCCAAGAAGGAAATTCCGTGGGACAAACATCTACGTGTAGGTCCCACAGCTGAAATCAGGAAGAATCACATCCAGTAAGAAGAAACTGCAGAGGTTCAGTGTCCAGTAAAACTATGGACAGACAGTCCTGTCCACATGACGATAGCTGCAGTGTGGACAGCAGCAGGCCCGTGCACCCCCAGTCTCTGTCTCTCCGCCGTTGTCGTACACGAGGCCGCCCCTGCTTCCCACCGCCATCCTCCACTCCACCCCTCTGTTAGTAAAGGCTCCAGGTCTGCGGATGCTGGGGGTAAAGCGATGAAGAGCCGGAGGATGAGGCGGTGAGATCGCCGGGGCCGAGCTGCTTTCCACACACACACATTCAGTCCAGCTTCTCTTTCTGGACCAGCCTGGGAGCATCTACAAAGTCCAGTCCATTAAAGAGGATGAGACCGCCGGTCACCACGCTGGCCGTTCCCCAGAACAAAACGTAGGCCAGAGTCTCAGTCCACGTGTCACCTGACAGGGGACGAGCAGATCATACAGAGTCAGTGGGGGACGTTTTAAACTCCTAAAATGTTGTTATGTTTGTAGGCATGAAAATAATTATCTTACCAGCCATTAGCAGGCAGATGATACACATGGAGAACGCCACCACCATGACGATAGGTAACTGGAATAACAGAAAGAGTCACATTAAAGACATCGGAAAGATATAAAAATATCACTATCTTGCAGAGCCCTTTTTACCGTCAAAAACTTCCAGTCTTTGGGATCGCGTAGCGGGGTGGTCCAATCAGCTTCATCCACAGCATAGTTCCCCAGGAACAGATCAATGGAGTCCTTTAAAACAGACAGACTGTTAAAACCACAATATGCTTTAACAATCGCCAATTTCTTAAAAAAAAAAAAGCAATGTATGTGCATTGCAATTTTTAGTTTGAACACTAGATGTCGCTGCCATTATGAGTAATGTGAGTAACCTACACTAGCCAATGAAAACCTCAGTTGATCAGGTAAACATGGTGGAACAGAAAAGAAGTTAGGCAGCGAGTGAGTGCTGACAATTTAGGAAAGGTTGGAAAAATGTGTCGTCTTTACAGAAACAAATGGGAAGTGTGTTTGCACAACTGGCAAAGAATCTGTTGCAATACTGACAGAGTAACGTTAGAAGAGACACTAGTTCTACACACACAAACACAGATTTTCTCATCTAGATACACCGATTTCCTTGCAGTGTAACTG
Organism: Eutrigla gurnardus; assembly: GCF_963514095.1. Lineage (NCBI taxonomy): Eukaryota > Metazoa > Chordata > Actinopteri > Perciformes > Triglidae > Eutrigla > Eutrigla gurnardus. The sequence continues at coordinate 14,608,981 of NC_139937.1, read as the reverse complement.
GTTGAAAACTAACCATTAATCATGCATTCTTCTGTATATGGCCCTAATACTCTATATTTTCATTGTATTAGTATGCCTGTAAAACAGGAGTCACTAATACATGCATCAAATCCACGACGGTTTGGACCCACCTGTCTAAAGCCATCAGAGAAGTTGTTCTTGTAATATCGGATCATGGAGTTCCAGCCGTCCATCAGCAGTCCCCAGTGAGTCCTCTTCCCTGTCCTGAGAGATCACCACACGGTTCAACACCTTCTAACTCTAATCTAACACAGTTCATGCTCCCCAGAATATGAGCCCTCTCCATTTTGGTCAGATTTATTTCACTTGTTTTCTTTATACAACCATAAAATGAGCATTGGTTAATTGTTTATCTTTATACAGCTTAGAAAGTGCTTATTAAATGTAGTTATTGCATCATCATACTGGTTAACAGGATTATTGTAAAAGCATCAAAGATTATAAAAATGTATGCTGCCCTCTTGGCCAAGGCTCCCCTTTTGATGATATTTTGAATCTCAATGGGATGAAATTATCCTGGGAAATTAAAGTTAAAAAAAAAAAAAAAAACTAAAACAAACTAAAGCCAGCTTCTGTAAGTGAAACTCGGTCAGGTTCAAACTAAATAGCTGACAAGACGGCAGTGTATGAAACAGACATTTAGTGTGACTATCAGACTGGAATGGAACAAATCCTCATTAATATCTGGATTAGGGCTGGGTATTGTTTAGAATCTCACGATTCGATTCGATTTTGATTCGTTGCGTCACGATTTGATTCAATATCGATTCGATTCGATATTGATTGAAATGCTTCGATATCAGCAGACGCCGAAACGATCGCTTCACGGCGCGGGACGGCCGCGCGTATTCGCGGCGCTCCGTGTCTGGTGTGAACTACACTATCGCTTAACAAGGGAGCCGAAAGGAAGCGGGCTCCGCTACGCGCCTATTCGCGGCGCTTCCGCGGCCAGTGTGAACGCTGTACTCACTCCGGTCGCAATATTGTAATGGTTTGGTCTAGTGCGGCCCCCGTCCGTACAGCGCGAATCACACGAGGGTGTCGGTCACAGCGCCCCTACTGGCCAGGGGCTTGAATCGATTAAGAAGATTGCTGAATCGATATTGAATTGCGGGGAAAAGAATCGCAATGCATTGCTGAATCGATATTTTTACCCATCCCTAATCTGGATTCATCTTCTAGGGATCATGAACATTAACAGCACATTTCATAGAAATCTGGAGATTATTTGTTCAAATAAAACAGAAGGACAGATGGATGGATAGACAAACCAGCCAACATCTCCATCCTTACACTGTGTCATTAGCAGGTAGTTAGCGTGTGATCAGCTGGATGGTAGCAGTTTGCTGTGTGAACACTGACCTGGTGAAGTCCGTCTTCAAGGCCCCGGTACCAGCATACTGCTTTGCACAAGCGTCGGCGTTGTCCGCCCAGGCTGCACGAGAGCACAGGGAGACAGAACACGGATCATATTAACACGTATGACCTTAAATGCAGGCGATTAGCTCAAAGTGAACTTCTTGTGTGAAGGTGCGCCCACCATTCTTGAACATCTTCCCGAAGTCCGCCTGCTCCTCAATCGGCTGGCCCACGTGGAGGACTCCAATTCTCTGCAGGCACACACACACGTGAGTTGAGAGGCAAAGCCAGGTTGACTCATTTGTTAAAGGCTACATGAAAACCTAATAGTGTGTTTCATGATATTTTAGGCCTCCCTGTTTCCTGCTCCTTGTTTAATTTGTTTACCCGTGATCTTAATAAATGCAGTACTACTCACCACTCTTCTGCTCTGACAGAAGCAAATATGGTCATTACTTGACAATTCAGAAATTGCATGGAAATAATGTTAATGTCATATTTTGTCGGACTAATTTAGTGGAGAAGTGGATTAAGCTGGAGGAGGGTTTTCGATGTTTTTTACACTTCAGCTTCCCCACTGGAATCCACCATAACAACACAAATTCAACTGGTTTAGTCGTTCTTTATCAGCATGTCCACCTCCTGGAGGGTTACAGGGTCGTACCCGTAGCTGTGACTGCAGCGAGCGCTGGGCCAGCATGCTCTGGATGACATTGGTACGGTCCAGACAGTCCATGCAGTTGCTCCGAAACGCCCCCTCCTGGGTCAACAGCACCTTCCCATCCGCATCCACCAGGAAATACCTGAAACCACATTACACACTATTACTTCTGAGCACATAGATAGCTACCTGGTGTACTTGTATATCTGCTTACGCACAAAGCTAAAAAAAAAAGCTTTGTGCACACTGACCCAAACTCATCCTGCACTTCAGCGACCATATCCACCAAGATCTGCAGGCGGTGCCACCTCATCCGACTGCACTCCTTATGGAAGTCAAAAGCTATGTACCTGCAGAAAAGCCAGCACATTTCAGCCGCTGTAAACATGAGGCACTACGTGAGCCATAAGAGAGGTGTAAAGGACCGAACTGGTGGGGATCTTACTTGATCATGCCGTTACCCAGGTTGGTCACCATCTTGTCAAAAGCCTGCTCCAGTGGGTGTTCTGAACCCTTCTGGTTGATCTATATACAAAAAAACACTAGAATGTTATCTAAAAGCCATGCAAACCACCATCAATGAGTATTTTTCATAGTCATATCCTGGATTAAACATTAAACATTGCTTCATCTTACCAAGTTCAAAATGACTTGTCTTCCATAGAGAATAATCTGTGACTCAAAGTGTCTCTGGAATCCATCCAACTAAACAGACCAACAGAGAGAAACTGCATGAGAAATGGAGATTTTTAAACAATTTCTCTTGTGTAAATGTGAAGGACGCTTACGTGGTTCACTGTTTTGTTGATCTGTGGTTTTGGCTTGTACTTGAGATTGGGCCTTTGGGACCAGTAGAATGGGATGGAGCCTCTTGTCTGTGAGGAGAAAAGGGCATAATGCATAAACACACTATCTGAGGACACAACCACGGGGCATATATTTAATGTAAAAGAGATTTTAGAGCAATAGAAACACAAACCTGGAGACATGCTCAAGTTGTTTTGACTATTTTTGAGGGTTAAAGGGTATTTTTCAAACCATGTTTTCGTGTCAAAGTGTCTAATGGAGACCACATTTTTCAAAACCTGTTTAACTGCAAACTGGTCACAACAACATAGAGGGAGACCACCGCAGGCGTCGGCCGCTGAACAGGCAGCAATGTTAACTCCTCACAGCCAATGTGCGTCCACTACACCGACAGGCTCAGCTTGCTATTAAAAGTGCCTGACAACATGATGGAACCGACCAGATGGAGAAATAAAACGTGGTGCGATCCGATCCGTTTCCTCCGTCTCTAGCTCACAGAAGTCTCATTCTGAAATCTCACCTAACGTTTTGGAAAGCAAGTAAATATTCAGCCGTGACTTTGAAAATCTTTCAGATAACACTAAGCTAAGCTTTCTATACTCTAACACAAACAAACTGACGACATCACCGCTCCTCTCTCCAGCTTTCACTCACGCTTCCATCGTTGTCTTGGCAACCAGTCACCCTTTAACGCTGTATAGTATTCAGCGTATGGCTTACACAAGAAAAAGTTGACACGACATGATTCTGAGGTTGAGAATTGAGGACTGAATGTTCTTCTTGACTTGAAAGAATGTCTCTCCTGCTTCGGCTCACCTGAACAAAGGAAGCCTTGGCGCTGTTGTGCTGCACGATCTGCTCCGTTTCCACATAGTTAGCAGGATGGCCTTCTGAATCAATGCCTGCAGATAAAAACACAAACCACTGCATGAGAAGGTAAAACATCATTGACATAATAACCCTGCTGGAGCAGGTGACATGAAAATCACTTCTATAAATGTCTTTATTTACTGACATAAAACAAATATTGTTGCTGGTTTACCAATAGTGTTTCCTGTAGTAAATGATCTAAAAATGTGCTTTCAATATAACTTTTGTAAAAGCCTTGTCAAAACATGACCAAACTATCTTGGAAGTTTCCAGTGGACGGTAGCGTTACCTCGGACGTAGTAGCGCACGCCGGCTCTGAAACAGCTCCTCCTGGAGATGATGTTCCACTCAAACACCTTTCCATTGATGCAGCCGGACCTCATGGCGATGACTAGTCAACAGATGTGTTAAGGAACTGACATGGACTCGTGAGCAGTCATTGGTACACACATTCAGAAAGGGCCACCAACGTATAAAAACAGGCACGTCTGGCGCCTGCTGAGTTAAATGGGTAGTTTGGATTGTTTGAAGTGGGGTTGTGTGAGTTACTGATCCTGTCAGTGTGTTACCGACAGTAGCACACACAATTTAATACACAGCTAAGAACAAGGGCAGCAGGAAATATAATTTAGACATCTAAAACAGAACAGTCCATTTGAAAGGTGGCAGTCAAACATCAGCAGGAAAAAGGATACAGCCGTGGACAACGGGGAACACAAACTTGTGTAACTGTAAGATAAGAGCAGTGTTAGATGATGAGATGCTTTACTGCCCTGCTGGGGTCGTTTTATCATTCTGTGCACAGTAAGCTTAAGGTAACCCATGTTACCCTGCTTCTGTGAATACAGCAAGATGTCACAGGGAGACTCGGCTGACGAGCTTTTTTTAATGTTACAGTACGATCACACTACGAGCAACAAAAGCAACCAAACAGCCAAGCGTGGCTAGCTACGTTTTCAGCGAGTGTTACTCAAGTGTCAACACTAGCGATGGGAAAATGCAGGATTTTTTTCTTAGTGACTAGAAAAAGCTGTCTATCTCACCATCATGATAGAGAAGTAAAAAAAAAAGAAAAGAAATGGAGCAAGATTTTGCAGGAGGGTTACTGACGATTATCAGGATGAGCAGTCAAAATAAATACTGTGAAAGAGAGTTCAGTTCGACTCACCTCAGGCTGTGCAAGGAACTCCCTCAACAGGTGGCCGTTCCAGACGAAACGCTGATCTGCCTGGAAGTGAGACAAGTACCACATGTTACTACAAAGACAAACACATGGGCAGATAAGCTGGTCTACACCTGGAGGTGGATTTGAATTCGGAATTCGGAATTATTAAGCCAGATGTTAGTGGGCTCTTTTGTCCGGCAGGAAAGCAGCTTTAGCTATATCTTACCCTCTCCAGAAGGCTCATCTCCTGGAACTCAGGACTGGTGTTGGCCAGGCGCTGCAGAGTGTGGGTCAGGTCGTAGTCTGTTGCAAAGTAGAAGCCGTCCGTATAAAGCACGTTGTTGATCATGGACAGGAAAGCCTTGTTGTCTTGCATCTGAAACGAGAGACAGATCCAGCTCCTGAGGTGAAAGGTAAAAACACTGACAACGCAGCCAGTAGAAGAAGATGCTGCTCGTACATCAGAGTGACACCTTCTCCTTTCCCCTCACATGGCCCAAAAACACCTGACCCACGTCAGGGACCTGTTCAGAGACTTTCTAGTGGTAGCCAGGAAGCGTTATCATCCAGCGCTCCCTGCCACAGCTGCAATCAGGAGGAGCCATAACATCCTACCTGGTTGTCCGTCAGGTGTAGTATGGTCCTCTTATAGGAGATGATGTCAAAGTCCAGAGCCTTCCACACAGCATGGCCCAGCAGATCTCCCACCTTCTTCTTCTTTGTGATGATAACCAGGTACATGCCTAACACCAGCAGGTGGTTGGGAATGAAAATGCACAGCACAGCTCAGCAACACTGCTGTAATCCAGGACATAATCTGCCTGCACTGCATGCTGAACATACCTGCCACCAAACGTACAGTCCCCATGAGTCCACATATTGGCCTGGTCTCAGCAGATGCAGGGACGTCCCTCTTCACTGAGGACCAAAGCGGGGACACAACAATGAGTAAGTGTAGAATAATCAGACCTAAAATGTCTGATTCTTTAATTATTTTACTGATAATGTCCTCTCCTGACTAGCCATGAGATGGGACAATGTCACCATTATCCCATTCAAAATAATTACAATTCACCATATATATCTTTATACATATATACACAACAAACAAACAATCTTGAATAAGGTAATCATAGATTATAAGGTTTCCCTGTATATATATTTAAAAATGCATGAGTCTGCTGTTTTATTGATTGATACTTCCTGTGTTATTATTTATTTATATGTATAGATCTGGCTCTATTTTGTTTTACTTCTCTACAATGACAGTGAACTAAACAGCTTTTGCAAGGCAGCCATGACGATATTCACGATTATCCCGATAATGACGATGTACTACGATTAATTTGTCCCTACTCCTGACAAACTCCGATCACAAATCATTCAGGTATAAAGTGCCGCTTTGAGACTGTCTCTTGAAAACATAATTTAGGACAGAGAAAAGGCAACAAAAGGTGTTTGTTTTTTTGTAATATGGGATAAATGCTAAATCCATGGAGGGCCACAAGCAGCCATTACACATCTGAGCTAAGCACTGCGCCAGTCCCTGTGTAGGAGTGCCGGAACGCGTGTCACCCAACCTGTTCTTCTCACCTGTCAGAGTCATCTCTGTCGACACCCTGTCGATAGCCAGGACCTCCTCGGCTCCATCATCACAAGCCTCGATGTAGAACTTCTCTGGTGTGGTGCGCCTGGTGTGAGACAGGCAGACAGACACAAGAGCTGTTTAGAAACACACAGTCACTCAACACAAAAGCAGCAGCAGCAGGACTCTGTGTAACAACGTCACTAGCACGGTTAGCTCTTTAAGCTAATTGAGCAGTTGCTAACTGGAAAAAGCAGTAAGCGGCGTTGCTTCCATTAAACCGGCTCATATGAAGCTTCACGCGGGAGCACGGCCCTCCTGTTACATTACGTGACGTTAACGACGTCGCGCTGTCAAATTAGTGAGCTACAGGGTGCTCATTAGTGAAGACAACTTTCTGTGGAGTCAAGATGTAGCAACGTTTCCAGTAACGCGACGTCCGTGCCGACGAGGGGGTCTTTAACGTTACATGCTACGCCGCTTTATCGGGTCGCCGAGTCCACATCAAGTCCCGGAGGAGACTCCTCGCCTCTTAGCTGAGCGTCAACATCAAATAGAGCTACGCGATGGTTACGGTATTGATCAACAGCACTTACAAGTTGAAACTCTCATAGGTGCTCGCCATTTTTCCTCCCGTCTGACCTCAGTGACGTGTCAGCGACACACCGGCTACTTCCGTCATCAGCTGTGGGCGGATGTGCAGACACTGCCGCAAAGAGACGCTAGATGGCGGTGTTGCCACACAAGCGCCAAACATCACTTTAGGAGATTTCATAATCTTAAAGGTAAATTTCTTCACTCAACCCCAATCTTTAAGTTGTTTATAAAGGTAACTTTCTTAATTTAACCCCAACCCTTTCATCGTTTGTAATTATATATTTGAGTTCCTTTAATTTCAATTAAGTCTGTCACCAAAATAATAATAATCGACTTGTTTTATTATTATTATCATTATTATTATTGTTGTTGTTGTTGTTGTTGTTGTTGTTGTTGTTGTTGTTGTTGTTGTTATTATATTACTAGGAATAGTATATGATTGTACATTTGTCATGTAATGTCATTTTTTTTTTTTTTACGTTTGACACATGCTCAATAAGATAAATTAATATGTTGTGTTACATTGTCAACACATTGTAAATGTTTGATTAAAATAAACACTTCAGTCCCCATGGCAACTCCATAGAAAATAATACATACTTTACACAAACGGAGACAGAAATTGTGTTTGTCCATATGTAGAAATACTTAACAGTGAAAAGGCAAAAGTGTGCCTGAGCACCAGCAGCCCTTAATTCCAAAATGAAATGATTGTACATCACTGACTGGTTGTCCATTCTGTGTAGCTATGAGATGTACTCTTACATTATGTGAACTGTAACATTTCTAGAAAGAGGTGTGCCAAAACAATAATTACCTGGTATAGATTCAAAGCACAGGTGAGTGACAGACAGACAGTGAGGGAAAACACAACCTCAGGCATGCATGAACCAAAAACAAACATAGCAGGCAAGCAAGAGTCAAATTCCAGCAATAATATCATGTAAAATATGCCATTATAAGTAGAAGTCCTACATTTACATTTACATTTAGGTCATTTAGCAGACACTTTTGTCCAAAGCGACTTACAATAAGTACATTTGTCAAAAGAAGGAAACAAAGAAACCGTATCATTGCTGATAAAGTAAGAGCTAAAAATAGAACAAGTGTTAGGTCCTCATCTGAGTAAACTAGTACTTCAAGAGCAACAGTGCTACGATCAGAGTGCTATAGGTAAGGGTTTTTTTACATTCAAAATGTTACTGAAGTAAAATACAGAAGTGTTATCATCCAAATGTACTTCAAGTGTCAAAACTACTCATTATACAACAAATCCGCCATGTGCAGGTTACAGGAAAAGCAGAACAAGAACTACACAGCTGAGAGTAAACACTTTTTATGTGGAAGATGAAGTACTCATTTTATTGTCGCCCTCCACACCACTAGGTGGCAGTAATGTCCCCTCCTTTGTAAAACACGAGGCGTCAGCGGTAAAGTGGAAGTAGGAGGTAGTGTGGTCGTTACACGTGCGTCCGTTCAGTAAAAGCTCGGGGAGAGAAGAAACGCAAGAGTTCCGTCTGCAGCGTCGATATAACGCTTTACACCAGACAACATGAGACCAGGTACGGTAGTGCGGTTTTGTTTTAAGTGCCATTAACGGTGTTGTGTATATATATATACTATGATAATATGAGTGCGTACTTAGTCGAGCCGTCCGTGGTGTTTTTGAAGTTAAAGTTACCGAAGTGTGTTCGGCCTACCCCGCCATGCTGCTCCGTTAACCTCAAGTTAAACCCTTAACAACAGAGAGAAGAGAGCCGCCAACGTGCGAGGGCGCTTTCTCAAAAAATAGTTAGCTAAAGTGCAACGTTAACGTTAAAAGTCAACGAGTAAATAATAATAATAATTTGCCAGCAACATGCGTCGCAGCCCTTCGCGTCGTTTTAACACGTGTTCACCCTTCGTCAGCAGCACTACACCAGACACTAGTCCCCCCCCAGACATAAACGGCTAAATGGCATTTGGTGTTAAACTATTGCGTGTGTCGCAGAATTGACGTGACAAAGTAGGAGCGGATTTATAAAGCGGTATTTTCTTCGTTGTGCCACGAGGCTACAGCTCGAGAGTTGTGTAGCTTCGGCTAACATTAGCACGCAACCTCGTGTATTTGTAACGAGCCAAAAGTTATACCAGTCTATTGAACCCCCGCGGTGTACGCACGTAAAACTGTGTCTGTGTATATATGTTTGTGTTATTAATTAGTACGAGTAACGGTGAACTGCAGAAAGACCTTAAATGACAATGTTAGCTGAGCCCGGGTTAGGCTGAGTGTCTGGCCCCATGTGGGGATCAGACGCTCCCGGACGGTTAGATACAAGAGGGCTGTTTCAAAAGCAGACACACATCACATTGTATACATGTAAATGCACATTATTTAATATTTGTATCCACTAGCTTGCACTAAAGAGAGACGTTTCTGCCCGGCTCGATAGTAAAGGCTGCCAGGTTGTCATTGGCAACCAATTATTGCACCCTTTTTATAAACGTCATAAAAAAAATTTAGGTACAGCTAGCCGGGGCGTTTACTCGCATGTGCACATATTATTATTTTTAAAGACAATGTTAAAACGAATCAAGTTGACTGATCCGTTGGATTCAACTGTCCCCGAGCCGGACGAAAAACAAAATGATCGTGTCCCAGCTTCCTGGAGTTAGACGCATAACATTTTCATTAAGCAACATGTTGTTTTGATGAAATAAAATGTTTTTTTGTCACAACAGTGTATCAAGATTATACTTTCTGCAGCGTGTTGGCTCTACATATGACCATAACCTACTAATGGCCCCTGTTACCTGTGTTTCTGTTTTAGGGTTCAGTCCCCGTGGGGACCGAGGAGGAAGAGGACGAGGAGGATTTGGTGACCGGGGAGGTCGAGGAGGATTTGGTGACCGGGGAGGTCGAGGAGGATTTGGTGACCGGGGTGGTCGAGGAGGATTCGGAGGTCGTGGAGGAGGAAGAGGTGAGACTGGAGAAAGAAGATACGATCAAAGTGTCGTTACTAGGCATGTGTCAATATGAAAATTTCACCAATATCCTTGCCAAAATTATTTACGATTCATGATGTTATCTTCCACCCAAATGCTTAAAACTCATAAAATCCACTATAATGGCATCACTTTACATTTAAACAAAATATTTTTGAATGCATCAGAGTTAAGACACAGAACTTGGTCAACATCCTTTTTAAGTGAAAATAAATTAAATAACCTTAAATAAGCTGAGAATGAATGAATCATACAATCTCATATGTGGTTGCATGACGAAGAATACATTTACTACTTTTTCACTTTTCTACCACGATAGGGAGCTATGCATCTTTTTCACTTGTGAGTTGCTATTAACAATTATGCAGATAATGCAAATTTATGGGGTTTTTTTTAGTCTTGTATGTGATAAAATCCTATATGGGCCCATCCGTAGTTGTGACTGTCATTGTGTATACTGTATTGATTCTCAAACACTATTGATTTTTAATTAGTAGGTTACATGCAAACAAATGAGTCTTTTTAAAAGCATAACATGTCTTTACAGTATCGCAATATATTTCAACGTAAACACTGACTGAGTGTTGTTTTGACCGGAAGAAAATTAACCGTATAAATGAAACAGTTTGAGTATAAGTTGGTATTCTCAGAGCACAGATCCATTAAACTGTGTCCCTTTTTGTTTTCAGGTGGATTCAGGTCCCCAGACGGTGGTGGATTTCGGGGAAGAGGAGGTGGCAGAGGAACCCCGAGAGGGAGGGGTGGTGGCAGAGGAGGCTTTGGAGCTGGGAGAAAGGTCACAGTTGAGCCACACAGACATGAAGGTTTGTGTTTACTGCTGTTTCTAATTATTTGTGCAGGAATCCCGTTGGATAAGCCTGGGAAAAAACTCACGGAATGGACTTGTTGCACATGTCTGACTAGATTAACCAACTATTATATTGCCTGATACTGATTTGGTGGTGTGTTTGTGTCCACTCAGGAGTGTTCATCTGCAGAGGGAAGGAGGATGCCCTGGTGACCAAGAACATGGTGGTAGGAGACTCTGTATACGGAGAGAAGAGGATCAGTGTGGAGGTGAGATCTTATACATTAAGTTAAGTTTAACTATGATATTAATGTATTAAGTTATACATTAATATCATAGTTTTTGAACTTTTGTTGCACAGCATTGAAAACTGCGACGTTCATAATGATCAATTTATCTGTCCGAACATCTCTATCAGTCTTAAAGCGTCCTGGTCTTGTGAATTCAGCAGCTGTGTAGTGTTATATCCAGCCTTTGTAAATGCTGTTACCGTACTCTGTCTACTAGGAAGGAGAGGTTAAGATTGAATACAGAGCCTGGAATCCGTTCCGCTCCAAGCTGGCAGCAGCCATCTTGGGAGGAGTAGACCAGATCCATATCAAGCCCGGAACAAAGGTCATGTACCTGGGAGCTGCCTCTGGTACCACAGTGTCCCACGTTTCTGACATCGTTGGACCGGTGAGTACTCCACGCTTCATTGCATCTCAAGGGTTAACACTGTCGCGATTAACACATCCACAAACGGTGGCCCCTTTCCATCCAATATTCCTAGGAATTGTTTTATTATCATCAAAGCTCAGAATGGCCCATCAATGTAGTTCAAATACCTCTGGAATACTGAGTATCCACTCGCACTCAAACATTGATGTGTGGTGAATAAATTCAGCTACTTTCCAAGTACTTTTATTGACCAATATATAATTACCAATATGCACAACTAAACTTTGCATAGTTGGTAGTATTCAGTTTGACAGGCACATTTTTCCCAGTCTGGTGATAAATGTGATTGACAAACTGAGCTTAAGCTGAGCAACAACAGCCATGAGTAGGTGGCCCTATGTTGGATATGCCATCATCGGTCTCGCATGCTAACAAGTTATGTGACACAACACTGTTGAGCACCGTAGGCTACTGTTAGATGTCTTTGTCAGAAAGGAGACAAGAGGCCACACCATTTCTTCACATATGTATTAGTATTTGATGTGTTCACAGCACCTTTCAGTGCTCAAGGAAAGTCCAGCACCGCCATCACACAAATATCATTTTCAAGAAGATATAGTAATGAACAGAGAAACATTTGTTGGAGTTTTTATATGTACGTGTGTGCTTTAAAGTCACCGTTTAAGTTAAACGGTTATATTGACGTTACTTGTCTTATGTGTTACAGGAAGGGCTCGTCTACGCTGTTGAGTTTTCCCATCGATCAGGTCGTGACCTTCTCAACGTGGCAAAGAAACGCACCAACATCATTCCAATCATCGAAGACGCCCGCCACCCACACAAATACCGCATGCTTGTTGGTAGGTAGCCCCGAGCCGCTGCAGTAACACCACAAACGTTGTCGGAGGACACATTCATGGTTCCAATTGGGGATGTCATGACACGAAGATCTCTAACACGAAGCCTGAATGCAACATACATTTGTAGATGGATGCTTTGTGTCAAGACGTTAATTCTCTGTCCTTCTCTAGGCATGGTGGATGTCATTTTTGCTGATGTTGCCCAGCCTGACCAGACGAGGATTGTTGCTTTGAATGCCCACAACTTCCTGAAGAATGGAGGACACTTTGTTATTTCCATCAAGGTACACTGACGTCTGCCTCAACAAATGGCACCTCCCAACCGTTACCACATAAAGTACTAACTCCGATTATTATGTTGGTGAACTTCTTAAATTGGACTCAAACTCAATGGACTGATTGAATTAGGGGCCAAGAAAAACAATTCTTCACACTGACCTCTTGAAATCTTCCGATAATGTGCTCATGAACTCGTAAAAACTACTCCATGGCTAATGAGATGGGGGGTCCTTGTTTCAAAAAAGGACGGGTGGGTTGCCAACATCAGCGCAGGCCCCTCGCACTCTGGACAATCTGCCCCAGTTAACAGTCCCGTCGAGAGCCCAGTTCCCCCCGCAGGGAGAACGGGTAAAGTGGGGTCTTGAGTCCGTAGCCATAGCCTCGGCCACAAATGGGGGGAAATGCGCTCTCTGCACACAGCGGCCGATGTAAAAATATACAGTTCATCATGAAACTGTGGCTAGGCTGAAACTAGGCTCATGGTAATTCATTCTAAATACTGTCATGGAAAATGATGAAATAGGATTGCCCGGTCTGTGGAGTGACTATTGCTCTTGCACACATCACAATGTCGATGCGGAAACAATATATCCTGCAGCCCTACTCTGAATATCGTCAAGAGAATCCATCATCTACCCCCAGCTGCCGTGTATACCAATATAACCAGTCCTCAGTTCAACTGTCCAGGACAGTTTGCATTGGTCAGTGAATAAATATCTTATTGTCAGATAAACAGTTGGATTACTAACATCCCTATTGTAAATGTTGCTCTGTTTATATCAGCAAAACATGGTTGAATGTTAAAATATCATCATCATGTTGTATATTTGATTGGAACTCTTTATCCATGAACCCAAATGCAAGTGCTTGTACTTGGTCTGGATAAAAATGTACCAGTGCATCCCTACCTGAATTCAGCTGCTTGTTAGTAGTTTTGATCAGTTTGTTCAGACTGAGTGTATTTTAAACTTGACTAATGTGTCTTCTTTTTTTATTATTACCTCAGGCTAACTGTATAGACTCGACAGCGGCCCCAGAGGCAGTGTTTGCCTCAGAAGTGAAGAAGATGAGTGCAGAGAACATGAAACCACAAGAGCAGCTCACACTGGAGCCCTATGAGAGAGACCACGCGGTGGTGGTGGGCATTTACAGGTACGCCACATCAGACTTTCTTGACCAGCTCATCAATGGTGCTTCACAAAAGTGAAAACAATCTACAAAACCTATCTACAAATTGTTCTAAATGATGTAGCCCGTTTACCATGCCACACCTAGATGATGATTTAGAGGTCACCTAAATTCAGCACATGATCTGTGTAAACTAATTTAACGGTTTCCTGTTGTGTGAAAATCATGTCTTACTGCAATAATTTATATACATAAATGTATAAATGTGTAGACACAGCAGCTTCTCTCAGTCCTAGGCCCATTGGTGGGACATCTGGTGGGCAGCAGAGGTACTGCCAAATTACATTTTAATGGGGGCTAATTTAAATTATGCTTGTCTGCTACAACTTACTGTTTGAGATGTCCATAATTAGATCTATAAATCTTTAGGTATATCTTACCCTTTATATTTTGGTTTTTAGTTCAATTTGCCTGATGTTCAGTTCTTCAGGTGTGGTGGGAAAGTGAAGAGGAACAAGCACAAGGCAGTTTTAGTTCAGTAAATGAAGAGCATTACATTACAGCTCGAGCTGAATATGGCCGCACCATCAGTGTCTGCATTAAGCTGCTGTGTTAACTACAGCGCCATCTGGTGGGCTATTTTTAAAAGTAATATTTTCACCACATATGACACATGACTTAAAATAAAATGTAATTGACGGCATAGTAGCAAAGTGTGAGTAGAGAATGCACAATGTGTGACATAAGGCTGGGCTGTTGGCTTCCCTCCACCTGGCTGCGTCCCGTCTAACGTGTTTCTGTACATGAAGTGGTACACTACAGTTGCATGCCTCCGTCTACATTCATAATCCAAATAGTTGGTTCTACACACTGTACTTAGGATAATTGTTGACACATCTATATTCAAATCTAGCGTACAGCTCTGCACACATCACTACGTAAAAGGTCATAATGCTTCATACATTTTGGTTCTTAGTTTTGTCCATAATTTCTCTGTTATGGCAACGTAAGATTTACCAAAGTAATTTGCTAGGATCTGCAAAAACGGGGACATTACAAAGATGTTAATACAGACAATCTAACCGATTTGGCTCACCGATCATTTCACCATTCAACGGTGTTCTCTATCATTTAGTTGGCCACACTTGAGGTTAGTTTACCTACAGAAGCTGTAGAACATCTGTTGGAAACCTTAGAAGTAGCTTAGAAGCGTGTTGTGAGTACAATGACCTGTTAAAATCATAAGGCATTTAGTTGCAAGAGGTTTAGAAATTCCCCCTTCTAATAATGTTCACATGGTTTAGTTATGGTGTCGGGTTTGAGGCATAAATCCAGACCCTCTCAAAGTCTGCTCTACATATATAGCGCCTGCTCTCTTTCAATTGTTGTGGTAACACGCTCTTTTCTCTCTCCACAGACCAGCACCAAAACAGAAGAAATGAGGAGTGGAAGAAGGCTCAGGGAAACGGATTACCATTTTCAACAACCATCCACATGTTCTACTTGTCCATTGATCTCCTCTCCACCTCGATCTGCCTGTCATGCCATGAAAGCATGACGAGCAATCAGGGTCAGCTTTGACTGGGTTTCCTTCTCTCTTTTTTTGTTGTTTGAGTTATTGACCAAGCATCCAACTGCAGGAGTCTTTCTATCACTGATGAGGTTGGGAGCACATTGCATGACAAATGAGCAAGTCATGTTTGTAAAAGTTTAATACAAGTGATGTGTAGATCAAACTGATCATCAGAGTCTGTGTAACTATAAACTGGCAAGATTAAATGACGGTGATGTGATAAATATCAGTTTTGTGCACTGTGTCCCCAACCTTAGATGAGTTGTATGGGATTGTTTTTTTTAATTCAGCTGCCACTCCGTTGTGAAGGTTATTTCTACCATGAGTATTTCAACAGATGGGGAAACCTTGTATCTAAAAAGCTTTGTTAAAAAGACTGTAATGCAGTTAGGCAAGTTTGAATAAATACTGCATGGCTTTTAGTTTTGACTCCAGTGAAGTCTTTTTGTTTTGTTTGGTCAATACTTTTATTTCAAAATATCGTATCTTCTCCTGATTTACTTACTGTATGTCTGTTTTTTAAATGACCTGGTTTCACTGGCCCCCTGCTCTTCTGATTACTGTCTTTATCTGGGTGCTTCAGATTCCAGATGGCACAGTCCCATATTGATAGGGATATCCCAATTATCCACATATAAAACACCTCGATAGCAAGTATTGTTAGCATACATATCTGTCGGATATGGGATAATATACTTTGCGTTAATTTTGTGTACTTATTGCCCAATACCCACATGTTGCAGTTAAGGAACCCATCATGCTGATCTGTTCAGTGGGGAGGTGGCAAACTTGACCCGGGGTGTACAGACAAATATAGATGGTGACTTCTTCACTCTGACCTGTAATTTGATAGTAGTATCCTTTAGTGTTGGCAGAATATGAAGATTGGTTGTACTTTGCAACAATGTACGCTTTTTGAACAGTTTATATATTTGTTTTTGACATAACCGCAACTTTGTTTTAATAAAATGTTTGATTGTTTTTGATTGATTGGTTATGGGCTTTGATTTTATGACCTACAGCTACACAAAAACCTCTTTAACAAACATTCATTTGGACCATTTCTTGGATGCTTACTGTGAGCACCTTACGTGTCCAAAAGGGCTGTTAATTCTGGTCATTGGTGGCCAGTTGTTGGTGCAGCTCCAGCTGAGACGATGGCCACATGTCATACTGGTATCGGTAAAACCTTGAGATTCATACATTTATGGCTGCAGTCTCAATTTGGGGGGAAATGGACCTGTGTTGGCTCGAGCCGTTATTGGTTAATGTCGCCTTACGATGGGGGTTCCATACACTAACTGCCAGCTCACGACAAACTGATTTTCTGTCTTCGAAGCGGAGCCATCGATGCGAGTTCGGTCGGCTTTTTTGCTACATGGGAAAGAATAGAAATTAATTTAAACACTAACTTCTGTAAGTTACTTGTATGACTGTCCGCGGTGGATTTGTTTTGGCAGCCATTTTGTGGGAAATTTCTCTGGAACGCGCTGGGCCGTACTTGCCTGGTGTCGGGAGTGCGCTCTCAATGCAGCCCCTCTCCTTTGACCGATATTAACATCACGGAGGGGCTGGCCAGCATAGAGCTAGCTGTAGATGTGCCTGCTAAAATATATTTAGTTCTTCATAGCGTCTGCCTGTATTGTTCAGCGGCCAATAGGCTGGCCGTTGCCCGCCAAGCAGCCTGCAGTGTGCGGACTGTCTTCCTCCTAATTCCAATGGCAGTGTTTTATTAGACAGCTAGCATGCTAGCTAAAAGCTAGCTAGCTAATGTTAGCTTTTTGCCTTTTAAATTAATTTAAAAAGCTGACGGGCTTGTTAACCCAACTGGCCCACGTTGTAATTGTATGGTAGGATCTTGTGTATCTGAGAATAAATCTCGAATAAGTAAATTAAGTTTCCTGAATAGAAAGAAGACTTGAGTTCGAGGTGTCCGTGGTTGAGGCGGCGGGCTGCCCACCTCCCCTTAGGCACGGCTAGCTGTGCTGCGCCGGCAATCAGTCCCCATCGACAACCGGCTCTCTGAGCTCCGAAGAATAACGCAGTTTTACTGGAAACTAATTCACCGGGATTTTATCGGCAAATAATTTAACAGCACATTATTTGGATTTTCTGCTGTGGAAGAGGGACGACTGACCCGGGGGAGGGGGCTCGGTTCGTGTGGACGGAGGGAGATAGGGGTTCCGAACATGGCTGCTACGCGGAACTTGGTTCGACACACCGCCTGAGGTAAGAAATAGCCGGTCGGCATCGTCTTTTCCAAAAATCATGTATGGATTTGGGACTAGTTGGTTCTTGTCTCTAATATGTGTGTTAGAGGCGTGACAGTCAATCAGTGGTAACAGTGCTTGGTAGCATAATGATATTCCTTCCTACGTTATTCGCCCCTGTCACCCGGCCTCGTGTCCCCAATCCTTTGCCACTGCTGGTCAGACGGCTAATTGGGCAAAAGACAGGGTTCGGTGAAAGAGGTGCGTTAACAGCGGTGTTGGACAATGGATCGTGTTGAAAAATTAAGGCTTGGCTATGTAGCTACAGGAGCTGAGACGTGCATTATGATGATGGACTACATAACGTTTCCCTGCTTTAGTAGCATGCAATGTCCTCTAAGTCTAACGTACGCGTTGTCGTCCCCCCACTGCCCTTCTAGTTTGTCTTGTGAGTTGTCACTATCGTTTCTAACAGCTAACCATCTGGCGAGTTCACCAAATGTTGGGTTGGTCATAAAGAGGCTAACGATTGATGCGACCAGTGTGTGTGTGTGTGCGCGCGTGTGTTGTGTGCGTGTGTGTGTATCTGGGCAAGCTTCAGTAGCAGAGGTATCGCGACCTGCCCCGAGTTAACGCACGACACCAGATGGAATGGGCGAGGATGCCGGTGGACTAAAGGAGAGATGGGAGATGAATGAATATGTTGCTACATAATATAGACGTGTTGATATCCTCTAGTATACGGTAGCTGGTTATAGCCTGATGTGGCGTGTGAATTGCCAGCCAGCAACCCCCGACTGTCCTCTGCAGATCTGCAGCAATCATCTGCTAGAGCAGCAGCTAACGCTAGCCGCTAGCTTAGCTACCGCATCAGCCCCAGCCCCTACCCTGCCCTGGAGTAGAGGGACACAGGCACTCGGTTGCCCGGCGATGGCTGTTCATAGGAAGGGAACAGGACTATGATGAGACCAATGCTGATGCACAGCTGGAAGACATCTTGACATCTTCTCTCCGTCTGCCTATATGGGTCTCTGTGGTCCTCTTTCTGTCGTTACTCGATAGAAGATGTTGTGGTCTGAAATTGTTGCCGATTGAAATAAGGAGGTTTGTTACAAATTATTTACACACACACACACACACACACTGATGAAGTTGGGGTTCGTGGTTTTCCTTAGGTGAACACATCTGAGTCTCAAAATGGACATTTCCTCCCAACCACTTCTGCTTTACTTCATTCTTTCCATTCATTCTTTATCTACTCCAATCATGTGTTGGTAATATTTAACCTCTTGTATGTATGATTGTTTAATCATTTGTCCACTTTGATCCAAATGGCCATGTACAGACCATAATGGACATTTCTGATGGGAAAACGGACACACTTCCTCAGGTTGAAGATTTTGTCAGAAGTGTCTTTTAGAGCGGCGAGGGCGTGCTTACTCGGTATGAGGTTCCAGTGGAATTTGACTTATAATCCAGGCAGACGCAGTGCCATTGAGCTACACAGCACTTAAGCAATATCATTCACATTCCCATTTTTCCCCGTATGTAACCAGAGAAACTAGTACAGATTTCTTGACGAGCACGGAAACCAGATATTTAAATAAGTGTGCATGCTTGCTAAACGTTGCTAGTTTGTTCTGTAGAAATCCCATCGCTATCAGTTGCACCATCACAGACGATCCAGTGAAAACATTCAGTTCACTGCCAGCGAAGGCACTGAGCTCTGTTCCCAATGAAACATTTTCCAGCTGAACCTGCTGCTAAGTTTCAGTCGGCCTCTAGTAAGGTATAAATGAGAAAATCACCTGTGCTCATTTGGCAGATTAGCCCCTTTCCACAAACGCCTAGGGCTAACTATCACCAAGAGTTCTGTGATTACACTAACCATCTGTAGCTGTAGAGTAACAAAGGTACTATATCATGATACCTTATTTTAATGTAAATGTAAATGAATTAAGTCCTTGGTGTTTATGTTAAAGTATACTGTACAACAATATGTAAGTGGAAATGTATTCCCAATCTGGTTGTAGTCAATAGGATCCCAGACTGGTTGCAAAGTGGGAGTGGAGCATCTAGCGGTGGCTCTTGTCAGTGTTCTTTCTCACTCCAATATAATGGTCCATCCCTCCGACACAATGTTGAGTACATGTTTTGGCTTGCTCTGACCGCTGGAGTGGTTTTGCAGTTTTTGTCTTTTGGCCTCAAACAGCCAGTGGACTTGTTCCCTGACTGATGGCACAGCTGTGACAACAAGCTCAGACTGTCTGTCGCCGGCAGCTTGATACACCAATTTCCAAATTTTGTTGACTCCCATAGACTAATTCCAAAACTTACCAGGAACTCTGGTGTCACTTATTTTTCTCTTCATCCTCTACTTTCTCCGACGGTCCCATTCCTTATTGCTCCTGTCTCTCTACAACTTGCGATAACGTCAATGTTACTCAAGCTGGAAGTTTTAAGCGGATGCATCTTTGCTTCTGCTTCCTCCTGTGGATCTGTATCTATTTGCCTCGTGCAGTATGATGCAAATGATTGGAAGCATTCACCACATTTTATCTGGAAATTGCACTTTGTGGCTGGCTAATGTGTGTGGAGAAAGTCATTACAAACAAGTTTGAACATTTGCTCTTTATCGTAACACAAACATGAATAAGTAAATAATGTATTTAAAGTAATATAACACCCATTTCTTTTAGAAAGTTTCCAAGCTGCCATGTTGGTCCATTTTGAAATCATTGAGCAGGCCATGTCAAGTGCTGTTCTTCACAGGATGTGTGGAAAAAGTTAGAGATGAGTTCTCCTTGCCGGTTCAGCAAAACACCTCGATGTGTTAAGCTCAGAATCTCTAATGTTTATCTGTCTTTGGCAATGAAAAACTTATATTGAAACCATCTAAAGAGCATGTGTATTGCATATATGCATTTAGGGCGTGTCCACTTTTGCTAGTTCAACAGATCACAATCTGTGCGCAAAATAATGCGCAAGGTGCGAAAGGGTTGTATTTTGCGTCTTAATTGATCATCAATGTGTTTTGGGGCATGACATTAATCAAACCAATCAAAGTGTCTTTTCTCATTACCTTAACAAGCCAGGTGTGCCTGCAACTGGTGCATTGCTTTTTAAATGGCAGATTCTTAATTTTAACAGACTGGCCATGCAATATAAACCCTTGCAGCATTTAATTGTTTCATGTCAATGTTATGAATAGAGCTTCAAAGCTTTGAACTGCTCGGTACGGCCCTGTAATTGTCATATATTGAGGAGTTTCATATTGTGTTTAAGGATGAGGAGGGCACTCGGTTTAATTATCGCTATCACATGTATGTGGTCTTTGGCTGGTGGACAGTCTGCTCCGCTGTCTCCTAACCCTCTGTCCCACCAGCAACTCCATTTGACTGCATATGAGCAATTGCACTGATAACCTATTTAACTGAAGAGGAGGAGTGCTGCTGCACGCCTGTATGTGTAAGAGTGTATGTGCATTGTGAACCCCCCTATGTAAGCCCATTTCCTATCTAAATAACAGTAGTGCCCTTTAAATAACAGGATAATACTAATTTTAAGACCCGCCATAGGCACACAGATGGATGCAGATACGTTCGCTATTTACACAGCGTGGGCGCTGTGCGTGATGATGATGGGAACTGCGTTAGTCTAAAACTTGCAATGACTTGCGCTGCGCTGTGTGTCGGGTTGTGCTGTGTGTCGCGTTGTGCCAGATGTAAGATGGGGCCCACAGTATATAACATGTATTTATATAATACACCTGTATGCATTGTTTTATTTAATTTTATACTATTCTAATTTAAATATGTTCTGTGTGTGTGAAGGGGCTACAATTTATATTTCATCGTGTAACCCTAAGTTGTAAAATGACAAATAAATAGACCTTGTGTATAGGTATACAGGTTTCTCACTTTGTCCGACTTGGAAGTGGCTGTTTAAAATGGCAGATTAGATCAGCTTTAGCTAATTAATGTTAATTCCGTAATGGCTAAAATGAAGCTTGGCTGTTTGGCTCTGGTTAATGTGCTCCCTGCAGCTGGTGTCCGTATTCAGCGTATTTAGATTGTGAGTGAAAAGACACATCACTGTAACACCACTGTACGACCGTATGACAGTGTGCTTTAGTTCGACAGGCACAGATTGGTGGCTCTTCTCTGGAGAAATGATCTTCAGATCTCATCAGTTTCATTAGATTCTTAATCTCCCAGTTTTGATTTGGAAAATTTGAATGTGATCAACTTCATAGCTGGGATTCTGGACATTTGGCGCAAGTAGCTTGTGAAGTACAGTAGGCCATTATCTAAATGTGTCGGATAAATATTAACATTTCATATATCATGCTTCTTGTCTAATTTTCAGTACAGATTGCCGCTAAAACTGCAGTGGTTCAGCCTTCTAAGCCAAAAAAGGTAATTTGATAGGATTTTATTAATGGATTTAAATGTACTATTCTCTATTGTAAATACTACTATACTATAATTCAATGAAATGCTATCAAAGGTTTTTCGCCAGCTGCTAATGCCTTTGCTGAAGGATATTTGTTAGTATAATGCAATCCTTGTATTTTAGGTAAAGTTTGCAACCCTGAAAATTATAAGCAGACGCAATCTAAAATATGTGTTAAAATAGTTTCCAAGAAATCTCATTGAATTTGAGATTTGATCATACCGGCTATACCATGGCAATGATCCATTTAATATATCTGAGTGTATTAATGGCTGCCGTAAGTACTGTTGCACATAAATGAGCATGACTTCTTTATGGCAATATTGGAGGTATATGATCTTTGCCTTTTTTTCCGAGGATTGTCTCCCTATATTTTGTTGTCTCATGGTGTTAAAAAGAAAGAAAGATTGAGTGGTTGCAACAGAGCTGTGCTCACTTGTACATCATTAGAGCAAAACTTCCCAAAATTCTGGTGAAATTATGAATGGAAAAAATAGTGGTGTGGCTGATGAATCACATGGCATGCAAAAAAGGCAATTGAATGAAATTATATGATAGGGATATTCCGTGGGGAGATGGATGGGGTGTTTGAGTGCAGGCAGGAGGCAAAGGGGACGTGGTTCCCTCCTGCTGTGTTACCTGTTGAACGTCAGAGAGGACTCAAAATGACATAAAGCAAACATGAGAAAAAGATACACACCTTGTAGTCTCTCCAGATGTGCAGACGCTTTGTTTCGGCGCTCTGTGTGTAAATAAAAGGACGGAAAAGGTGACCAAAAACAGGAAGCTGTGGCATGATAACATGCCATGGATGTAACTGAGCCACACCCATGTTCCATCCTCATTAGACACTGTGGATCAGTGTCTAATGAGGATATTTAACATGCAAG
Source organism: Eutrigla gurnardus (assembly GCF_963514095.1). Classification (NCBI taxonomy): domain Eukaryota; kingdom Metazoa; phylum Chordata; class Actinopteri; order Perciformes; family Triglidae; genus Eutrigla; species Eutrigla gurnardus. Next base: position 14,586,068 of record NC_139937.1, on the reverse strand, counting down.
ATTAGTTTGTCTACAATCATTATACATGCTGTTCAATATGACCCAAGAGTTTGGTCTCCAGATGTGCCTATAAAAACTGTCCTCCTGACCTTCCATTCAGCTTATTCAAAATAAAAAAACAACAACTATTGCCTAACCTTTTTTCAAAATAAAAAAGAAATACATTAATCTGAAACTAAACCCGAAACTACGGAAATAGACCAATGATGCAATGTTTTTATTTCTTAGGCTTAAAGGAGAGGTTTTTCCAACTGTGGGCATGTCTCCGCGGGTGGGTGTGGGGGAGTCGAAAGTGGGACACATAGGGACAGATGTGAGACAAAGATACTGCGTGAGGTGAAAGGACAGGTGTGTGCTCTTGTTCTAAAAATCAAAGGAAGTTAGTTGCTGTAGTTTTGCATGCTTATCGACATGGTCAGCATCTTTGGCTGAGGCAGCCCATGTAGGCGATTATGGTTCTTTAAGACACTGCACCCGATTGCAGCAATTTGCACCAAAAGCTTCTCCAAGGCAAAACTCAGACCGAACAGACAAGATGCACGTTTTTAGTTTCAGTAACATTTTCCTGGACTGAACATCTCAAAATCTGCATATAAATAAGAATTGACCAAGAATAAAACAGTTTTCCAGGCAAGTCCTGGAGTTGTTAGGAACTAGAGAAGTTGCCACCTCCAGAGCAGGCAATAACCAAGGTAGCCAGCTAGCTTAGTTGGTTACTGCATATATGGAGGTTATCACTGTTCACTTATATGGATAGTAGGAAACTATATAATATATAATATGTAATGTATATGCAGCCAACAAAGATTTAAAAAAATGTTTTTATGCTCAAATGAAATTATTGCATGATAATTTCTCTACCAAAATATATTGTATGTGCTTGCAAAAATATGTTTTATTTGCCCAAAATGTCCCACTATGAGCTTAGAAATGAGGCGCACACATGTCCATTTAGCTTCTTTTTCTGGCAGAAAAGAGGGCGCTGGGGAGCGCTTCATCTCAGCGTTTCAGCAAAAAACTGCTGAGTGCATTTATAAATTGTTTCTACATTTTTTTATTTTATATGTAGGTTACTATCTACTTGTTTGACATTATTTGTTTTGACATGCTCGTCCATACCGCTCAATCTGACAGCCGTAACCTTTGAACAAGGAGGATGATCCATTGGAGACAATGCATATTGCGATAAAAGCACAAAACTCACAAGCAACTATCTTCTTCTTTGCTATGATAGTGTCTGTATGACATGTAAAGCTTGCGATGGACAGACACGGCCAAAACAAGCTTCTCCTATATTTTTTACAATGACATCACCAGGCACTTTTCTGAAACGTTCAGATATTTTCTTTTAGATGAGCTTAAAGCAGCTGCACAAAAAAAGGCGGGGGGCTCAGGAAAGAAGTCAGCCGCTTGCATTTCATTGGGAACCAATGAATAGAGACGCTGGCACTCGGGGAAAAAAACAATATGCGGACACATGCCAAAACTCCATACAGACATTTGTAGACACTGAAATAAGTGAAAACTTACTTCCACAGTCCTAGTTTTGAAAAAAATAATTAAGTTCAGCCCGTTACCTACTATTTTTTTTTTCATAAATAATACCCAGCTCAGCTAACCAGATGCAGCATGTGTGCCCCTCCCCACCCCCCAAAGACAAAAAAGGTCCAGTTATGAAGAGTATGCTTTCACAATGTTCGATCATTGTTGGCAAATAATTTTTCCTTGTGATCCTTGAGGATGATGATTATCATGTTGCTGATAAAAACAGTTGGGCTTGTGGTCCATTCCACAATTCAGCCTATTTTACAATCCGTTGACAAATACTGCTCTGCACTTAACGTTTGTGTATAACATGAGAAATGAGTCAAGCCCATGTTGTCTCTTTTAGGCTGCTGATGTATGTGCGGTTGGGTGATGGGGGGGCTTTCTGCCCCCTTTCTCACATTTCAGTTGGTTGTATAAAATAGCGCTGTTACTTTTAACTTGCAAAGAAATGTGGGTGCTTCGGAGTGCTATCAGTATCATTGAATGTGGTTCCACGCAGCAGCCTGCACAACTTGTTAAGCTAAAAACACTTTTCTTTACACCACTGTCTCTCAAACTTTCTTTATATTGGTGTCCTGCCCTCTCCTTGCGCACACTTTGTCACTTGCAGTAACACGGATCTCCCACCTATAACTTAACTAACTATAACTAGAACTTAAACTTTTAAAAGCGCATGCCAGGCTGGTAAATAGGCATCTGCTTTTAGTTGCCCAAACTGAAAAAATAATTGCAATTTTTAGTCGCCTTATATTTTGAGTAATCAAGATGCTATTACAGGTCTATATCAGCTTAATAATGAAAATATTGCAGATGGCCATCAGCATGTCAATGGTTGTGCCAGCTCTTGGAGCCCCAGTTCTTTGTCGAGCCCCCTGTCCTGTAGGATGTGCTACCTTGAACTCGTGAACTTGATTTGTCACTTGGCGTATTTTTTACATGCTTTGCAGTATAATTTTCCATCCAGCTTCAAGATACAGGATGCTTTGTTTTCCGTTGAGGTCCATCTGGTCAGGTGAATCAATTTGCACATTTGTGTTGACTAGTTTGTTGAACTTTTCACTTGACAATCAAACCACTTAATTGTATTCACCATTGTTCCTAAAGATTCCTGTGTGCACCAATGCACGTGCAAAAATATGTGGTTCTGACTGCAACAGCAATATTTAAATATCTCTCATTCAACAAATAATAAAATGTATTTATTTTGTGTTTTTGCTGTTTGCTATTTAGCTGTCCTTAAATGTTAAAAAGTAGTTCTACTGATGGCAACCAAAGGCCAAGATGGGGTTGCTCAAAATGGTCGCCAATGGCAACCTGGCAACCTTTACTGATGAGCCCAGTTGCATTGAGTCCTGAGTCAAGATTTTGATGATATTTCGATTAATCGTGCAACCCTTATGTAGCAGCAGAATCCCTGAGGGTATAACAATGGGTCTTACTGCTCATGGATTTCACTCTTCATTCAAGAGTTGGATGGTGTTATTTATTTTAAAAGTTGTATGCTCTTGCTTTAATTTAAGGCAGGTTAGGTCTTAATTGTGAAACCACTTCACAGAGCGTGGCCATTGCCAGTGAAGCCAGATGTCGATTGGTATTTTTCTATGGGATGTCTGTTTGAAACGGGACAAAATTAAAACCCTCACAAAGCAAATGCATAAAGGGTCTCAGCACACAACAAGGAAAGACGATACATTTAATAAACAACTGCTAGCCTTTTTATAAAATAAAATGAAAGGAAAAAAGCTGCAGCATCTGTGTAGCCTAGCAGCTTAAATTTGGATTGTGAGCAAAGAAGAAAACGATGGAGGCAGGCACAGCTGGCTGTCTTCCATCAGCTAAAGATGACGACTGATGCCATTCCCTTTATCTATTTGAAGATGTAAGGGGGCTGCTGAGGGAGACCCCCAGTATCAGGGCTACAATTCTGCCTACCTGATGCAGGTCACGCTTTAACACTGCTGACAAGAGACACAGGCAGATGTGACTAAAGGCATATATCTGAAAGCAAGGTGCCTATTTGCTGTCTTTAGCAGCCCTTCACGTCCTACCTCGAAAAAAACATTCAGCCATTATTGACATGCCTTGTAAGTAGTCTGTTAAGGTTTTTCTATCTGCTTGTGCCGGTACACTTTAGCCACACCATACCGAGCCAAGCCATGATGACATGTGTTTCCACTACAGCCTCATAGCAGGGATAGCTGCACTGCTGTGGTCCAGGTAATAGAGTGTGCCTGTGCTATAATGAGAGAAAAAAAAACTTCATTCAGAGATCCTTGACTTTAAGGGGAGACATCACTGGTGAATAGGGTAAGGATTTTTAATTCATAGTTATCCCCATGAAACTTCCCCAGTTGATTGACTATTTTTCATATGAGTTTTTAAAAACACATTTGTTTAACTATGGGATTGAGGCATTATCTTATTAAGTTTGTGCTAATTTACACAGATTTTTAGAACAGAAATCTGGACATTTGATAAAGCCAAGCTAAAAATTATTCTTTCATTTTGTTGCCATATTAGTCAATGGTTTTTACAGAGGGGATTTTAGATATCTCTTTTTATTACTCAATATATCAGCAAATACTGTCATAAAAAGAATCTATCTTCATGTTTCCATGTTTTTAGGAATAAAATGTTCTAGAAATCAGCTTTGAATGATTAATTAGCAAAACCCTTGATAAAAACCTTCAGAATATAGATTGGAATGAAACTGGAAAGTTTGGTGTACTGAAGTGGAGATTTCTGGCTCAGAGTCTGAGGGGGGGAAAACCTAATGTCTCGCCTTAAGCCTCAAGGATCAGTTGGTGACTGCTAAAGACACAATTTGAGAACAACGTTGGTAAAAATGATGGAAGAAGCCAACAGTTTCCTGAGATTAATAAAGGCTATGTGACAACAGTGAGTCAGCTGTCTGTTTTGGTGTCAGTGTGCGAGTCTCACGTCTGTAGCCCCTATTGGTTGGATGGATGCTTGTAAAACCATTGTTAATACTCTAGGTGTATGTTGCAAGATTTGTCTTTCTTTTCTTAAAGACACCACCTCTTGTTTTTGTTGGTGATGACATCATAGATGCATTGAACCCCAAAAAGACTGAATACAGTTTGAGTTATTCTGCAGGCAAAGGAGGAAACTGCATAATGGCTTTATCAAATGTGGACAGTGGAAGATGCAATAATAGAAGTAGTGTGTAGTGGTATTTTCTGTTTAGTATTTGTTGTATTATTCTGTTTTGTTGCTCTCTAATAAATGTAATTTACAAACAGCCATTGACGTTTCATTTCGAGTGAAAACACAAAGTCAGTTTGTGTAACCATTGAATTTAACTGCTATGTAAAAGAGCCAACGTGCTTGTTCAGAAGTACTTGTTGGATGGTCGAATAGCTTCAGTGGGAGCACATGGGGAAAGAAGGACAAATGTTTAATTGGCATTCAGTCTGACGACTTCATTAAGAGTCAGTTAAAAAACAATACACTTTTCAATTGTTTTCTGTAAGAATGAGCGAGAAATACAGAAATAAGGATGGAGTTCAATCAATTTTCACTGAGAAATGAGCCAACTGTCTGCCGAGGAAGACTGTGAGATGTGGTTGAAAGCGCTGCAAAAAGCTTCTTAGTGGAGTCTGCTAGTTTAGCTTTGTTTACATTTTGTTAGCGACAAACCTTTTTTTGCATCATGCTCAAGGCAAGTGCAGTGAAATTAAGTTAGGGGCTAAAATCCCCCCCCCCCCCCCCCCCCCCCCCAATTAGACAAATCAGACAAATTGTCTCCAGTCAACCTGAGTGAAGTGTTGTATTAGACCCTATGCATAGGTGACATAACCGCATATGCACATGGACACACACACACACACACACACACACACACACACACACACAGGCAGTTATACTATGGGTTTGTGTTTCATGCTCTGGCATAAAATATTTACTACTTTTGTCTCAGCAACATTTTTATTTAGTTCAACCATGTACAACTGAAAAGCAGAGTACAATAAGTCATCGCTGTTACATACATTCACAATAATGTTATGGATTTGATTAGATTAATGTTACAGCACAGTTTGTGGTTTTAGTTTATTTGTTTCACTTCAGGTCTGTCAATCTCTCTCTCTCTCTCTCTCTCTCTCTCTCTCTCTCTCTCTCTCTCTCTATGTGTGGTGTGGTAATTTGGGCGAGGGTGTTGTTGCATGTGACCCTTCCACCTGTCCTTACTGGGACTCTATTTCTGGGTCCCCCACTGAACCTGACTGTGTCTCGCCTGGCAACAGTGCCTGTATATATATGTATGCACTCTGTGTGTGTGTGTGCGCGCACGTGTATGTGTGTGTGTGTGCACTGTGTGTGCGTGCGTGTGTTATTCCAGTCTTGACTACAGCTGGACCAAAAGCTGTATAGGCTCATATGGACGGCTGTAACAGCAGAACAGTGACCCATTTGAACCCTTTTGCTATAACTGGGAAGAAGCTAATGTTGGCTCTAGGTTTCGGTTTTAATGAACGTGACATGAGATGGTGGTCTCTGAGATGCACTGTTTTTGGCTGGACCGCAGCGAAGCGGGGGCCAGCCCTGTAAACACAAACTTCTTGTCACTGACTGACTGACTGAGTGAGCGAGTCAGTGATGAAGTTACACCATTGGTCATTTGAGTTAGGTTCCCCATTGGCCATTGCTGTTTCAAAATGACCGGGCGGGCGCCACAGTGTTTCAGCTGGCTGTTGAATTCTCAGTGAATAGAGTCATTCTCAAATTTTCTCCACCTGTTTATGTATGCCATAAAAAACCCTACAAATTGTTGCTGTAAGCAAAATTATTAGCTGAACTTTGGTTTGATTTGTTTACTAGAATTTTTCAGGTGTAAAAACTATTTGGGGGTCTTCCATTAAGCTGGATACCTCCAGTCTCGACAGCAGTTAAGTGCCTTGGGCTCAAGGTTGGATTGGTGTTGCCTGTTTTCAATTGAGGAAGTGGCATCATTAGATCCTCATTTGGTTGTAGTCCAGTAAGGTGGTGTCTTAAAAAAAAAGCTTAGATAATTTGCCCTTTCAAAGTATAACTAAATCAAATCAAACTAGCCTGTTTAGGTATTGTTTAAAGCTAATGGATTTATTATAAAGAACATTTTCTTACATTTATTTAATTAGTAACCCTTTTCACTCACGGTTCTTAGCAAGGCAGCTGAGATGGATCGTGGAAATGCATCACTTACTATGTAAACCTCAAAATAGCTTTTATCTGCTAACTGACACAAACAAGGTGTAAAACATTCAGCTAGTCACAATGTATGTTGAATAATGGAATGGTTTTATTCTTTGGTCACTGGTTTATTTCCATTGTATCCACAAGAAAATAAGAATAAACAAGAATTTTTTTTCAACCTTTTAGGTGTTGTCACTCTAGCACCTGACAGTCAGAATATTAGTCTCACATTCACGTCAATTGAAACCCACGTGACCGATAGATTCAAGTGTGCCTTTTCCCCATTTCTTTTCTTTTTTAATTACCCACATTGGAACGATGAGACTGAACCAAAACAATAAAGCTGTGGGCAGTAAAACCAAAAACAATGAGCTAAAAGAGTCTCTGTAGAGCTGAGAGGAACTGCAGTGTTTGTGATAATTCTGTGTGAGTTCATCACTACAAGACACCTTTGATATTAGGCTACATGTTGCCCTTTGATCCATTGTACGAATAAAAATATGAACTACTGCTGTTTGAAGTCTGAGCACAGCATCAGCAGTCGCTTACACCAGCTGTTTCTAAGTTTACACTTTACATTTCAGACAAACAGTTTCAACTTTCAACGTGGAACAGTGCACTTGTGCCACCAAAGCAATGTCAGATATTCATTAGCATATAATTAGTTGTGTAAATGAGTTGTTGGCAGTCATGTTTAAGATGGTCGATAGACATGATGGAGTTGACATATCATTGTCTATTGTCATTTATTGTCTGAAAAATAAGCAAACGCCTACTCAGTACAACTGACAGCCAACACAAGCTAACCGACATACATTACTTATTACGGAAGTAAAAGCATTATTTTTCATTAATTAATTCCAGTAATGTTTCTGGAATAGTCACACTGTACATGCAATCGTGACAAGTTCATGGGCCTCATCTTCTTCGACCAAATGTTCCAGGACCCTGCATCCTGTGTGGATTTCGAAGATCTTCATCTCCAAGCAACATTGTGTCCACTTCGACAGACCAGGGAAAGAGAATCGAAGCTCAAAGGTCCACTTACTAGTTTTCAGACCTGTCGCAGTTTCACCAGACCAAAACCAATCACAGTCATGGACCAGGAGTCGGGAGACTCCCACAGAGAGACCATGGACCGCATTAACACCCAAAGCCAGAGACCATCTTTGAACAGAGGCAGTGATTTCCTGCCCATCTCTACCCATCATTTGTCATGTGACCAATGTCCATTGGCTGAATGAAGAAAGTGGAATGTGGTTGAAAGGCTGGTAAGTGGGTCTTTGAGCTTGCATAGTTTTAATCCAAATCCTCTTCTAAAAGGTAAAGATTGAACTTCCCCACTACAGGAAATGTTGCTGGCTATCTAATGATGTACACGATGCATAGATGATAATATGTGTTACATAGCCTTTTGTTTGTCATCAGCATAGGGACCGGGTTAGTTTGGCTTTATGAATCCATTAATGACATCTTTTGTGTGACTACACAGGCACTGCACTGGAGTTATGAGATATCTATATAGAAGTATGTATTCTCTTGGTAACGGTGGCTCATGTAGATGAACTTTGCTACATATTTTGTTTAAATGTGTTTATTACTGGAGCATGTATGGCCTATGACACACTCATCAACATAAAAAAGGAGGTGTTGGCATTGGATTAGTGCAGTGGACCTTGAGATGATGACCACCCATGACATCTTCTGACCATCGAGGCAGGCCAATTGGACCAAACAGCACCACCACCGGAGTCGACCCCCACTGGAAGAGGGCTGGGATGGGAGCTAAGCTGGCACAGCTAGAATGTAAGGCCACTACCCAGCCTGCTCCTGGCTGATCCAGTGGAAGGGAAATAAGATGGATGAAATAAGACTTAAGGCTGACCCAGCAACTGTGGTGCCCACATCTTTAAAGAGACCTGACTCCAACGTGGTATCCCGGATCAAGCTGCATGTGAGGGACGAACCACAGGACTCCGGTGGAGCGAGAGGAGACGGACTCTGTGTTCACGTCAAGGATCGAATGGTGCTCAAACATAGTCAAATCTGATGGGAAATGTTTCAGAGCTGTCGATTCTTTAATGTGAAATTACCAGCCATATAATCTGCCCAGAGATTGTGTGTGTTTTTGTTGCTGCTGTTCACATTCCTCCTGATGCAAATATAAACATTTTAAGTAAGTGTTGTTAATACTTAATAGAATATTAAAGACATGTAGTGTACAAGTATGTGTCTGTTGTTAGCAATGCACCTTTAGAGTGTCAACACCACCCAATCCCCAATATTACATTATAGACTTTAGAAAACATCTTACAGATGTCAATGCAAAAACACTCCCACAAATAATATCACAATTGCAATATCAAGTAAGTCAGCCCTGTGTGACACCCATAATGCCTGAGCATGTAAGAGCCGAGGTCCCATTAACATATCTAAGTTGAATGTAACCTTAAAACATTCCAATAGTTTTGAGTCATTTTGAATGTGAAGTTTAATTTTTGCCTCTACCACAACTCTCCACTATGACAGTAAAAAGCACTAGAATTGGCTCGGTGAAGGAAGTATTCAAAAACTTTACTGAAGAAAAGTTGCAAAAAGACAGTGTGAAGTATTGAGTGTACTTAAGGAATATATCATCAGAATGTGAACTTTTTGTCTTATTGTTTTACTGCATTATGTTAAACACGTGGAATTGCTTTTGTGTATGAAATGTGCTGTACTTGAAAGTAAAGGCATTGGCCCCTTTGCCAATGTTATACAGTATTGTTATGTAGTTTATAATTGACTTATTATTACTGATGCATTAACATGTATGCAGCATTGTATTTTATTCTTGCGTAGTCTAATTTACAGCATGTCATATATGCTTATTATAAGTTCTGAAAATGTTTGACAAAGATGAAATTGAACTGGATTAGGTCGGGATATGCTTGAAAAGAGCTGGTTGTTTTGATGTGAAAAGGTTGTTGGTGTTCGGAAAGTTTCACAAATGTGCCCAGTGCCACAATTGTGACACCGAGAATGTGTGTTTGGGGGGTTTTCGAAGCAGTTTGACCTTCTGACAAGCATTGAGCATTCTTCTGGTGAAGAATGCTGGCTCCTTTAGGGTAAGGGTTTAAAAGGATATTATCCTTAAATGTAGTGATGTAGTTGTGTAATAAGTTTATCAGGAGAGAACTAAAGTATACAGTAATTGGACTTATTCTACCACTGGCAAGTGCCAGGCATTCGGAAAAGCTGGTCATCATGAGTAAGGGCTGGCATGTACCAAGTCTGATATGAATTTGCCAAATGCCCCTTTTTCTCTCAGCTTGGAATGGCCAGTTCCTCTGCACTGTCCTCCTTGTGGCTGCAAGCTCCCACTGTAGACAGCTTCATGTCTGCTTTGATCCATTTAGAGTCAGCAGCCACTTATTCTCACTGATCACTGAGGACGTTCAACAGGAGGGTGTAATGTGTGTGTGTGTGCGTATGTTGTGAGAGTAACTGGGAAGGGAGGTAACCATATACTGTATATACACACACACATACACGCACACACGTTGTGTATAGTGAGATATACAGGGATGTCGGTGAGATGCCACAGTCCTGGCAGATCCCAGACCAAAGGAATGACAGAGGTAGTTGTCATTCTGGTATTTCAGCTTTTGCTCGCTGCCATCGAGAAAAGGGGACATTTGAATTAACAAGAGAATACATGGATTTTACTTAAAAGATTAAATTCACTATTATTTTTTTAATTGTTTAACAAAGCAATACAAATAGAAATTGTATACAAATTAACATACTCATTCAAAAATGACATCTTGAGAATTCATGGCTGCACCCATGAGAATTGCAGGGATCCTGTAGTGAGCTCACAGATGGTCAAGGCTGAGGACCTACAGTTGGAACCGGATATCGAATAGTTTTTGGTCTATAATCCAGAATTGTTTTCCTATCTAAACGATCATCAGACACAAACAGTGTCATGAACAGGAACTTAATCACCATAGAAAACACAGCTGGTCCATATGAGCATGCATGGCAGTAATGTCACCCATACGCTGTACTGTGTATCATGATGACCTCTTATAGCTGACTAGTGCTGCTAACTAAACGTAGTACACATATGTCCTGTTGCTTTATTGTTCAAACAATTTTTGCTATATTGTTATTATTTTATTTATTTATATTAGTAAGGTGTGGGGGCAGCATAATTTTAAAATGTTATTTTTTTTCAATGTGTCATAAAATCATTGTTTGAAAAAAAAAAAAAGGGATGGCAAATGAGTTGCTTATTTTCCTATACTGGCTAGCTTATTGTACATAAATGGCGTCTTTGCGTTGGCAACACCGTTCCCACAGGCTTTCACCCAGGCTTCTATTTGATTCCTCTTCGCCTGTGTCATTCCTGCTTCGTTTTGTTTTCGCCTCTCTGGCACCGCCAAGTGAGAAGGGTATCTCCGAGTGTGAAGTGCTCCCTCCTCCACTCCTCGCTGAAAGCACCCTGCAGTAGCAGCATGGCAATTCTGCTCCTCTATCTTTCCTCTGCATCATGTTTACCTAGCAACAAGCATCACCCGCGGCTGGCCATCCCATTGGTCATTTGAAAACGCACCGGGGACCAATGGCAGGGCTGTTGCCATGGTACAGTGTATAGTTGCCGGGTGGAATTTTGCTGCAAGGCACGTGAGTCTTGAGTCTGCTTGCCTCCTCGCGCTGCCGTTGTAATCTCCGCTGTCTGGTCGTTAGTACAGCTGAACGTGATTCGGTGGAAGCTTGTCAGTGGTTCTATAAAGGCAAATACTAATCAGTAATATAGACATAGCAACGCGTTTCAGAACCATCAACAGGAGAAAGACAGCCGGCAAAGCAGACAACAGGAAACGGCTGCATCTAATTCCACTGTAGAGAAGCGGCTTTTCTGCCAGTGCAATATGCTGTATCACTACCTAACAACGTAGCTACTGAAGCAGGATTTGAGGTTATAATGAGGTTGAACCATATCAGATGTTTAGTGTTTTAAATCACACAGAAGACAAAATCCATTAAAAAATAGATCAATATATAGATGTATATAATATATATATATATATATATATATATATATATATAAATTAAAGCTATTTTAGCTGAAAATGTGTTTTTAAAAAAGTAAAGACAAAAACTCAAATACATTTAGACACTAATGATTTATGATATGACAATTTACAGAACAAAATTACTTAAAACACATGAAGTGCTTATTATATTATCAATATCCATATTTGAATCCAAGTTTAAACATTGCTATCTAAACGTTTTGAATATAAAATACTGTACATTATTTGAAATAATATCTGTTGTGTTGTTTAATCTGTAACTCTTCAATTAAATTATTTAATTAGTCAACACTTATATTATCTTGAATATATTTGATAGGGGCTAACGGTTAATATTAATTATTTCTACACTAGATATAAATGTTGCGTTGTTCTTGCCACCATTGGGATTGTATGTTCAGTCCTATTTCTTTGTTTGAAAAAAATACCTTAATAAAAAAAATTAATTGGATTTAAAGGGCCATTGCTGGGTATTATTTTAGTGTACGAACCTCTGTGTAATTAACAAAGAGACTATAGAGCATTTGTGTAGGTCAGCTGTATTTGTTTGTATATGAATGTCCTGTCATCCCCAACACACACACACACACACACGCTTGTTCACCTGTTGCTCATCCATCTGTAATTGTGGAGCTGGGGTAATTGTGGGGTTAGCATGATGAGACCAGAAAGTGTGGTAGACTCCATGTTTCTCCTCAGTGCAAACAAACGCACACAGTAAGGAAGTGAAAAGCTGCCTGAGAGTATAGAGTTAAGCTCTGTCTCCTTGTCTTTCTATGTATCTGTGCACCTTCTTGCATCCTGTTGGTTGTGTATCTGATGGCATGTCTGCCCGTGCAGAAATATACTTGACATAAAGTCAAAGTTAGCATGCAAGCACAGCTGAAATGGAAAGTTTATGGCCTAAAACGTTGTCATATTGTTTTCAATCGCTGCAAAGTTTACACAAACACTCCTTCCTAAGACTGGTCAGGAGTGGTGCTTTATAGGTTTTTATGTGAACCACATATTTCCAGTTTATTTCCTTCGTTCACATTGAAGAGCAAACTTTTGCACACCTGCAACCCGATGAAAGTCTATGTACCGAAACATTGTCACTAAATATTCCTGAATGCAAGTGAAGTAGACGGTGTGCGGGCGTTTTTTTTCTATATTGACACACATTTTAGTCATGAAATCAACAGCTCGAATCAAACTCAAATTGTTAAGCTAAACATGATGTACAGCTGTTCTCTGTACAGCTGTTATTCCATTGAATTTATAACACATGGATTTCACTTTCGGGATTTATTTATTTATTATCATCTCTGCTCCTTCATCACAGTGTGCAATGTCCAAATTCTGGTGTGGACAGACAGACCTACAGATCCAGTGACTATCCTGGAATTTGCCCCCAGCGCTGTCCTTTCAACCTTTCAACACAGTTGCAGTTCAGTTGCATGGATCCGAGCGGAGCCTCTAAGGTGGGCGGCACACAGGAAGAACCTCTAAAAACGTGGCACCGTCCATTGTCTTCCTAAGTGTGCTGTGCACTTCGCCTTTGCGACATGCTGTACATTATCCTGGCTCCCACTCAGACAGACTCAGTCACTCTGAGCCGGGCATTAGGCGTTTTTGAAGCAGACCACCTGTAGTGATGCATCTGCATGTGATTACCACATTAGCGTACATTGGTGCCGCGCTGTATTGCTCTATAATCTTACTTCCTGCTTGTTTATGACTTATCTCTTTTAATGCAAGCCCTATAATTATAGCATGTTATTAGGCCATGCTATCTTATTTTAGCTGTGACTGGTCAGCTGTTTTTCAGTGTGTGGGAGTGCGCTGATTTGAACCATGGGTTCTGGAGCCTGGAGCTTGAGTAGATTACCATGGAAAGCTGCACAACCTGGAGTCAAAGGGACACTGCAAAGCCATAATGCAGTAACTATTTCTGGGGGATTGCCTTGGCCTTTTGGTTCCTGTTTTGCAAACTATACATTACAATAAATTAAAGATTTCTACATGACTTTTCTACATTTTAAACAAATTGTTATTGTAGCTCACCGTTATAGGGCTTTATGTTGAGTATTAGCATATTATGGCTCATATACTGTTAGAGCATAATGCTGTTTCTGTCTGATTTGTATAAGTACAGGATTATCAGGGGAGGCCTTTCCTTTGTACAGTAGATAATTACAGTAAGCAAGATTCAGTGGACTTTTCACCATCACCTTTTTTTTTTACATATTATACATTATTACCGTATACAGTGATTAATTTGCACAGGTTAGAGATTAAAACAAACCCCTACATTAAAAATAACTCAAGTGACACACATTTCTCAGTGCGGTGTTGAGTTGTGTTTGAGGGGTAAATTTTCCTTTAAGGAGCCGTCAGCTGGTTTATGACACGGTTCGTGTGCCGAGCTGTTCCCAGGCAGCATTGTGCCTGATTTAGCCGGAATGCTCGGATAGCAACAGTAACAACTTTTAGCTTTGGCTGCTTTGTGAGACGGAGAAGTCGCACATCTCAGCTGTAGAGAGTCACTCAGTGACCATGTGCTCATGGAAGCCTTTTGCCCCGCTCTCTCCCCTGCTCCCCGGCTGTATCTCCACCCACACCCCCTCAGTCTCCCCTCCTCCTCCTCCTCCCCCCCCTCCCTCCCTCTTTCCATTTCTACCTGACATCTTCAAACTATTTCCGCGTCATTCCTGCCTCGCGCCGTTTGAAGAGACACTGGGAAACTAAGCCGAGCGCCCCGCCCACAGACCCGTCCGCTATCCAATTACAGCCAAGGATGGGACTTTATGTAGCCAATTGCGTTGCAGCTGCCGCCGCGTCGGGTAGCAACAGAGCCCATAGAGGGTGCGTGCTGAGTGAGGGTAGAGGCTGCGTTTACCACAGCACGGAGAAGTTCAAACATTTTGAAAGACTGAATGAACAAAATGAGCCTTTGTGCGTAACACGAGCATAAAACCGTGTTGCCCGCTCGTTATTAACGCGGGTTTGCCATATACAAGGTTATAAAAAACGCCTGTTTCAAACGTCATGGTTCTATTGTCCTTTTCTGAAATATTGCTGCAGTTATAAGTGCAGCATATGTATTAAGACAACTGTGTTATAGAAGATGAAGACGTGTACATTTTAAAGGCATCTTGTCTCCTCTTCCCTTCCTCCATTCCCCTCCCTCTCGAGCCCGGGTCTCCTTATAAACATTGCACAATGCGCATGGTGTAAGCAGATCAACCTATATATTTGTTTTCAGATCCTAAAACTTGTATGTAATATACAATCAAAGCTTCATTATATATATATAAAATACTGATATATTGTATCAGTGTATTTGAGTATGTGATTCTGTCAAGTTTAAAAGAAAAGTAACACCTATTATTGGCCTCTTAGGAAGTGGTTATAAGTATGTAGCAACTCGTTTTTGTCAGAGCTTTATCCATAAAACTTGATAACGGGTTTAAGTAAAGGTTGTCTATGTATGCGTGAATATAAAGTTCCAGTATATATATCCCGCTGTTACTATAAATGGCCAGGACGGCAGAGGTCTGCTCGGAACAGACTACTGTGGTCAGAGGGAAGGTTACTGTCCCGCTAACTGGCTTTGTGTTGTTGATAACGCGCCATAAAGTCAGTCGCCATCTCAGCGACGGTTAATGTAATAATCCCTCGTGAAATGTCCCCACTGTGGTGTCTTGTTGCCGTACGTGTATCTGCCCCGGTGTTACCGGTACTACGTGAAGCTGCGCCAGACAGGACCAGCTCCGACCCCCGCCACTGGCTCATGGTACAGTCCCTATCGCAGGGTGGGGGAGCTGCGTTGGAGAGGCGCACAGATTCCGTCTAACGGAGAAGCACGGAAAAGGGAAACGGGCGAGAAACATGAGTCGAAATCGCCCTCGTGAAGGTTTCCACCTTGAAGGAATAAAAAATATCCCCCGATTCTGAGAAAGGACGCCGTACAGGAGGACGTTAAACGTGAGAAACCAGAGCGGAAGCGGACGGAAGAAGAGGCGCGTCAAGCAGCGATCAAAGGCGTCTGACAGCAAGCTCAGGAACTTCATTGGATCTGCTTTAGTTTACTTTTCAGACGACTCTCGCGTTGTTGTTTGTTTTTGGTTCGTTGTTGTTCAGACTTTGTGATTTTTTTTATTTTTGGGTGAGATTACCTCAGAGGCTGACTTCTTCCTGGATCGAGTCGTGCTTTGGTAAACAGAAGACCCTAGCGGAGTTTGGAAGTATATAATGCAGGCCGCCAGCGGCTTGTTTTGGGTATTTCTTCGACGCATGGAGACATTTGGCATCTAACCCCAAATACTGGATCTAAACTTTTTCTCCCCCGAATTTCGAGGTGTGCAGTCGAGTTGCGGTGTTCCTGCGTGTGTTGGCCCGTCACTTTGTTCCCGCAGACAGCCCCGTCGGCTCGTCAGTGTGGATATCCAGGCGGGGGGACTCTCTCTGGGACTGCACGTCTCTGTGAAATCAACACGTCGCAGTGGACTGGGTTTGTTTACATGTGTTTGTGCAACCGCATGTTGTCACAGAGACGTCCCGTGTAGTGTATGGGGATTACGTTGTTGTCTGGCTTTCTTTTAAAGGGGCTCCTTTTCACCCTGGCAGAGGCCAGCCACCTTCTGCTGTAGGCGGGTGAAGGGGAGCTAAGTGACCGCAGCGCGCGCAGGCTTCGTGGAGCTCTGGCTGAACGGCCTCTGTGACATTGCTCGCGCAGGGCCGTGTGTGTTACTGGATTAATCAGAGTGGTAACATCACTCCACACTGCCCGACTCTGTCCAGTGACGAGTACCCCAGAAAGCGCCAGTAATTGGAGCTATTATTAGCGTAAGGGATGGGGTAAAAGCAGGCAGCTGGAAACCCAACTCCCCTCCACCTCCTTCTCTTCCACCCCTCCTATCACACTACCTCGCTCAGCCCACCTGGCAGCATGCTGGACGAGCCTGGTTAGCACAGACTTGACTTGCAACTAGTTAACGTGTTTTACAGTAGCCTGCAGGAAACACAAAACTTGGATAAACTCATTCTGCTCAATAATATGAGATCTATAACAATACTGAGGATGGAGTCTTGGTAACCTGGGAATACTATCTACTGTATTCTACTGGTTGCACTGGACACACAAACCCTGTACTGGATTACTTCTAAGATGTCTGAAGAACTGTTAGCAGCGTATTTTTGGTTCAACCTGCCCTGGACTCAGTGAACCTATCACAAACAAGTAGAGTCTATGCCTTTATCCCCCTCGGACATTTAGCTCAAACTCTTAATTAGAGTAGCCACTTTTTAACATACTGTAATATCAGAAAGACCTACTTTTGACTACTTAAGATATCAGTCACCAGCGATCTGGAGCGTTACACACCTCCAGCACACAAAGAATGCATGAAACTGCCGAAACCAACGAAACGAAAAGCTAACCTGACTAACCAAATATTCTATTTCCCCATACTCCCCATACCCACAGAGAAACAGAATATATATGTAGAATGAGAGATCTATATCTATAGTGTAACTCAACAGAAGACAGAGATTACATTCTTTATATTTTTACTTCAGAGAGACAAGCTGCCTGTACACCAGTTGGTTGCCTTAGAAACCACAGTCACAAAAGAAAAGAAAGAAGCCAGAGAAGAAGGTGCCTTTTGATTGGTTGGTCGGTTTCCCACCATTTCAAGATTCATTGATTTTAGTTGGATGTAAACTGTTGAAGCGAACTCTGGGATTGAAAACACGTCACATGACAGACTAAACCCCCACAAGCCCCGCCCACCCCTCGAAGCGCTTTGATTGACAGTATTTCCCTGCTGGATTGAACAATTGCCAAGCATTTCCATGGTGATCACGTCATCATCCGTGGAGGACAAGACCGTGCCCTCTTCCAGGATGGTCCAAACCGAACCCTGGATCACCTCTGCCCTGCTGCGCAAGAACAAGAGTCAGTACACACACACGCACACACATAGACACACACACTCAATTCCACTGATAAAATCTTCCTTACTCCACAGTATAGCCACGAGTATGTGTGAGTCTATTGTGTTACTCTTATATGTGTGCGTGTGGGTGAGTGTAGTTCAAATGCATGTGTTTGACGGTTTGGTTTTCCATCAATATTGTGTAAACCTGAAATTGAACGATCAGAATCCTGGCGGCTCTGGTTCTGAATAGGCTTTCGCGCCCTGCTTGCAACAGGAAGTTCCACCGGGGTCAGGTAGTTTGGCGATTGTGGTCATTCAGTCGGGGACACTGAGCTCTGAGGTCACTGAGGGACGGGAAGCAAAGATACTGTCCGTGCTGAGCAATCCAATGTTTGACCATGATCAGATGCAGTTTTACAACAACACGCATTATATTACTTTGTTTTGACTACTCCTGCTGTCTTTTACAATGTTAATCTATCCAGCTGGTCAGTCAAATTTACTTTTAAGTGTAGTGAATTTCAAGAAAATATGTTTTAGTAGTGGCACCACAAAGTTCAGCACATAGCCTGTTGGTGCTGGCTCTGCAGGCCAAATCATCATTGCTGTATGTCTGTTGACTGTCGAGGTCCTTCCGTAGTCTACGATGCTAAAAACACAGCATGAAGAAGCTAGCTTGCTTTGTCTTGGACAAAAGGCTCCCATATACATGCAGAATGGATGGATGCAAATAATACTCTATTGTAGGCTAAGCATGTGCGTGGACTGTCGGGGCCAGTTTCACAAAACTTTGTCTTAAATGCAACTTTAAGTCAGATTGATAAACATTACATGTACCTGTTGCATATCCTATTAGTGATTTATGTAAGACTGACTTAGGCAGCCTGCCGCAAAATGCATTATGGGTGTAATAAGACACTTCCCAGAAGACTAAAAATGGCTGCAATAGCACACCTATGGGAGAAAAAGCAGGAAAGGTACAGAGCATTTTGCAATAGTCACAAGAATCCTAAAAAGTATGAAATTAAAATGTTAGCTAAAAATTAGCTGGATAAGCAGTTGAAAAAGCAAAACGTAATAAATAAACAGTTGGAATAGTTGGCTAAAACGAATGGATAAATGGCTGAAATAGTAATGGATAAGTAAGCTAATAGGTAGCTAACAATACAATGAATGGGTAAACAGTTAGCTAGCTGTCCTTATAGATTCTCAATTCAGGCTTAGTCAGGGGAGAGATGGCTAACTCTCCCAGCTCAAATTAAGTCAGTCTTATTATTTATATAGACAGGCTAGACAGGGATTTAAGTTATTGTTGCTAGTATTTTAGCATTATTTATTGACATGTATATACAGTGAGGCAAAATAATCCAGTTGCTGACCTAATTGCTGTTTAACACTACTTCAATATAAATTGAGAGATACACATCAATATAGTTTATCATATGGCAAAATATATGTTGTCTATAATAATACGGCGACAGATGTTCTTGTGACTTTAGTTGTGTGTTTTTGTGATAGAAAACATGTGGAGGCACTGTTAATGTATTGTTCCACTCTCCCATAATGTGTTGTAACAAAATGTCTCCACTTGACTGACTAAAGGTAGTTTTATGCCAGTGTGTTTTGGAAATTATGGAACATGCAAAGAGCAATATGAACATGAAGTAATACCAAGTTTACAGATATAGTCAGTGGTAAATGTAAATGTTTTTGGAGTGGCTTACAGAATATTTACCTTCGGCCAATACTCATTTTTACTGTATATAACTTGAATGCAGCATCATAATGTAACTCAATGCAACCTCTGTATGTTAGCCGTTAGCTCCGTTATTTAGCCAAACATGACTGTGCTGCCCACCAACAGCTAACATTACTAGCTCTCCTAGTGGCAATTTCAACAAAGATTTGTTGTTCATACTGTAGCATAATCAGGGACATTTTCTGTTGTCCCCAGCACGACAGGAACCTGTTAGTTTTAAACCCTGTTACCGACAGTACTATAGAAAAACTGTCACATTTTCAGAATTTTGGCATCAATTTGGTGCCAAATATTGGTTCTTGTGACATCCCTACTGTGTATGAGTTTGGGATTTATAGATTGACATCACACATGATCTGAAACAAAAAGTCTGTGTAAATTATAAGATTAAGGTTGAAGTGGACATTTATACACTTTTGGGTGCAGGACTCCGCAGAGATTTACACATCTATCACAGAGTGTAATACGCTTGTTGCACTGCATTTTTCTGAACTTATTGTTGATGACCGTACTGGTCCATCTGACTGTGGATTCCCTAGTCAGTATGGGATCCCTCATGTCCGGGCTCTCTTTTCATTTTCGCCTCTTCATCTATCGGGAAATTATAGTTGAGCCCTTACATTTTGTGACTTTTACATTCAACTTTTCCTTGTGTATCAGTTTCATTATTTCTTTAATTCATGTTGTTTAATTCAACTTGTAACAGTGGAACTACAGATAGACAGCCTGGTAAAAAATAAATAAAACATTAATAGAAAGTAATGAATTACATTCAAAAAGTGTTACAAACAAAAGTAGAACTTTCAGAGTATAATTTAATGTATTTTATTAGTTTGGCCCAGTTCCAATTGTACCTGCTAACCCCTAACAAAACCCTGTGAACCCTCACAGACTTTGATCAATGTCACCTGACATCACCATGAGGGTACAAGGGCTTCAAGTGCTGTTGGATAAATGGGGCATCACTTTGTGAAATCCCAGAAAACATCTTACACTGTATGTAGTTTAATGAAGTGGAGTATTTGTTGTTCGCTGTTGATATATTTCATTGTGGGTTGTTAGAAGGAGCTTTGAGGGCATAAGTAGGGAGATGAGAACTTGGCCCATCTCTATCACAGCAGCAGCCCAAACTCATTTGCTGTAGTAAACTAATGTTCATAAGTAAAGTAACCATTCATTTAGACGTCAAGCTTCCTGCATTCTCTTGATAAAAAACAATGAATGTGTCTTAATGTGAAGGCGGTTCTGTGGTTGTGTGAAAGTGTAGTGTTAGCTAATATTGCTTGTTAAGGTTGATGTAAGTTTACATGGAGCTTTAGTCTGTGCCGATCTGTGAATTAAACAGAAAGAAAGCTGCGGTAATGATGAGGACTTCCTACCTCATCGTGGTGCACTCCACCATCTTCAGTAGTCAAATCAAGCAGGACACAGGACTTCCTTGCTGTCAGTAGCATTTACTAACAGGTTGTGTGCTAGCCCTTTTTCCACTATAGTTGCTATGCGCTGCATATTTTGTGTGACAGCAAGGGGTTGATGTTCACCAAAGAAGGGCTTTTAAGGGACCAACAGATGATTTGTGTCAATGAAAATGCAGCAGTCATTTGAACAAATATGCATCTTTTTACAAGTAAATTTTTATCTAGACAGCCAGTTTTCAGAGTTGATCTGATCTGAATCTGATTAGATTTTCGTATTTCAATTTTTAGAGCGTGAGAAAGTATCTGGATCAGTCTGTTGAATATGCTGATTGCAGATCAGAATCATATAGTAAATCTAAACATCATTTTTTTTAATTCGCCCTCAAAGCTCTACAAACAGCACTCTCATGTCATCTTCTGGGTTTGGATTATTTCAGCTCTAGTTGAACTTTCACTGGGAGTCTTCATGATCATTCTGTAAGACCGTGATAGGCTCTGATAGCTTTTGCTTTGTATTTCTTTCCATTAACTGGGACCATACTTCTCTTCATTTTGGTACTTGTCGCTGGATGATTTATTACCATCCATACGACTGTGGAACCTTCATAATGATCGCTGATCATGGTCACTTGGTTTCTACGTTGGCAGCTATTGGTATTTGTGCAGCCTTTGACCGACCTGATTACAGCATTCTTTTGAAACATTTTGTTATTGGGTGGTTATATCAGACACTGCATTATTCATTTTAATGCATACTGACAAATTAAGGTTCAGTTCCTGTATTAACAACTTTTTTTGTCGTCATGTACAATGTGCCTCAAGGGTCACTTTTGAGACCAGTTGTCTTCCCTATAAATTATTTTCCTGGGTCACGTCATTCATAGTCATGGCGTCTCCCACTGTCTATCCTCAGTATGCTGAGTTCTCCACACTACTGCATGATGGATGTGAAAAGGTGGATATCGTTAATTTAAGTTTTGAAGCATAATAACTATGAATATTTTAATAACTTTAACAAATAAGATCTTACATGTTTTTTTCTAAGAGGTTCATTCACATTGCACATGTTTAAGAATCTTAACACTGTTTTCCTGTATACAGCCAGATGGATTTGTTTATTAGATGATGGGGCTTCATGCTCTCACCCCTTCATTACATTTCAGACTATTCAATCTGTTTAGAGTCCAGAAGGGAGCCCAATCCTTTGTCTTCAGGACAAAGACAAAGGCTAGGGCTCTGGATGGACCTGCCCAAAGAAATAAAACAGACTTATCAGAGAGGCTATCTCAATTTTACCTGATTTATTGATATTTTGTATTTGCTTTTTATTATTGCCTTTGAAGGCTTAAATAAAGATAATATGTGCTGATCGGTATTTATATAGCAGCAGCAGCAGCATCATCAGATAGAAGGGGCCTTGGCCAAGATTCAGACATTGATCTGCCAGTTGCCAGGCATTTTTCAGCTGGGTAACCCTCTTCATTGTTAGACCTAGTGAAGTTTATATGTAAGCATGCTCTCCACACTGTGACTCACTCTTGGATGTTTGCTACATTGATGACGATTGATGATTGCGGTATATTAGTGGCCATGTACACACACTGAGTGATTATTCCTTTTTTCCATGTGTATCCACATGTATTGTTGTATGAGCCTCTTGTTGGAAGCCATGCTGCCCTCCATCCGAAAAATGGGGTGCAGTGCAAACTCTGCCAGGTAAAGCTACCATATCACAAGGACTTACCACCTTCACTTCAGTCATGAGGTGGCGAGCCAGACACAGGAACGTGGCTTGGGTCTCAAGGAGACGCAGCATTTATTTAACGACAAATAAACTGTACACACTATGTTCACAACTATCGCGTTGTTGCTAACTTCGTGACTCGCCGTCGCACACTTTGTCTCTTGACCGGCATTACTCCCTGCTTGCAATCCACTGGCGGAAACCCTGAGTAAGCCAGGCAGCCAAACACCCGACAAGCTCGCAGGTAAACTAATTAATGCAGGGGAGACTTACTGGGAAAGTTGCTGCAGGTGTCCATGACAATGCATGCGGCACCGTGGATGCGAACTCTCCTGGAAGGGTGAGTACTTGCCTGCTTCGCACATACACTGCAGCTGATGTTTGTGCATCAGGCTATTGTTGCTGCTGGGTGGCTTGTAAGGCAATTCATCCACAGCACCCACAAAAAAAAAATCATAATAAGCAACCTCAGTGACAGGGATTATTCTCAAAATGGCAGACAGGTCCAACACACGTCACTGAAGGCAAAAGTCACTGTTTAGCATTTAGCATGTTAGCTAGACCCAGCGCACACCTATTGGTCAGGTGTTTTGATTTGGGTCAGTGTGCATGCTCTTTAAGTGGTGTATTAAAGCAGTGATTAATTAAGGTAGACCAACCTTTTCTTTTGTTTTTACTTGTGCTGATATACAATAACACTCACCACAAGTTTTCCAGAAAATCAGCAGAGTGTCTTCCCTGGAGCTGTGCCCTCCTGCACACACCTGCAGCTTCTTCTCTGTTGCAGCGACTGATTTATCTAAATTCTTTTGTTCCATTCTCACACAGTAACACACAAGTAGACATGAAATAGTAGTAAAATATATCAGCAAAATACATAAAATGACTTTGTTAGAGTGGCAAGAGTAAATGTAATTCATTACTTCCACAACTAGCCTGATCAACTAGCCAGTGCTGCTGCACTGCTAAAGTGCCGCTCATGCTATTCCACCTACAATGTTAGTCTTATCCAACTATGTCAATGTTTATGTGTTTTTCAGTGTTGATGACTGCTCTTATTCTGATTTATATAAACTAGAGCAGGCCAGTTTGTGGCTCGGTCTGGATTAGTATGTGACGGTGCTGTGTTGTCGAGCAGCCTCAGCTCATGACCTGTCTCAGTGTGCCAGATCAGACTTAAAATCTGATTGGCTCCGATGAACTACAATTAGTTAATTTACACACACGGATACATCACTGTCTTCAGCTGCTCTTTCTTTGATTCACAAATACAGCAGTACCTAATACAACACTTGTGCAACAAAGCCTCCGTTCTATAATAACATAAGGTTTTTGTTGAAATTGTTTCATAGATGTGTTTATTCAAATTTTGTCAGTATGAACTGAAAATCTCCCGCCATTAATCCAAATCTGTTGTTATAGTTTCCTCTCTTAGATATGACATTGTGGATACAGATTGATATGCATGTTATGCATCATTGGGGTGTTAGTGTGTATATTAGACACCAACAGCCAGTGTAAAATGTAAAATGTACATGTTAGCAGTTACTTCGCTGTGTTAACTGCTAAGACTCGGCCCTGCTCAAATCTTACAGTAAACTTGAGTTCTTAGAGTTTTTTTCTTTGTCCGTCTCCTTGTCCCTCTTGTTTCGTAGCAAAGTGTCAGCTTTGCTACAAGGGGGCAAAAATTTTGTGTTAAGTTGAATTGTTTTTGACACTCCGATCCATCTTGATCTCAGTCAACGCCAAGAGTGTATCCATGTTTTTATCTGACATCACTTTCCATGCTGAAATAGTACCAGTTCCTTCTGCAGTTCTCCAGGTCTCAAATCAAGGCATCTGATTATCAGGTTGATGTTGACGATGATTTTTACATGTGCAACACTTAACCGGAATACTCCAAAAACCTGATCCTAGCCAGCGTACCTGTGCACATGTAAACACCTTGTTTGTAAAAACCTGATGTCAGGCTGAGCATTTACCTGGGACCACAGTGGTCTAAGAAGAAAAGCTTTCTCCATTCAACACGTTGTGGAGATGGCTTTTGATATTTGGTTCGTGTTGCTTTATTTGCTAGTTATCATGTTCAAAACTGACCAGCTGTGTTAGTGAGCGGGGCATGTGGCACAAGTTAGTTTTATCTCCATCATTTTGTAATATGTCTGGAGGGGATCTCAAACCTGGTTTCAAACCAGAGATGAAGTAATTTTTTTTTTTTTTTTTTACCATAGTTTTCATGTCAATCTTTCACCATTTTAGCTAATGCAACGTATAAATGCTTCAATTTTGATTTCTGAAGGAACATCAACCTCCGAGTTAAAGTATACCATCCCAGCATACACTGTTTGTTGAGATCAAAGTATAATACTCTACTCAGAACTGAAAATACTCAGACTTGGACTTGTCTCTGACTTAAGCGGGATTGACAACAGTCGTGTTTAAATAGGTGTGTGTGCGCACACTAGTAGTAAAGAGACCCTTCTTCAAAGCACAACTGTTGGTTCACTCTGATGGATCCTTGTTAAATGCACAGTTGGCCCAGCATTGGTTTTCATCATCTGAAAACTTGTTGTGAGCAGGAAGCATTAGTGTCTGGCTGTACTTTGTGTTTTGCTGTGCTGCCTGGAGTGATTCCTCACTGTTGTCCTAAATATTGTTACATCATTGTGCATCAACACAACAGTGATGGAGAGATGAGACAGTCTGCCAAAAGAGAGAAAATGTCTCGTGCTGAGACATACTGTGCAGTCCTCTGATTGTAGTCAGGCAGGATGGAAGATGGAAGCGAGGTATGATGGATGGTTAAATAGAAGAGAGAATCAGACTCAGGGGTAGAGAGGTTTGAGAAAGCTGGAAGGATGATGAAGGAAAGGGGGAGGAGAGAGCGGCTGGTAGGGTGGGTTGGGTTGCTAGGGGAGAGTATGTCAGACTGCTGCTGCTGAGAGCCAGGCCTGCTATTGGAAGCTACTTGCTTAGCAGGAGAGAGGCGGAAGAGGAGAGAGAGAAGTAGCTAATGAGTATTGTAGGCTGGTTGCTGAGACAGCACTGGGTTTATTTATAGAGTGCTGGCCAGCCAGCCCTTAGATACCAACAGCGAATCAGCTGACAGAGAAAGAGGGGGCCCCGACCAATGGCAGCGCAAGAAGGGGGATGCCAGATTGAGGAAGTGCTGTGAGTGCCTCTCAGTCTCTTAAAGAGACGGTGCAGATTTCTCAGTACTAGGCAGATATTCTCTCTCTCCAGTCGTGTCATATCTGTAAGCAGGCCAGGACCCAGAGCACCACAACAGTCCCAGTGACAGTGATTGGATTACTTTCTCTACCTTATCACACAGCAATAACACAAGTACAGCACACATGCAGTTCAACACAGAGGCTCAAAGCTGCTGAGTGTTTTTTTTTTTTAACTTCACAAATACAACCTCATTAAGCCACAGAGCTCTAATTTAAAATATCTTTGAGTAATTTGGGAAAAGATGGATATAATAGGAGAACTGTCTTCACTCTGTATGGTAGATAATAATGGTGAGGAACCTATATAATTACTAAAGTAGGACTAATCTTTTATCTTATAGTGATATAAAAATAGACCTAGTTTTACAGCACTGAAATGTCTTTTACTTTGCCTGGTATAGAGAGCAGTAGTTCTGTTCTGCATTACAAACTGCGTTTGCTCTGTTTATGTAAATCTTTTCCCAACTAACAGCCTTTTCCCAGAGACTCGGTATAGCCTGATTTATCTGCTCTGACCTGCAGTATTGTCAACCTGTTTGGTAGCAGGTTGAATCCATGGTGGACTCTTCCATCAACCAAGTTGTGTCTTGGACTAAACTGATTGACTCGACACCTGCAGTCGTTAGGTCCGCACAATTAATTTAATAATAATTGCGATCACAATTTTGGCTTCCCATTATTAAATGAACATGATCGAGTGCAATATTGATGTTTAAATGCTTGCTCCGCTCATAGAAAACTCCAATTACCAATAAGCAAAAGTTCTGATCATGTGAGGGGCGGGGAAGACCACAAGAGGCTCCACGCTTGTGCAAATGGTGACTTTAACCTGAGGAAAGTTGTGAGGTAGTTTGGATGTATTGGCACATTAGCTTAAATACAAATGATGAGATGAGCAATACCCTAACATAGATGTCTAAAAGTGTCATTCTACACAATATATATTATAGAGCAGTCCATATTACAAGACTGCTCTGCCATACAGCAGTCTAACCTTGAATATTGAACCATTCAGAAAGATTGGACTGTGAGATTTGACTGGTTAATTTCAAATGGACAGTATCTTTTTATTCTTTGCATAACGAGCTGCCTTATTTATAAGCACATGTATAAGTACTGTGCCATTTTGCTGTTGATATATCCCATATGACCAAGCAAAACACTTTAAAGCACTTCTACCCATTAAATTTAAGAACAGCGACCTTCATCACTCCTCTCAGTCCGGCAACTGAACTAGAGGAAGAGAAATGGTCAGCAGCTGAGCCACTCCCTGTCCATTGTAAATCAAACCATCATTAATTATGCAGTAAGCTGAGCTGTATTCTAACCCACACATGTCCTTTTTTGGTAGCTAGCTCTCTTTCTATGTGATGTTGCAGTATAGGTTCATAGCCTAGCTGAAAAGACTTATGTGGCGAGAGATAATCTGACAAGAATAATATAACAAAAGCCCCTTTTCAATCAAAGTAACTTTCCCAAGGGAATAGGAACCTTTTTAAAGAAACTCATTACGTTTCGATCACAGGAACCAGGGTCTACGTTAAGTACCGGGGACATTTGACCACCCAGAAGGTCCTGAGGTAGTTCTTTCTGAAAGTACAGGAACTTCCAGGGTGTGTTTTGTAGGGATGACTGTCGCAAACCCACTTTGCAGCTGCTTCAGTTTATGTACCGCTTCATTCACAAAACAAGGAAGTACTCCAATAGGGATTTACAGACCAGTTTAGTTGGGCTTTGCTCTCGGCTTCCCGACTTATTTTTTAAAAGACAGAGAAAAACAGAAATCATGTGACTGTTGCTTTTTGTCTTTTGACTAATTTGTCTAATCTTGGTTTTTAGACGGCTATGGAAACTCAGACAACCATCGGCCGATGGAACTTGAAAGTAGTCCAAAGACTAAAATGAACTTCTTTGTGGAAACGCAGCTAAAGAGTCAAACCAACAGTTAGCTCTTAGCATCTGCTCTCTTGCCCTCGAGCCACTATGATCACAAAAACCTCCCTGGCGTGCGATTGTCATCTTCGTTCCACCAGCATTTGTTTCAAATACTGATACTGCTCACTGATTGGTTATTCCAAACTCTCCCTCTGATTGGCTATATGAATTGTCTATTCGGCTGGCGTGTTTTTTTCCCCCAAACTTTGCACAGAAAGGTGCAGAAATCTGTCTGTGTTAGCTTTACAGGATGAGAATGACAGATGCAGAACTCAACAGCCATCATATTGTTGTGCTGACCACCAGCTGTAGCTTTTGGAGTGTGTCCGGCATGGTTTGCTCGGCCCTGTGCTGGCCCATATCTCAGCCGATCCATCGCATGAGAAAAAGTCAGTGGAGCCCTTAGATTGGCTGTTATGCTTCATGGCAAAAGGTTTGGAGTGCCAGTTGTATTTTTATTATCAAATGATAAAGTCTTAAATTCCAGGGATATGGTCAAATGGGAGCCATAGTGGCATGAAAGTGGTTGGCTAGTTTTTTCAGCTAATTCTTTACAGTACTATGTGGATTATTTATCCATTTTTGTAGCCAGCAGGTGGCGATTGCCTTTGTGGTGTGTTTCACGTGCAACTTTTAACTTTGACTCAATGTTTGGCCTTAGTTTTTACAACAATTCTGCGTCTCCATCATGAAGAGTCTGAGCCTAAATTCTGTGAGGATCCTCGAGGCCTGAAGTTCAAGATTGGAGGTGCAAAAAATGATTTGCCAACAATGATCCAACATTGTGACAGCAGTCTCAAAACTGGATAGGCCCTCTGAGTTTTTGGGGGCACACATAGGCTTCATCGGGGTACAGCTGGGCTTTTGTATTGGAATCTAGTCGTGCGATTGTTCTTGATAGTTTTAATTGAAGTCGCTGGAGCACAACATCAGCTGCTTTATCACAGATATATCTGTATTGTAGGAGCAGTGTAGCATATGTGTTGGCTGATCAGTAATAGGAGATGTCGGTACACAAATGTCATAGATGAGGTTTGAGGTCATTTATTTTTACACTGTAAAACATCCAGCTCAGTACATATCTTGCATATCATATTTCAGCTCTTTAATGAGCAATTCAAGGGATCTTTATCAGCCTGTTAATGCAGGGTTCAACACTAACTTTTAAAACTATGAATGTATTGTTGCCACTCTTATTCCCCTCATATTTTGAGTAATTAAGTAACTATGCAGTTATATATACCCCACATTCCCGACTTAATTTGCTCCGCCAGTGTGTCTAAAACCGATTTCTGTGCACATTAAAGTGAGGTATGTGTATTAAGTATGGCCAATATGTAAAACAATAGTCAGTGTGCAGTGATGGTCGTGTGGTTTCCGATCAGTTGTAGCCAAGTTGTACCGACGATGGAGGCAGAGAAACGGATTAGAATGTTTGGGTTTCCCTCTCTAATCATGTCTCTCTCCACAGGTGTAAGCAGCTCAGGATGTCCGCCCACCTCCTCCTCCTCCTCCTCCTCCTCCTCCTCCTCCTCCACTGCCCAGGGCTTCTCCCTCGCTGAGCCAGCCATGACCAGCCAGCACACACATACACACCCCTCCTTCAGCTCCATCCACTCCATGGCCGAGCAGCAGCAGGTAACGCACACACTCCTCTAGCCCAGGACCTGGTTTATCGCTCACCTGTTTCACCTGTAGGCTGTCACACAGAAGCACTGCATCACCAGAGGGATGTGTTTACATTATTTAATTAATGGTTTGATACAGATTAAAACAACGTCTTGTCAAGCTACTGAAAATGTGATCATTGATGAAAAAAGTAGTGTATACAACATATTTAGTATTATAGTCTATTTAGGAATAGATAACCTCTTCAATATTTTAAATATCAACAATCTCAGAGATTCACTGGATCCCGTCCCCCACTAGGGGTCGCCAAAGATTCATTGGGGGTCTCGAGGAACAACTTTTTTAAATTTTGAGTTTGCCTATAGCTCTGCATTTAATTGATTTTCCATGAAGAAAAGTAACGTTTAAAGATTGGATTATTATCTTAGATACAAAAAGGATAAGGATCATGGTGAATACCAAAACACAAGCTGTATTCACAGAACCTTCCCTCTCTGCTAAACGGCCTCGTCCTGCATTAGAAAGCTAATAGTTAATAATTAGCTAATAGAACAATGTCCACGCATAACGGAGAAAGAAAAAATAAATAAATAGACAAATTTTACAATAAATATTACAGACAAAGAATTGTGTCAGAAATTCTGAAAAATGTCCATATCTGAAGCGTTATAGTTTTTTCACAAGACATTCAAGCTGAAATTCACAGTAATGTCAAAAATGTCTTATCTCACTGAGAAAAACAATTAAACAAAACAATATTTTGTAATATTTTCTATTGGCAGCATACTGTAGGCTCTGCAGCGCAGTCCTAAACACTTAAGCTGAGTGAGTCAATGAAATAAGATTTTACCGGCAGCTGGTGACTCAAAACATCTTATAACCAATCAGTGCGAGCTCTGGATGAATCACACTGAATGAATCACACTGCTACCTGGTGAAACTCATGCCACGGTCCAGGAAAGAAGCCAACTGTAGCACCTCAGATCCATGGAGAACAAGGCCCGTTTTCTTCTGGGTGCAGCAGAGTACCTGAAGAACATCTGGATTCTGTTGAGATGCTTTCTGAATATGTAGAGCTGCGTTCAAGGCATTTGTGTTGAGTCAAGAAGAGCATTTGACTCTTAATGAGGTTGCATCATGTTACCTCTCTTTATGATAGACTGTGTAGGACCAGGACTGGAGTTGCAGTTGAGGTGTGGAGATGATTCAGGGTTGCAGCGTTATGATGGTCCGTCTGATATTTGTGGAAGATATCTCTGTGGCTTGTAGCAGCGTTAACCCACAGCAATCTCTCTGAGGAAGATGTTTTGTCAGTGAGGGAGAGCAGCTGCCTCAGATGAAGGACTTCAGATATCTTAACTTAAAGGATCATGATGTTCTCCATGGCTAAGGACTATGGTGGGGGAGATCCAGCTGTGCTATTAAGCAAAGCTCTCTGTTTACCTGACCGTCCTCATTAGTCACCTCAGCTCTCAAGATTTGGAAGAGAGTAAGAGAATGAGATAATGGCTGCATGTGGCCTACATGATGGGTTTTTTTGAGTGAGAAGCTGCTGCTCTTTCACACTCTGAGGAGCAGATTAATGTGGTTCAGGCAACCAGAAGTGATGAACACTGCTAAATTGAATTTATGTGAGCGAGGAATAGCAGTCCATGTGTCCACTCAATGAAAATTGCCATCAACAACTGATGACACAAGTCAGCATCCTCACTGTGGCCCGGGACAGACTGGACATCTTAAGTCTCTACTTTACTCCTCCTTCACATTGTTTAATGTAAACCCCCAGGACATGAATTTTAGGCAGCAGCTTAAAATGAGAAGATATGCCATACAATCTCTGATTAACCCTCGCAGCCAAACTACATCATAAACTGCTCTTTACATTCTTGGTTCCTATATCAGTATATCATTAACGGTACATAGAATCTGGTCAGTCAATAAGATCCCATTAAATGTAAAGAGAAAATGAAGGAAACGCTGCCTTGACAAAGAAACTATGTTAACGATGTACAAGTTACAAATCTTACATCTTAAAGGGATAGTTTGGATATTTTGGTTGGTTCAGATTCACTCAAATCACACAATGAAACAAACTTAATTTAATTAAAATGTAATGAAGTTGATGATAAAGTCCATTAAGTTATATACATGCGAGTAGATTCTATTTTTTAGTGTCTGGAGGTATTAGTTTAATTGGTCATTATATGGAACAGACTCTGGTGGTGCAAAGGTGAACTGTGTGATGTGTTTTAATTGATATACAATGTTTTCATGTTTTTCTGTGTATAACGTGTCGCTGTTCCCTGTAGGTGCTGTCTGATATGACCATACTCCAGCGGAGGATCCCCCCTAGTTTCAGAGACCCTGCCAGCGCCCCACTGAGGAAACTATCTGTTGACCTCATCAAAACTTACAAGCACATCAATGAGGTATGGTACATGTAATATCTGATATGCTATATCACACACACACACGTGCTGATGCTGTGTTTTTCTTTTCTTTAATCCTGTTTTCCTCAGACTAAGCCACACCACTTTTTTACTGTTTATGGATGGAAACAGGGTCGCATAGAATCTGCATAAAGTAAATCTTGCTTACAAACGACTAAAATATACAAGTATATATTAACTTAAGTAAAACAAAAGCTATTTAACAACATTTTCTAACACAAATGTTTCCGAACTTCATCTTAAATTCCTGGCAATCCAACAAAGAAGATGATGTAATAATGATAGTGGTGTACAGGTGATTCGGGGATCTTGAGATCTGGCATAGCCACCATTGGCACGTGATAACTTAACCAATGACACACTAGTTGTCTCATCTGCATACCAAATTGGCAGTTGCAGGACCTGTTATTTAGGGTACTTTGATTGATTTCCCCCACACCCACATTGGGCAAAGACCCTACTCTGCCTTTGATTGGCCATTACTTGGTGCCTTCTTCAAAGAATTTGTTAAGTTTAGTGCTGATGAACGAAGATTGCCAGAAAGTTGGTTGGCTCTAGGGGTACCATGGAGCAGAGCTGGGAACCTAAGCTGTTTTTCTTTCTATCCACAGGTGTACTATACTAAGAAGAAGCGACGGGCCCAGCAGGTCCCTCCAGAAGACAGCAGCACCAAGAAGGAGAGAAAAGTCTACAACGACGGCTATGACGACGACAACTATGACTACATTGTCAAAAACGGAGAAAAGTGGCTGGACCGCTATGAGATAGACTCGCTGATCGGGAAGGGCTCGTTCGGACAGGTGAGGTTGGCGAAGGAAACTTCACTGTGAAAACTGGATCCAGTAATAATAGTTCATAAAATCCTTCCTCATAGAGGACCATGGTTCCTTATAAACAGCAACAGTTTGAGCTGTCGTCACCACTAGTGTATCAAGAAGCAAACCTCTACAAGGTCTCTTATTCAAAACGTGAAAATGTCTGAATTGAGCAAAATTCTAAACCAAGCGTGTTTGCATAAAAGACAATAACTTGCTATCATTTTTCTGAAACAACGTTATTATTATATACATGACAGGACAAAGCCAAACCAACGTTTTTACAGCCTGAGACATCAGGCTTCTAACCATTCCCTGTCTAATGAATGACATGAAAAACTCTAAACATATGTTTCTCTCTACAGGTGGTAAAGGCCTACGACCACCATGAGCAGGAATGGGTTGCCATTAAGATCATTAAGAACAAGAAGGCATTTCTAAACCAGGCACAGATTGAACTACGCCTGCTGGAGCTCATGAACAAGCATGACACTGAGATGAAATATTACATAGGTAGAACACACACACACACGCATACATATTACACTGGGGTGTGAGAGTACAGGGGTCAGATATTACACATGTACAACCTCAAGGGCGTGGCTCTGTGCTACACTAGTTGTCTTCATACACATCAACATGGGCAGATTGGTCAAAGTAGGGTCAAACATCTGGAGTATTCATGATGTCAGAACTCCCAGTATTGTATAGAGACACAATGCAAGGCATGAAGCATCTCTAAAGCGTTACCGGCTATACTTTATTATGAATGTGTCAATGGGGGCACACAGACTGGGACTCGCATGCAACAAAACACAGAGAAGCTCCGATAACAACACACACAGAGGGAGGGTGACTTCATTCTCTGCTCAGGTAGACATTACTACGCTATATCTTTTATATTCCAAATAATCTATTAAATTAAGCACCTTTTAATAGTACACAAAAGCATAATGACAGTTAATTTGTCATGGACAATGCTGTTATCAACATACCTTTGCTTGCAGGATGACACATGAGCCATCTCACAATCTGCAATTTAAAAACATCTTCATCCACTGATGATGATGCTATTGAAAGCTCTATTTAGGAACCATGAGCTGTTCATTTCAG
This sequence comes from Eutrigla gurnardus, assembly GCF_963514095.1. Lineage (NCBI taxonomy): Eukaryota > Metazoa > Chordata > Actinopteri > Perciformes > Triglidae > Eutrigla > Eutrigla gurnardus. Next base: position 14,552,223 of record NC_139937.1, on the reverse strand, counting down.
AAGCTTTAACGTTCTGTTCTATTAGGCTGACACATAGCATGACAACTCGACATAATGGTTGAGGTCAGAATGAATTATGAATGAATACAATTATGACCTCTTGTATCAGCTTTGATATGAAATGTGGGGATATAAGTGGCATTTAAATCTGAAAGCCAACAGATTTTCAAAGAAAAGAGAAAAATAATGAAATAATATAAATGTCCAGTACTGTTGTCTCACCTGATGCTTGTTTCAGTTGATCTCTTAACCTTCCTCCTTGTCTCCCTTCTGTCTGTGTGTGTGTGTGTGTGCGTGTGTGTGTGTGTGTGTCTGTCAATCTGTCTCTGTGCAGTCCACCTGAAGCGTCACTTTATGTTTAGGAACCATCTCTGTTTGGTGTTTGAGTTGTTGAGCTACAACCTGTACGATCTGCTGAGGAACACCAACTTCAGAGGAGTCTCCCTCAACCTCACCAGGAAATTTGCACAGCAGCTCTGTACAGGTGGGTGGATGGAAACACCGACATGTCACCATTGTAAGCTTGTTGTTGTCTGCCCCCAAGTGGACGGAAAAAAAAGAGGACAAGTGCAGTTTTTAATCATCGTCAAACAAGGAAGGAAGAACATTGTAGGTCAAATAACATTAAGAATGAGAAAAGACATAATGGAATAATTATGGAAATGCATATCAAGATAATGATGGAAGCTTTATCCTACGGTATATTTTTGTCTGTGAGTGCATCAATGAACAATTACATATTTGATCTAATTTATATTGGACTTTTATATTTTTTATACTATTTTGTATATTGAATATTTATGTTTAGTAGTTGTCAGTGTGTTCTGGAAGAGCACTAATGTAACCGCATACTTTTATAGTCTTTTTATTGAAAATAAATGTTATTTTATTGTTTTTCTATTTATCTATATACAATCAAATTTACATTATGTATGTTTTTACATGTTTTTTCAGTTGTATTATATTTCAATTTCACGAAATTCCGTGTTAAAAAGACTATAAAAGAGGTTAATAAATGCAAGAGGTTTCCAAAGTCAATGAGTGATCTCTCTCCACAGCGTTATTATTCCTGGCCACTCCAGAGCTGTCAATCATCCACTGCGACCTGAAACCTGAGAACATCCTGCTGTGTAACCCCAAGAGATCCGCCATCAAGATAGTCGACTTTGGGTCCTCCTGCCAGCTGGGACAGAGGGTCAGCACCATCCACAAACTAACTTTCTAAATATGGATTATTATATATTATCTATCCTACTTGCCCCCCGCCCATGATCCTAGTCATTAGAATGAATGATGGAGAAATGTCTACTACATATGTCCCAGTTAACACTTAGATAAAAGGTTTATTAAGAATTGTGTATAACATCATTAACTTTAGCACACTAAATGTATTACATTCTGCATGTGAGCCAGTCTAGTTTGCCTTACTTTGACAGCGCTGTTTTGTTTCCGGAAAATTCAGTGCAACTCCAAGAAAATAAATTGAGGTCAGTTAAGCTTTAGTGTGAAGGGTTCATTTCCTGAACAGCATTAAAAAGACTGTGGTTGACTGACTATGCTGCTGCTCTGCGAGTAGAACATGGCGCCTCACAGTGGACAGCTCCTGGAATAGCAGGCAACACACTGACATGAGTGCCATTTGACTTCATCTTAATTCAACCTGTCAATGAAGTGTGCTTGTGAGTTATTCATGAGGCAACATTTACAGCAGGTTGGACATGATGGGAGACATAATAGAAGTCTTCTTCACATGTGAGCGTTAAGTGTCTGAACTCCTCTCCACTGTCTTGTCAGATCTATCAGTACATCCAGAGCAGGTTTTACCGCTCTCCTGAGGTTCTGTTGGGAATGCCGTATGACCTGGCCATCGACATGTGGTCTCTGGGATGCATCCTGGTGGAGATGCACACAGGAGAGCCCCTCTTCAGCGGCTCCAATGAGGTAAAAACCCACACCGCCACAAATATATCAGCTACGCAGGGCTTGCTGATTGAGTCAGTACTATTATCCTGTCCACATTCATGTTTGACTCAACATGTGCTGAGGATGCTTTCCTCTATGTTCTCTCATTGCTCTACATTTAACAATTCATCAAGTTAAATGTGTCATGATGCATAATAGGATGGAGTGTATAATGATTGTGCGTCTCCTCCATTATCTTGTTGTTATTATTATTATTTGTACAGGATGCAAAGACTGCTAATGTGTGTGTGTGTGTGCAGGTTGACCAGATGAATAAGATTGTGGAGGTTCTTGGAGTCCCACCCAGCCACATGCTGGATGCAGCTCCTAAAGCCAGGAAGTATTTTGACAAGCTGTCAGATGGTCTGTGGACAGTGAAGAAGAACAAGGACATCAAGAAGGTATTTTTGCTTTAAGAACCATTTACAACTGTGTATTAAAAAGTAAACCTTCACCTTTTAGTCTTTTGTCTTCTAACTCTTGGAAGTGATGTGATGTACAAGAATCTAATGTGGCACTGCCAGTGACTGTACAAGACGTGATTTTGTGAAGAGTGTCAAAGTTCATGTGCATGTGTTTTCCAGGAGTATAAGCCCCCGGCCACACGGCGTCTTCATGAGATTTTGGGTGTAGAGACTGGGGGCCCAGGGGGGCGAAGGGCAGGGGAGCCAGGACACGCCCCCTGTGACTACCTGAAGTTTAAAGGTAAACCAACACTTTGTATTGATCTGGGGCGATAGACACTGTTCACCCAAAAGGATCGGTTTATATTTCCAAGATGTCTTTAAGTCAATATAAATACAGCCAATATGGCAGCAGTCAATTCCATATAAATGACAATGAATATGGAAGGCTATTTTCCTACATGGTCAATTCTGCAGTTATTCTCCTAAATATTTTAAATCCACTAATAAAGGTTGGGGTGGAATAGCTTGTGCTGTGACAATGACATAAAATTCATAGCCAACAGCAATAGGAGACTTTCAGTCAATTCTTTAGGTTTTCGTCGTGAAAATGAGGCGGGATCATATAGATAATTCCTCATTTCAACTCCATGAATGAGCCATTCTTTCTCTTTTGCAGTACAGCTTTTGTCCCGACCGGTTCAGAAACGTTGTCATGAACATAATACGCAGAAATAGATATGAATAGTTCTAATCTATGTGTTTTTTAAGGAAGAATATTTGGATATATTCAAACCGAGTAGATGGTGCCGTCTGTTCATACTTGTGCACCTGGACTCTGCTACCGTCAGTGTGGTTGCTGGCGATCTATTTCTTGCTGCAACTAGGAAATATAATCGCCATCATCATGTTCATGTTTGTTCCCTTCCAGACCTGATCCTGCGCATGCTGGACTATGACCCCAAAAGCCGTATCACGCCATTCTACGCCCTGCAGCACAATTTCTTCAAGAAGACGACAGATGAAGGAACCAACACCAGTTCATCTACATCCACCTCTCCTGCCATGGACCACTCCCATTCAACCTCCACTACTAGCTCTGTTTCTAGCTCTGGTAAAATACACACTGTCTGCTCTCCTCTTAGTCCACAGCTTGTCACCCTGGTGGATGGCGACGAGACAAAAATATGTGAGCGCAGCCAACAGTAGCGTGAGTTTAACGCCAGTCTGTTCCATTTCCAGGTGGCTCCAGTGGTTCTTCCAATGACAACCGCAACTACCGCTACAGTAACCGCTACTACAACTCTGCTGTTACACATTCAGACTATGAGATGACCAGCCCTCAGGTACACACAGCTTTGCACCACTTACAACCTCTACATACACACTGATAGGACAGCTTTGAGTCATGGCCTTTATTGGAGCATATCGGGGACATGATGGTCACGTGGAACACAGAGGGTAATCTACGCAGCTCTGATCTACGACCCTAGCAAACTGAAAAACCATCCTCATTTTGAACGTGTGATTAAAAAGGTAACAGTGGGATGACCTCTGTTTGGTCAGCAAGTGTTGGGGCGAACACCCACCAGTAGAAGAAGTGGCATATTGATAAGCACAAGCTAAAGGCCGGAAACAGCATCTACCGCCGGAACCACACCTCCTTTATTTTCCTTTCATCCTTTGGAATGATTCTTTGCACTGCTAGGTGGTTTTAAAGGAGTTATTGTCCTGGTTGATGCACATGCAGTAGTAAAACACCACTTAAAGTATTGAGAACTTGTATTTGGTCTCACCTCCTGAGCAGGGCCCATAGTTAGTGGAGGGAACTTGTTCGGCAATCAGCAGGTGAACGGTGGATGCAGGTCGTGTTGCGTTAGGTTTCCTCGTCAGAGCAGGGCTGTTACTCTGAACGTGTCTCACCTCCGTGTCTCCGTGTCTCCCCCACCAGGCTCCCTCCCAGCAGCAGATGAGGATGTGGCCAGGCAGTGATGGTGGAGGTGGGGGTCAGGACCCAGCATACACCCAGTTGCTGCTCCACAAGCCGGCTGCCTCCCAACAACACCAGCGCCACTTCCTGGACCCGCCCCACCACCCGCACCCAACTTACTCCCACCACGGGAACGGTGGGCGTGGCCTGCGGCAGAGCGGACAGACAGGCATCGGTGGAGGGGGGGGCCAGCAGGGATCCTCGCCCCAGATGAGTGACAGCATGGATGTGGGCGTGTCCCTAGGGCTGCACCACCTGGGGGCGGTGTCTTCCATGGAGGCCTCTCAGTTTGGCTCTGCCTCCCTGCCCCTCGCTCTGCCAATCGGACTGTCTGCCTTCCGGACTCGGACGGCCCCCACCGCCCCAGGGCCACAAGCCCCGCCCCCTGAGGACTACTACCCTGCCTCCAACAACAATAACCCCGCTGCGGGGGGCAGAGGGAGGCCGGACTCAGACGAGGGGCCAGCCAACTCTTGATAAAACCTGAACCATGCCCTAAAGCCATACAATTTTAACTACAACTACTACAGCTACACACATACAGCCAGAGTTCAGAGACAAAGAGGTGAACTTTGTGCTGAAGGAGACAGTTTGTACTGCATGAGAGGAGGAGGAGGAAGGAGGAAGATGCTGGGAATACTCTCCTTTTATCCTGTTTTAGTTTGTTGTCTTTTGTTGCGACTGTAATTGGAAAGGAATGATTGTCACAAGTTTGTTTTTATTAATATTATTATTATTATTGTTGTTTAATATTATTTGATTTTTTCTCGGGTTTGAGGAGTTGTGTGTTCTACTTGGTTGTTGTTTAAGCCTGGAGAGGAGGAGGAGGATGAAGAGGAAAGAGAGAGGAGCCATGCTTTTCCATTTTACTCCATGTGGTGGCTGTAAGCGGAAGATCACATATTCATGTTCACACTGGTTAGTTCTGACATTAGTATGTTCCTATTTACAGTCCCTAGAGACGAGCAGTCTTAACACACATACTCTATATATGCGTGTGTGTGTGTGTGTACATACACGCACACACACACACACAGATACATACACACTGCTGCATCAAGAAGACAGAAGCTGGTTTCAAAGGGAGAAAACACCAACATATGTGTGATTCAGGACTCCTGTCTGCGTTAAACTCACTTTTTCTTAGAGTTCGTGTCCTCCCTCTGTCGCTCTCCACCTGGTCGTGACAGAGTACGGAGAGAGGGAGGGAGGTGGAGGGAGGAGAAGGGGGCAAGGACACTGATGCCTTCCTGGCGCTCATAGGGATCTCCTTCTCCTCCTCATCCTCGCCCTCCCCCTGCTTTCTTCTTCCTCTCCTCCTTCTCCTGTTGTGTTTCTCCTCCAGACAGCTCCTCCTCTCTGTGCTGCTAATCACCATGACAACTGGTCCGGATTGCTGCTAAAGATCCAACACAGATCAATAAAGAAATAAAAAGAAATAGAAACAGAAATAAAAAAAAAAACTTTTTAACCCTTCTGCTTAAGAGAAAAGGATAAAGTAAGAACCACTGCATCTCAATGTATTTATTACTATTTAACAAGAAAAAACAAACTGAAAGTAACCCTTTTTTCTGCTCTTCTTTGTTTGGTTGCCTTCTTTCTGCAGGTGAGCTCTGATTGGCTATTGTAACAGTGACAGTAACTGGTGACATGGGAATGCCACCGGTTGTGGGGGCTGGGTGGAGGGGAGGGGTTTGGGGCAAAATAAAGTTGGATATATAATAAGAATAAAGAGTATACTTTTGCACACCAAAGTCAAACAAACATCAGATCTCCGCTTTTCTTCCTACTAATCTGATCCACCACCTCATGACGTCATGAAGCTCATCCACAGGTCACACAGGAAGCTCTGACGCTCGGCTTCTCTGGTGCCTTTACGACTCTTACCGGACCTCAGAGTCCATGTCCCAGGGAAGTAAACAGTGTTCACTGTTCAATAAATGAACAAGACACAAATCTAATAATCATATGACTTTGCTGACAACTAGAGGTGATCACCATGGTAACCCATGCTGCCTGACCTGGGACGTGTACCACAGAGTGTGATTAGTTGGCTCAAACTTGCTTCAAAAGATCTGATTCAAACGTGTGAATCGGCGGACTACTGACCATCAGATCTGATTACCTTCGAAAAATCAAGTCCAAGTTCCTACAGGATCCTGAAAGGGACACTTTTACTGAGTTTACAATAAAGTGACAAGCACTCGTGTATCAATAGAGTCAATTTGCAGTTGCAGAATTTCCATGTGCTACACTGGTTTTTCAGCAGAGCCCTTCTCAAAGAAACAGACTAAAGGAGACCACAGAATGATTACAAGCCTCACATTGCTTGTGGTAGTTTAATGTCTCTTTGTAGTTATTTGATGGCTTTTTGCGTTTGATTTCCATCTCTTTCTGGTTGTTTTATGGCACACTGTGCTTGTTTTGCATCACGTTTGTTACTTTGGCTATCTTTGGGGTTGGTTTTCATCTCTTATGATTGTGTTGTTGTCATCATTTTTTGGTCTCTCACCCCACGGGCACATCAGCCTGTGTCTTCTCGTTATCCCATCAGTAATCATCCTTGGTCTTAGCCTTACTTTTAATATTACATTTCATTTTACCACATTATTGTCATTCTGCAACAATAATTAGATGTCTTATTATAAAAGTTGTCATAGTGGAAAATTTCACATAGACACCTTTTTAAGAAAATTACTTTTACTTCCAGAAACATGATGGTACGTTGGCACACTTCAGGTCATCCCATGACAAAAACAATAAGGGTGGTAGAGTAATGTCAAAATAACTTATGATGTAACAAATTATGCAAAAACATTTTTAGGGCTTTTATACATTTGGAGATATATAAATAAAATGTAAAATGTTAACTCCAACAAAGCTACTCAGATTTTAAAATGTATCTCTTCTCACCGTGTTTAAAGCAAACACTTTTAAAGGTTTTATAGAGATTTAATCCCATAATGATGATTAATTCTCTGTCATTTGCTACAATTTGTTAGATTAAAAGTAATACATAAATAAATATAACTGAAAAAGACAGCTCAACTTCCATACTTTCATTTATCCTTCATTTATATGTCAACTGACAACAAAGATGGAGGAAACAACTCATCACTTTCATCATCAGCTCAGGTTAAGACGATGAGACGTTTACTGCTTTATTATAACACACTCACCTCTTTGCTTGGTTCCTGCTTATCACACACAGCGGTCACATTCATGAATGATGCGAGTCAACAAATATGCGGAGTTAGAGGGATCATAATTACTACTAGGCTACTGATGCATTGATAGGTAGTGAACTGAAGGGTTGTCTCAAATATTTAAATAATTATACTAATACTGATAGTTATAGCAATGTTTCTTCTCAATCCAGCATGTATGCAGGTATACCGTTATTTTTACAACCAGCAATATCAAGCACCATCAGTGTGTGAGTGAATGAGAGGCAAACATTGCGTCATAAACTGTATTAGTAGGACGTAGTTAGTAGTTGCAGTGGTCCAGATTTGTAATACCGGGAACACTCCACACCAGTAGGTGGCGATAGAGCAGCGCGTCATTATTCGTCACGTCATCAAACATGAAGAAGAAGAATCGTTGCGCTGATGCTTTTATTGTGAAGGAGTCGGGTCGGAAGTGGTGTGGTTGATGGTGTCGGAACAGCAGCGAGCTGAAGGTGGACCACCGGACTGTCCAGAGTAAAGGTAAGACTCTCCCCGCTAGTTTCATCCATACTGAGCCAAATATGACGAAGGCAGTGTGAGCTGTGTTTGAACGTTGACGTTACGCTGCGGTCTGAGCCTCGGTTAGCTTAACGTTATCATATCCCGGTATCTCTGCCCAGGAAGTCAAGTGTAAGTAAACGTAGCTGCTTTTGTGTTACATATAAGCATGTTGTCGTGTTTGTTAATGGCTCAGTGTCTCGGTATCACTGCTCCGTGTCCGTGAACGTCACCCTTCATTAACTAAGTAAAGAAGGGTCTGCTACAGATACACAGCAGCTTCTCACAGCTGACTCACCAAACTTCACCAAAGAGCCTCTGTTGACTGTAATAAACACATTTTGTTTGTTTTTATCTCTTAATTTGAATGTTTAAATATATTATTTAGGACTGAAACACGTCGTACACACATTTGTGGCCCATTTTACAGCACCATAATAAGACACTTTTGTTTCATATAAATGTGGTCAAAAGATAGAAACCAATGTTGGTCCAATGAGCAAATATAAGAAAAGGAGATGAACCAGGTGGGAGAGAAGCTCCAGTGTATTTCTGTAGTTTTAAATAAAGAAAAACTTGAAGAAAGTCCTGTGTGAGGCTTGTAAAGGTTGACAGTTAGACTGACAGCTGGGCGACAGAATGAGACGCCTGATAAAGTGTTTTCCATATCATTATCAACAGGCCTCATTTAGCCGACACACCCTGAACTCTGCTGTCCTCTCTCCTCTTCTCTTCCATAAAGCCCTCTTATTTTTTGTCATTTCTGTTTGTGATCAGCCAATGAAAACAATTGCGGTCCTCGGAGGGGGGATTGGGGGTTTGGCAGCATCTTACTACCTTTGCAAGAGCCCCCAGGTTGCCAAGGTAACACACACACACACACACATACACATACTGTCATGTTGTAAAAAAAAATCCCAGTAGCTCTTTTCTAACCCTGGTTATCAAAGTGAAATGTAATGTAATTTTTATTCATTATTTATTTATTTGATAAATATTGATTTAGAAGTAAAGCAAAGTCCAACAGGACAATTTTCAGCTTACAGAATAACTACAGGGAAACTTATAACGCATTGATTACACAAGTAACTCACTGAAAATGAATCAAATGTGTAAACAAAATATAATGTTCAGACTGAGGCCACAACAATACTGCATTCTACTGTCTATGGACTATCTTTCTGTTCAACATCACCGCCTCTCCTCTTCTCCAGGTCATTGTTTTGGAGTCCAGCAGTCGCTTGGGAGGCTGGCTGTGGTCCACCAGGAGGTCAGATGGGGCGGTGTTTGAACACGGACCCAGAGGCATTCGGCCTGCTGGGGCAGTGGGGCGCAACACGCTCAATATGGTGAGTTCAAAGGCGTTGATGAATCATTTTGAGATACGACGAGATGGAACTTTATTATCAGCAATTTAAGGATGGATGGATTCATGGTGTGTTTGCGTGTTTAGGTGGATGACCTGGGTCTGGGGGGGGAGATTCTGCCCGTCACCTACAGTCATGTCGCCTCCAAGAACAGATATGTGTACGTCAACGGTCAGCTCCACAGGATGCCGTCAGGAATAAGGTAAGAAAATGCTGCTCCACACGTTTCATTCTGCTATCGGGGAAAAGACGCTCTGGCTTGTTATGCGATGGTTATTATTGTAAAACACCTCTTGTGTACATGCACAACAGCACATTTATTTTAGACCTCATTATCTTCTATCTATTTATGAACATTATTATCTGTGTTGATGTCATGGCAGCTCGGTTCTGGATTGCATCAGATTGTACAGGTGTACCTAATAAAGTGGCCACTGGGTGTATTTCTGTTGCATTTCCATTGTGAAGGAATATTTCCTGTAGAACATGAGATGAATATGAACGGATACGTTAGTCTGGTATGTAACATTTTGTGTTTGGACTATTTCTTTATGATTTTAATTTCCCTTCTCTTTCTGTCTCTCTGTCTTTCCTTCAGTGGACTTTTGAGGACTGTACCACCCTTCTCTCGTCCCCTCCTGTTGAGCGTTGCCATGGAGATGCTTGTGAAGAAAGGCAAGGAGGACGACGAGTCCATCCATTCGTTTGTTTCTAGGAGGCTGGGGAAGGAGGTGAGGGATCAGGGTCAGGATGCTCTTCAGTCACATTTAATGGTGATGTCCTGCTGGGAAACCAAAGCTTAACCAAAGTTTATATTAGAGATTCCCCAAGAAGAGTTTCACATTTTTGTCAAGTCTGCCTTAAAACAATACTAGTACGACTGCCGAAGTCTGTCTTATGCGGCGATAAATATGTTGTTTGATGTTATTTTGTATCACAATTTCTTCCTGTGTGTGTTGGTGTGTGTGTGTGTGTGTGTGTGTGCGTGTGCGTGTGTGTGTGTGCGTGTGTGTGTGTGTGTGTGTGTGTGTGTGTGTGTGTAGCTGGCAGACATCGCTGTGGACAGTTTGTGTCGTGGTGTGTTCGCGGGGGACTGCAGGAAGCTGAGCGTGCGTTCCTGTTTTCCCGTCTTGTACAACGCAGAGCAGCGTAGAGGCTCGCTGACCCTGGGCATGCTGCTGGGCTCAGGTACACCTCCGCTGTTACCTCACTGTTGGTGCTTTTGTTTCATTGTACTGTTGGGTTTTATGGGGGGCACATGACACAGAATAGACTGAATGCATAGACCCCTTCATGAAACACCTCACATACAATCTAAGAATCAGTCAAAAACATGTGATCAACATCTCTGTCTTCAGTCTTTACCAGAATAACCCAGCAGAAAGAAAGAAATATATTTATATACATAGTATATTGGACAGACAACACGTTGGTGGTGGCATTTTATGCAACTGAATGCTTCCATTCACATGATTGATATTGAATGAAGCACTCTATTGGTGTAATTTACATCTAAAGGAGACATATGCTCATTTACAGTTTTGTAGTTGAACATGTTTACATGCAATAATGTTCAAAATACACATTATTATAAGGAAGTTCTCATGCTTGGCTGTAGAAACAATGGAACAATCTAAGCTTTTTAGGTGGGATTAGGAGTGTGGATGTCACCTTTCTATGCTACATACATGGCGTGTGTGCTATGAGTAATGCTTACATCATGTCGCCTGTACTCGGCGTGCCTCATTGGACTAAAGTGGTTTGTGTGGAAACTGGCAGGTCCCACTCCTGTGGTCCCCCCTGGCCCTCTGGCTCAAAGGTCTGCTGAAGAGTCGTGGGCCCAATGGTCCCTGAGGAGGGGAGTGGAGTCCCTGCCTGAATCCATCACTGAGTACCTGCTGCAGAGCGGGAAGGTGCAGCTTCACAGAGAGGCAGCTGTTCAAAAGATCAGTCCGTCAGCCACAGGTTGGAAGGTTGGTGAATTAACCTTGACTTGACTGTGAATGTGAAGTTCAGATTGAGCTGGTTTAACATGGTGTGTGTGTGTGTGTGTGTGTGTGTGTGTGTGTGTGTGTGTGTGTGTGTGTGTGTGTGTGTGTGTGTGTGTGTGTGTGTGTGTGTGTGTGTGTGTGTGTGTGTGTGTGTGTGTGTGTGTGTGTGTGTGTCTCTAGATCAGTTTGGAGGATGGAGTCATATCAGCTGACCACATCATCTCTGCTCTGCCTGCTAAAGGCAAGTGATGGTTATGATTATTATATGATTAAAATGTTTTGTCTTACATGAATGAATACACACTGGATTGTATCAGCTCTCCTGATGTTTGCAGGCCTTCAATGTGTACCTAAAGTAGAGTTTTTAGTATTTTTTTTATGAGAAATCATACAACTCATTCTAACATGACAAAATCCACAAGGAAAATGACAAAAGACAAAAATAAAATCATTTTCTTGCCTTTACACTTCCCTCTGCCCCCCCAGCCCTCTCCTCAATCCTGCCCTCCTCCTTTCAACCTCTCATCCAACCACTGCAGAACATCGCCACGGTAACAGTTGCCGTGGTAAATCTGGAGTACGAGGGTTCCGTCCTGCCCATAGTGGTGAGAACTACAGTCGGACACACACACACACACACACTAGACTCGATTGGATTAGAAAGTGGTAGATGTATATTAAACAAAATCTATAAATAGCAAACCAATAACTGTGTTAGCAGCTTGTTGTTTTACTGTGTCTGTGTGTCGACAGGGTTTTGGTCACCTGCTTCCATCGTCGGAGGATCGTGGTTTACTGGGAGTGGTCTATGACTCTGAACCATTCCCTCAACATAACAGACCCAATGGACCGACTACTAGACTCACGGTATACTCACTTACTGGGAGGGGAACTAGAGACAGACACCACTGCATGTTTTAGATAACCAGAACGATGAGCTGAAAGAGGCTAAAAGGCTCTGGTCCAGCACACCGAGTCCACACCTCTAAGGCCATGACTTCTTCTTCCAGGTGATGATGGGTGGGGCCTGGTTCCAGGAAACGTTTGGGGCCCCAGAAGCAGTAACAGAGGAGCATCTTTTAGCAAGAGCCACTGAGGCAGTACGCTGCCACCTGGGAGTCACCACAGCACCCAGTTGGAGTCGGGTGAATCTACACAGGGTATGTCTTATCGACTCCAAACCAGTAACTGTTTAATACCAAACAAGCAGTTAGGATTCTGTTACTATTAAAAACATTTGTTAGAGGTTGTAGTTGAATATATTTGTCATCTTTGTACCGTAACAGTGACAAAGTCTTTGGTGTTTTTCTCCCGTCAGGACTGTATACCCCAGTATTATCTAGGACACTCCCGGAGAGTAGGTGAGTGATGCGTTTACATCTAAACATTCGACATTCACATGGTGTTGTGAAACGTCATTTTAAGGTGGATCTGTCTGCCTTTCCAGAGTCCATGCGAAGCTTCATAAGGGAGAACAATCTCTCACTATCTCTGATTGGTTCCTCCTACGACGGCGTGGCCGTCAACGATGTCATCTTTAGTGGACGGACAGCTGCGGAGGAGTTACTGGGAGCTGGAGTTGGTTAACACTGGAATAGACAGCAAGTTAAGGATGGAGATCTATGTCTTGTAGGTAAAACATTTTAGATTTGTTGGCGTCATGGAGGAATCCATTAGTCTGAACCTGTATTATATCATCACACAGGAGATTCCAGACCTCATACTCATCTACAAGCACACACATCTTGGTCATTAATGTCAATCTGCAGGTCAGCTTTCGTGGTCTGAGCAGCTTCCAGACTTTCCTGGAAATGTCAAGATAGGTCAATATTTTCTTCAATACCACTGTGTGGGAATAATATTGAATTTTAGTGTCTTTAAAGTATGAGGTTGAGTGATTATCTGGTTCAAAGAGGCTGACGTTACATCTTTTCAGTACATCTGATGTGACTTGCACTTTAAGTACAGTAAAGCCTTAATGTACCTACAGGCTGTTTGTTCTGTGGGACACATATGATCATGTGTGAATGTAAAACAAGCTAAGACACATTTGTGATTTGGGGATATATATATAAATAAATAAAAGTTAAGCAAATGCCATTGGTCAGACTGTCCTTTTACTTCTCATGTCCACAGTGAAGCCACACAAGAAGAACAGGTTGGGAACAACTGAATATGCAGCGTTTCCCAGTTTCAATAACGAGTATCGGTACTGCTGTGTGAAAAATGTATGCACTCCAGTAAAATGAACAGCGACTAAAGCAACTAAGAAATATTGTTTTTATTTAAGGAAGAAAATAAGAGTTAACACCTATACAATCTCAGTTTGTACAGATGACGATGATGAGAGTCTCGCAGGTCTTCGTCTGTCCACCGGACAGCCCAACACACACTGTCCCTATCTGAGGCCCAGCTTCTTCTTCTCTTTCTGTTTCTTGCGCACCACTTCCATGTTGCGGTCCTTCCACATGCTCTTCCTCAGTTTGATGGGACGACTGCCAACATACTTCCCTGGACAAACGCAAAGAGTGAGACGGTTACGCAACAGCAACTGTGTGAAAAGTCAAATTTACACCCCGGCAAAGAAATCTAAATGGAAGGAAAAATTCAGTTTATGCTGCCCACTCAATTTCTACATCAAGGAGCAACACAGTGTAAAATGTAGAGGCTGACCGTTCATCTCTCTCATGGCTCTGACGTAGTCGTTTGGATCTTTGAAGCTGACGAAGCCGTAGCCTTTGGTCTTGCCCGTGCGTTTGTCTCTCACCACCTGATGATGACAATTCTTGTGATTATTTCATGTGTCCAAACAATTGTTGAGAAAAAAACGCATCACATCTATTTCCTGAGGAAGATGAGGTTATGATACATGGATGAAAATGGATGTGGGCCACACAAATACTGCTGTCACATTTTGTGACAGGGTAAATAAGTAAACAAGATAATAATAAACAAGTATAAATAATACAGAACACATAAATATTAACGTTGTACTCCAACTCACCAGACAGGTGAGTAAAATTGTACTTATTGTTGTACTAATGACCTCTTTAACACCATTAGTCTCTTAAAGTGATTGCAGAAGGTAAACAAAGCCAATAAACAAAAAGATCAACCAACCTTGGCTTTGAGGAAAGACGGGTATCTGCTGAAGGCTCTGGCCAGTATGTCGTCATTCACCTCATTACCAAGATCACCGCAGAATATACGGAAATCATCTGCAACAGAATTGACACAAACGAGATGTTAAAACAGGATTAAGGATTATTTTGACACTGACTGACATGTACTTGTCCCGACAACTGGATTTGTTTAATGTCTTTTGTTATTTGTGCTCCAAAGACCTTGGAATTTAAATCTCAATGGGACCATCCGAGCTAAAAAAAAAAAAAAATCTCTCGCATGAAAGCTGTTTTAACCCAAGACGGAGTCCTTCGGGTGCAGCAGCTGTTTGTACCTGAATCCCACTCCAGCAGGCTGGCGTCCTCCCAGCTGGTCCCTGCTGCAGTACGGATACACTTCTTCACCTTATCCGACCTCGCTCTCTTTTTGTCCTCTGTAATGCTTTCCACGGGCTGGAACACGAACACACACACACACGAACACACACACGACACACAGGAAGAGAAAAGAACTGATGACTGAGGCCTTCTGACCGTCTCTGTGTAACCAGCATTCAGAAAGCATTAGACTCCTTCACTTTCTTCATTTTGTTGTTATGCTAGAATCCTTTAATTTATTTTTCCCCTCATCAATCTACACTCAACACACCATAATGACAAAGTGGAAACAGAATTGGAGACATTTATTCAAAAGGGAAAACTGAAATATCACATAGACATGAGTTTTCACACCCTTTGCTACGACACTTGAAATGTAGCTCAGGTGCATCCCATTTCTCTTGATCATCTTTGGGATGTTTCTCCACCATGATTTGAGTCCACCTGTAGTAAATTCAACTGATTGGACATGATTTTTTTTTAAAAGGCACACACCTGTCTATATAAGGACTCACAGCTGGCAATATCAGAGCAAAAACCAAGCCATGAGGTTGAAGGAACTGCCTGCTGAGCTCAGAGACAGGAATGAGTTGCGGCACAGAACTGGGGAAGGCTACACAAAGAATTGTCTGTTGCATTGAAGGTCCCCAAGAGCACAGTGGACTCCATAATTCTTAAATGGAAGAAGACCCAATGGTCACTCTGGCAGAGTTCCAGAGATCCTGTGTGAAGATGAAAGAAACTTCCAGAAGGATTACCATCACTGCAACAATCTGAGACGGAAGCCTCTCAGTGAAAGATGCATGAAAGCCCACTTGGAGTTTGCAGAAAAAGAACCTTAAGGACACTGACTGTGAGAGTCTAAGGTAGGTGAAGCATGGTGGTGGCAGCATCATGCTTTGAGGGGCTTTTTCAGGGACTGGGCGACTGGTTAGGGTTGAGGAAAAGCTGAACGGAGCAATATGCTTAATAGAAAACCTGGTCCAGAGTGCTCAGGGCCTCAGACTGGGCCGAAGGTTCACTTTCCAAGAGGACAATGACCCGAAGAAGGCCCAGCCTTGAGCCCGATCCAACATCTCTGGAGAGACCTGAAAATGGCTGTCCACTGGCGGTCTTCATCCAACCTGACGGACCTTGAGAGGATCAGCAGAAAAAGGCCAAAAATCCCCAAATGCAGGTGTGTAAACTAAAGCTTGTTGCATCAGACTCAATGCTGTAATCACTGCCAAAGGTGCTTCAACTCACAACTGAGTAAAGGCTCTGAATATTTATGCCAATGTAATATTTAATTTAATAGATTTGTACATATTCCTACTATTCTGTATCCACTTTGTCATTATGGTGTTTTGAGTGTAGATGGATGAAGGGAAACATGTCTGAATACTTTCTGAATGCTTTGAAATTTGACAGTTTACCCACAAAGGCTACTTCTGGGTTGTTTGGTTTGGGTATCAGATTTCCTGATCAATTTGGCATCTTAGAAACATTTCAATCTCGTCTATTTGTCCATCTATACAACAAACCTACACCTAACAGGGACGTCACTACACAATCATTTCCACATTAAAATTATTGCTATTAAAAGTTCTAACCAATAACCAAAGGTTCCTTCGAATTCCACGATTGTGTCCACAGAATTTGGGCCACATTGTGCACACTCCTCACTGAATCCTTAACTAACGCCACAGTATGAAAGGACACGCATGGGAGCGACACAGTTAACAGTCGAGACAAATGTTTTCAAATGTACCTCGATGTGGGGGGGCTCAGGCTCTGGCATGCTGGGTCCGATGACGGCGCTGTTGTCTTCGCTCTCCTTCTTGTCCAGTAGACCGGCTGCCATCACTGCTGCCTGCTGCTCTGCAACCCGCGCAGCCAGCTCCTCCTGAAAGAGCCACATCACTGTCTCATGAACGGCCAACCTGATGCTACAACAGCAGCACCCTGTTTCAGATGCATACCACCCCCCCCCAACCCACCCATTCCTGACACCATTTTATAACAATGATATGCAGGATTTTACAACTGAACAGTGGAAATACCAAGAGCTTGGATGAGTGTTGATGAAGTTTATAAGTAAAATGAATGTTTGTGGTCTTGTGGAGAGCATATTTACTGCATGTTTTGTACGTTAATTATAACAGCTGTCCAAATCCCTGTTCGTTTTATTTATCATTATCATATAATTAACTTCAACGTGTGTCACATGGCACTGTGCTAGAAGAGGGGCAAAAATGAGCGTGTCCACCTGGGTGTCATGTTTCCTACTACAGTTATTTGTCCGCATATCAACGCTGATTGTAATCTTTCCCACAGAAGACGAAAATCAATATTTGATGGTCTAAATAACTTGCTTCTGCTCATCTGTGTCGGAGTGTTCAATGACCTTTGCGCTGTAAAGAAAAGCCTCTTTTCACAGGCCAGTCCAAATTGATTGGGGGGTCAGAGTTGGCCCACGTGCCAACAGTTGAATATGCCTGTAAGATATCAATCAACATGTAAATACCATTCTGGCTTGTCTCTGAGCCCGAACATCAATTCTTTTATGTCCTGAAGGAGGAGCTGAGTACACGGTTGGTGCTGCCTGGATGATTGACGGTGTCGGTTTGACAGGAGGCGGGGGTCCCTGTCTTACGGGTGGGGCTGAAACCATGGAGCCCATATCGCGGACCTGAGTGAGACGCACCAACAGACACAGAAACGCAAGAACTTGAGACACAAGGACTTAAGAACGGTTAAAGATAAGGTTATGATGCGGACACAAGTGATAAATTAAGTTAACCTCAGTATTATTTGTAGGAACCATTGACAATATCACAGTAAGACATAAAGCAGTATTGCCGAAAAATCTCACACGAGTATGGTCATGCAAAACCCCGGGTTGGATGTCGTACCAACACGGTTTTGCTTCTTTGAGCTCTGACCTGAGGGGCAGCAGCCATGTGCTGGATGGGCTGGGAAGGACCCCGAGGTGTCTGGCCCTGCATGGAAGGAGGGAGCATCATGGGAGGAGGTGGAGGAGGCCGGGGCAGAGGAGGCGCCATTGGAGGACCACGCATCATCTGGAGCCTCGGACCAACTAAAACAGCACAGTGGTAAGATATCAACATGAAAGCCATTTTGTGAATGAAGGCGGAGAATCAAGAAAGGAAGCAAAGGTCAATTTATAGTCGGAATTCAGTCACATCCCAGACCTAAAGCGAGGAAAGAGTTTCCATTCATATATCATTTCCACGCGGGACAGATTGATTGATTTGAAAATCACATCTAACATTTCTACTGAAATACTGTTTTAGTGGTAACCTTACCAGGTCTCTGCAGGATATGGGGGACAAAGGCTGGTCTCAGCATGGGAGGACGTACTGGAGGGACTGGGACAGACACAAGTCGCACAGTTGGTGTAAATGAAATGTCTAAAAAGAGACAGCATGTTGGTTTTTAAGCACTTTGAGAGCGTTCTAAACTTTGGTTAGTCTTCACGTATGTATTAATCTGCCACACATCTTAGACAATTACACCTTTCTAGCGCTACTATATGAAAGATACGAATATAATTGTCAGAATTAGACTCTTTGTCTCTGTTAAAAATGTCATTATTGAAGGCAGGTAGAAAGACATCAATATAACGGGTAACTCCAAACTTTTGACCAGTAATATTGTTGTACGAGAAGTTTGTTTCCATTCCAGCTTTGGTAATAATATTGAGTGTATTGTGCCATGAACCTGGAATTGTGTTACTAGTGCTTTGGCAATATCATCACACCCTTAATTAAATTATTTTGAATGATGGTGAATAGAGTTCTTACTACATTAGTATATTACAGAAAAACACAAGTTAGTGTATTTATATAGAATATCTGAGAGCAAATGGTCACCTGGTCCTGCAAAGACGGGTGGTGGAGGACCAACAAAACTAGCAGCTCTGGCTTCTAGGGTCTGTTGGACCTAAGAGTGAGATAGAAGACAGGGTGAATGGAGTTTAAAAAGACGAATGCATAATTTTCCAGATACTAATAGAACAGTACAAACCTGTCTGTAGGTGTTGGTGCCTATAATGGATCGCACTAATGGAAGCGTTGGGACAGAAAGCGCTATGGGTACTGCCTCCATAATAGGTGGGCTTCCTGTCACTGGCACTGGACCACCGAGAACCTCCTGCTCAAATCTACAGCAAGAGAAGCATAGAGACGGACAGACATCAATTCTGGAGGTGACTAGATTAATTAAAAACACTTTTCTCAATGTCTCATTTTCTCACTTACTTCCGACTGCATCAAGACGGATAGTTTTAGTCTTAGGTGCCGATACTTTCTGAGAAACTAGTTTGTTTCTGAAAACTGTGCCAACAACTCAACCACAACCCTCCATGTGGCTCGTGTATATCCATTCGGTGCCATATTAACATGGGCTCTACACCATATAAACTGCACCTAAAACAGCTTTAATCTGACCCACTGTGAGCTTTTTTTTCAAACTATTTTGTAATGTGGTAATTCAGTCCAAGCTTGGATTTCTCCAAGTAAATTGTGAATAAATCTGCTCAACCAGTGTGTATTAGTTGTGTAGGTTGTGGACACTAACGTGACCATGACAACAGCCATGGGACAAAATGATGATGATGGATGTGGTGTGGGTGGCAGAGCAAGTAACTTTATTAAACACAATATACACGAGCAGTTTTATGGAAACGGTGATTAAAGGGTCTTGGAGTTGTGCCCACCTAAAACATTGATTGGTAGTACGTAGTTTGGGTGAACTGATACAGTAAAGCAGTTATACTCACAGAGCCATCTCAGCCTCCATTTCTTTCAGACGCTCCTCTCCCGACTTCAGCGCCATGCTATGAGATAAAAACATTGATCCAATACCACTCGAAGTCCCAGGCTCGCTAACGCATATAACAATGTAACTACTGAATACTTGGAAACGAGGTAAAATATGTCCACAGCAAAAGGCCCCATTGTTGACATTTAGCGTAAAACCCCAGTACGCTACATTACGTTTTTAGAAAAGTAACAGTATTATTAGTTTGTACAGGGGATTATGTGATGTCTTTATCTATCATTATTCCAATTACCAAAGACAGGACAGTTATCAATTACTGTACTTACCTTAAACTATAACGTTGGCGCTTACACGCTGGGCTTGATAAACTAAGCTAAGTAGCGTTGTTAGCTAGCACAACTGAAGCTAGCTAAACTAGCGATGAAGCTCGCTCTACTGTATCAACCACTAACGTTAACCGCTGTGAAATAAGCTTCCTGAATTCAACGCTAGTTAACTTGGTTATCTAGTAGGAATAAACATGATTAAACAAGAAATAATCATGCACTAGCTGGGAGGGGGGGTGTACTCCATTGAAGCCCAGCTTTCTTCTTCGCGTACTTCTTCTTCTTCGCGTGCTTTGGTTGAATGGCGGCGGGCAACCAGCGTATTACGGCTTCATTATTGCCACCTTGTGCTTTGGAGTGTTGCACTTGTTCTAAATGTTATTCTTCTATGCATGAGATGTATTGCAAGCATTAATTCGGCGCAATATCGCCACCAACTGGTACGGAGTGTGGATTAGAATGGTTACAGTCCGTCCATCCATCCATCGTCTAAGGCAGGGTACACCCTGGACAGGTCACCAGTCCATCGCTGGGCCGGCATGTAGAGACAGACAACTATTCACGCTCACATTTACACCTACGGGCAATTTAGAGTAGTATTTACAGAATTCAAGAAATGAATAATCTTAACAATCATATACTGAAAACATTTTCTTGTCAAATTAGCATGTTCTTTTATAAACTATTGATTAAATCAAACTGAACAACTGTTTGTGAGGTTTCAAATCTGATCGACAAATTATTACTTACTGTTTCTTCTTCCCACAGTAATAACAGCTGTCATGTTTACCTTTTACCTACATTAAGTTTAACGGTCAATTATTTCCCAACCCATCTGTAATTTAATTACATCCATACAGGCAACATGCATAGCATCATTAAAAAAAAGAAAAAAGAAAAAGATGCAGATACATCTGAGGTGTAATCATTCATCCTACCAACCATCCAATCTTGTTTGTCAGCAATAAACTTAACACAAAGAAGGCAAGGAGTACTAGCCAAGCAGAGTGGGTGGGTCTTTATAGAATGTCGGACACTGTAAATAATAAGCCCCATTCAGAGCTGTCATTTTGACATGTAATTGTTGGGTAAGTAAAATTAATTATTGTCCCATTATAGTTAATAGTGTTTTCATTATCAGCAAGCACAATCTCCAGGCCCAGCTCAGGGTAATAATTAATGTTACACATTTCATGTTCTATCGGGTTGAGGTCAGGACAGTCAAGTTCATCCACACCAAACTCTCTCATCCATGTCTTTATGGACCTTGCTTTGTGCACTGGTACACAGTCATGTTGGAACAGGAAGGGGCCATCCCCAAACTGTTCCAAAAAGTTGGGAGCATGGAATTGTCCAACATCTCTTGGTATGCTGAAGCAGTCAGAGTTCCTTCACTGGAACTAAGGGGCCAAGCCCAGCTCCTGAAAAACAACCCCACCCCATAATCCCCCCTCCACCAAACTTTACACGTGGCACAATGCAGTCAGACAAGTACCGTTCTCCTGGCAACCGCCAAACCCGGACTCGTCCATCAGATTGACAGATGGAGAAGCGTGCGTGAATCGTCACTCCAAAGAACGTGTCTCCACTGCTCTAGAGTCCAGTGGTGGCGTGCTCTACACCACTGCATCCAACGCTTTGCATTGCACTTGCTGATGTATGGCTTGGATGCAGCTGCTCGGCCGGAAACCCATTCCATGAAGCTCTCTACACTGTTGAGCTAATCTGATGGCCACATGAAGTTTGGAGGTCTGTAGTGATTGACTCTGCAGAAAGTTGGCGACCTCTGCGTCTCAGCATCAGCTGACCCCGCTCCGTCATTTTAGTGGCCTTCTTGGCTGAGTTGCTGTCATTCCCAATCGCTTCCACTTTGTTATAATCCCACCGACAGTTGACTGTGGAATATTTAGGAGTGAGGAAATTTCACAACTGGACTTGATGCACAGGTGGCATCCTATCACAGTTCAACGCTAGAATTCACTGAGCTCCTGAGAGCGACCCATTCTTTCACAAATGTTTGTAGAAACAGTCTGCATGCCTAGGTGCTTGCTTTTATACACTTGTGGCCATGGAAGTGATTGGAACACCCGATGTCAATTATTTGTATGTGTGAGTGAATACTTTTGGCAAGTGTGTGTGTGTGCGCGCAGGGTTGCCAACTTTCATGCTCCTGGCGTGACACTCATGCTTTCACCATCAATCTCACGCTGTCACTCACACAAACAAAATGGGAGTGTCACGCCGGGAGCATGAGAGAGGAGTGTGAGAGTTGGCAACCCTGGTGTGTGTGTGTGTGTGTGTGTGTGTGTGTGTGTGTGTGTGTGTGTGTGTGTGTGTGTGTGTGTGTGTGTGTGTGTGTGTGTGTGTGTGTGTGTGTGTGTGAAAAGGCTTACTATTTTCAAAAACGACCAGAAGCAGAAAAAGTCATAGCAGAAATGTCCTTAAAGAGTTCATCATTTTGATATTTGAACGATTTCTGGAGCTGAAAGTATGCTGAATCACCATTCACACCAATAACGGTTCGGATCTCAACAGTGTGAAAAGCTGCTGAATCATCATTCACACAGATTAATATATACATATTCATCATTCACACTGATGAATATGCTATGGAATGAAGTCGTTTTAGTCCACGTGACCCTTTCAACGTGGGAGGGGGTGGGGGGTGACGTCACAAATGTGGTTGAGACTAGTGGCTCGACGGTCAGCTCCGCCCGCCCGCCTGTTGCTTTTCTCCGCCGTGCAGGAACAAGCACCATGCTCCGTACCGTGCTTTCTCGGACCGTCGCCAGACTGCGTCCGTCGCAGGTCTGTCGCTACTCTGCGGCCGCCATCCCTGCACCCAACCCCCAACCCGAGATCCTCCACAACAAGGTACAGTACAGTCGGCCGGAGTGATTGCTCGCTCTTGCACACGGCTTTGGACGTGAGCTCTACTGCGCCATCAATTTGCGTGTTGATGCAAAAGAGCACATGAACTGTACAGTAAAACTGCAACTGCACTTGATGAGGCTGTGATTGTCAGTTGTCAATTTGTTGAAGTAACGTTTCGCAGGTCCAACCACACTAACTTTTTTTGGTTGTTTTTTTAACTACGTGCGTTCGCTAAATAGCAGCGAATCAACATGACAAATGAGTGTCTTTGCAGCGTTAGTTAATCCATGCAAACTATCATTACGCAATCGGGAAGAGATTCGTTTGACATGGAGAGGGAAGATAATGTTACACCGGATCATACGGGGTCAATCATTAACAGTGCGTCGTCGTTCGAGTTCATGATGTTGACAGTTGGACTTTGTTCATCTGCGCCAGAAAATCACTCCGTCGTATTCCTGTCAGGGAAAACAAATCCTGATCGCAATCTCTTTATGAGCATACACACTTCATTTCATGCTGGTTTTGCACGGTCACTTTTGAGTCAACCAAATGAATAATAAAAAAATAAAAAATCTGAGTTTTAATAGGTTTCACATAAACAGGAAGGCCTACACAACATTTCATATAGTGGTTGGAACATGTTCATTTTAGCATTTTCAACACAATCTCCTAAAAGTAACATTACAATAACGTTAAATGCATACATTGGCCATTTTTAGACATTTACATTAAATTTCATCAAGCTTTGTGCATAATTTTTAAATACTATTTTAAAGGAGCCGTGTGTAAGTTTGAGTAGCGTCAAGCAGTGAGATTGCAAATTGCAACTGAATATCCCTCTGCTAAACCTTGTTGAAAGAAAAGGGGACAGGCTTTTTCAAGAATTTCTTTCTCACCTCTGCGAGCACGATGAGTCAATGCATACACGTTTAATGCAGTTTCAAAAGTGTGTCAGAGAACTACGGTGGCCTTCAGGTATAAAAATGCAAAAGGCCTGCTCTACAGTCGCAGTCGGATTCAATACTAACTTTCAAAAGTATCGATACATTTACCTTCAACAGTGCTGGAGGTCTGTCTCTCACTGACAGCTGAACACATGAACACTAGTCAGCATTAACAGCTGTAACCTGACTGAACACATGAATGCTAGTTAGCATTAACAGCTGTAACCTGACTGAACACATGAACACTAGTTAGTATTAACAGCTGTAAGCTGACTGAACACATGAACACTAGTTAGCATTAACAGCTGTAACCTGACTGAACACATGAACACTAGTTAGCATTAACAGCTGTAACCTGACTGAACACATGAACACTAGTCAGCAAGCATTAACAGCTGTAACCTGACTGAACACATGAACACTAGTCAGCAAGCATTAACAGCTGTAACCTGACTGAACACATGAACACTAGTCAGCAAGCATTAACAGCTGTAACCTGACTGAACACATGAACACTAGTTAGTATTAACAGCTGTAACCTGACTGAACACATGAACACTAGTTAGCATTAACAGCTGTAAGCTGACTGAACACAAGAACGCTAATTCGCATTAACAGCTGTAAGCTGACTGAACACATGAATGCTAGTTAGCATTAACAGCTGTAAGAGGACTGAACGCTAGTTAGCGTTAACAGCTGATAGCTGGCTGAACACATGAACACTAGTTAGTATTAACAGCTGTAAGTTGACTGAACACATGAATGCTAGTTAGCATTAAGAGCTGTAAGAGGACTGAACGCTAGTTAGCGTTAACAGCTGTTAGCTGGCTGAACACATGAATGCTAATTAGCATTAAGAGCGTTAAGGTGACTGAACACATGAAGGCTAGTTAGCATTAACAGCTGTTTGCTGTCTGAACACATGAATGCTATTATGATTATCTTAACAGATGTTCATTTAACAGGATAACACAATGAAGTACGTCTGAAAAGTCAACCAATAACAAGACAGAGCCAGTACCAGCCTGCTCTACCTGCTCTATTTGATCAACAATATTGTGTTGCCAAGTCACCAGAAACGTAAAATAAACGGATCAGATCCTTGTTTACACTGGAGAAACCTGACTTCCAAAAACGTATTCACCAACTGAATCCAAGGTTTAATCTACATGGACTAATTTTATCTTCACAGAAATCCAAAATCATAGTATACTAATCATTATATACAATTTAACGCGGCACCTAAAGGTGTCGCAGTAAAGGCATGTTGTAGAAATTATACTTTTTAAATGTTGCAATTTATATAGCAACTAGCAAGGTCAACTACTAGAGTGCTGACTGTTAGACTACATGAATTCAACAGTAATGTCAATTTATACACAAATAGTCTACTAACCCCCCCCCCCCCCCCATACACACACACAAACACACATAAGTAAGGCCGTAAGGCATGTGTTTCCTGGCTCAGGATGTCATAATTATGGGCTATGTCGTAACCAAGTCTTGAAAAGCTGGTTGGGCTGCTCTTTTTTCCCCAAATGCAGAGCATTTAACTTGCAGCTTGGTACCATTCACCAGCCTCAACAAAGGCTGTATCTTATCTGTAAAGCTGATAATCCGGTTTCCCTCAAAGTGTCAGGGTATTTATCCAGAACAATGGCTTAAACTAAAACTGCTGCAGAGATTTTATCAGGATCAATCCACTTCTTAGTAATATGAATGAGTTCATGCATCTGTGTCCAGGGTGCTGGTTACTCCTAAACCCCAATAATGGAACTGTTGGGCCATTCTGAACTTGGTATGTCCTATATTTCTCGCCTCAGGACATCATAATTATTGGCTACCATTGTATTTAAGTCTTGAATAGCTTTTTGTGAGTCCCCAGCCAGAAACAGGGCTTGGATCCCGGCCCACTGGTCTTTAGGCCATTGTTCTCTGGTTGCCGTAGTCTCCTATGCATAAAGGTAGGCCTCTGGATCATCGTCGGGTCCCACTTAAGGGTTAATATAACTGGGGCTGGTGGATGATGACCCTGCTTCTTAACTTGAGTTCCTCATTTACCTTAGCTTTACTTTCTTTCTCTAAAAGAGCCCCTAGTAGTTTCAGTTTGGAGCTGGGTGCTCTGTGCCAACAGCTTCAACATTTCCTCCATTTCGGTCTCACTGGTTCTCAACTGTGAAAAGCGTTTTCCCATCATGGGTTATGTAGTCTTTTTACCGGATGCCATGATGGTTAGTGTTGCATCCATCAGGAGGGAATGTAGCTCCTCTCTATGACACCACCTCTCCTGACATCACAATATATATCCACAGGGGATGTTTGCATGTCACAATAATATGTGAAACGCACTAAAGAGATTGAAGTCACTGTGTGATTTAGATTTTTTTCTCATTCATTTACCTAAAACACAAAGTTTTACAATAACTGTAACTAAAGTTCTTCTTCAGCAGCTAAAGGAATGTTTGTTCTGGTGTGATTGCAGCACTGATGATACATTTAAATGTTTCAGCTGTTTATCAACAACCAGTGGCATGATGCAGTGAGTGGGAAAACCTTCCCGACCATCAACCCAGCAACGGGGGAAGTCATCTGTCAAATCGCAGAGGCTGATGCGGTAAAAACACTCTCTGATACAAACACAGCTTGAATTTCATTTATTTCATGTTGAAGTGAAGGTGGAGAGCATTTGTACATAACATTTACTGGAATGGGAAAGTAACATTTAACTGAAATTCAACTGGGTAGGTCCAACTGAAATTAAATGCATGTGTATCTACTACAGCATGCAGGTCTGCTGTGTAAACCACATGTCATGTACTCTACAACATTTAAAAACTGAGTATAAAATCAAATGCAAGTAAAAGCAAAATATGAAAAAATATATAATAGGGTTAATAAAATACTGCAACATACAAACATGTAATGGCAAAAGTACAGGGATCAAAAAACAAATGTTTTTTTTATATAGATTGATTGATAGCATGAAACAAATGTGTTTAGTGATATTATGGATATTGATATATAAATCAACAGAGTGGATGTTGATTATACTTTCGAGTCATTTTACTTTTTGCTCTCCAGCATTTTATTGATTTGATAAATTAAGGTTTCCAACTCACCAAGGTAATCATGTCGTCATATTTCCAGGCAGATGTAGACAAGGCGGTGAAAGCAGCACGTAATGCCTTCAGTCTGGGGTCACCGTGGCGACGGATGGACGCCTCTCATCGTGGCCTGCTACTCAACCGATTGGCCGATGCCATTGAGAGGGATGCTGCCTACCTTGCTGTGAGTCATTAATAAACTGGTTTCATCACATTTTTATTATGGTTATGATGATGATCATTATGTCTTGGTCAGGTTTTTTATGCACATGAAAATGAGCCAGTAATGGTATTTACTCTTGTGCTTTGATTAAATAACAATACTTACAAAATAGTAATAATTATATTCAGATGAAACTTGCTATCATCTACAGACTTCCACCTCCAGTCTATAAACATAACCCTCTCAAATGTAATACACATTAGGCGAGGGAGTAAATATCGACACAGTATTGCGATACTCTGTCGATAGTCAAAAAATTACCAGTTTTTAATTAATAGTTTACATGCAAAGAATCCTAGATAGTGGTTTAGATGGCATTAAAATGCAGTGTTCCGATGTTGGATGTTACAGGGACTATGATAAATGCAGATCCCACTGTTCTGATTTTATAGGAGTGTGTTCTTACTATGACAGTTGACCTGAAATTTGATTTATTTACATTATTGCAATATATTGAATAGCAAACCTTGTATCATGATATCTATCATATCACCACATTCTTAATACAATACACAGCCCTAATTCACATACTGGTTGATATAATATGCATACTGTATTTTGGCATTATTGTTTGTTGCAGATTTAATAATGAAATATAAAAATATAATATTCGTCAAATTAGTAACTCAATTATGAATCATAAACCCATGAATTAGGATTACCCCTAATGTTGTCTCTTCTGCTGCTTATTATTATTACAATTATGACAATAATATTAATAATAAGAATTACATTATTATTTATTGTAATTATAATTATTATAATTATTAACATAATTTTGTTAATGTTAGATGGTAACTTAAATGCATCATATCACCAGTGTTGGTCATCTTACTTTAAAAAAGTAATTAGTTATAGTTACAAATGACTTCTTCTAAAAAGTAATTGAGTTAGTAACTCAGTTAGCACATTGTAAAAGTGACTTAGCAGAGTAACTGAAGTTATTTTTTATGTTCTATAACGCTATTACGTCTATAACATCTTTAACGTCAAAGATGTTTATATTAACTGATTGAAGTATAAAAACACTATATACAGTATTTTAGAACATCTGGTATTTATTTGAACTCAATAGATTGCAGCCTGCCGTATGATTTGCATAGAAATAAAAAAATATAAATCAATATTGAAAATAAAATTCACGTGCAAATTTAAGTGTAAACAAATGTAAACTTGGGTAAAAAGAAACAAAGGAAAATCTGGCCATTAAGTATTGCAAATCTCTGTAACTGTATATTAGACCTACTGCACAATAAACAACACTATCCTACCATTCCATAAAGTATTAAATATTGAAAATAAATATTCACACACTTTGCATTCAAGCATACTTAGCATGAGTTGATGTGAGGTGCTTCCTAAGATTTGAGTTGCTTGAGGCAGACGTGGATAAAGTCTTTCTTCCTGGGCATAGCGTGCATGTTACATAAACATTCTTGCCTTTAAGTTCAATGAGGGAGAAGTAGTTCCGGTACTTCAAGTTCAAGAGCGTTACCTTTGCATTTCCCTGGCTTGTTGCCATTGTCGCTGTCTTATTGTGTCTGGTAGTCAGCGTTCAGTGAGACAGCGAGAGCAGGGCATGAACCGCCCACCCAGCCAATCATCATCGCATTTGCAACGGTGTCATCATCCTCACCCCTGCTCTCTCCAGGCAGCTGATGTGTGGCACTGGTCAAAGCCGACACCTTGCGCTTCATTCAACCAAATTGTAGTAACGCGCAACTTTACATTGTCAGTAACGGCGTTGCAACGATGGGAAAAGTAATTCATTAGATTACTCGTTACTGGAAAAATTAGTAATGCCGTTATACTACACTGCATATCACATAATATTCCACAGCTTAAAATGATATTGTGTTGTTTGCACAGGAACTGGAGACCATTGACAATGGGAAGCCCTACGCTATTGCCTACACTGCGGATCTGCCCACCGTGGTGAAATGTTTAAGGTAACAAACGCACAACATTTCTAAGCTTCACTTTGTGCCTTTAGGGCCACAAGAAAGCAGGGAGTCACAAAATGACACCCTGATATAACACTGCCTCGTTACTGCTCACCGCTGCCTTCAGGTTCCTCAGTCTAGACGGGCAACACGGTTTCATCTAGCTCTTTAGTGTAATGTCACTGGTCATATGAGGTAGCTCTGCTTCACGCGTGTTTGTAAGAACAACACTTTGATGTGAACAAAGATATTGTACTAACGCATGTTGAAACCCTTTATATTTAGGTACTACGCAGGCTGGGCTGACAAGTGGGAGGGAAAAACCATCCCCATCGATGGAGATTATTTCTGCTACACCAGACATGAACCCATCGGAGTCTGCGCTCAGATCATACCGGTGGGTTAAAAGCATTGTAACTATGAAATGAAAACTAAAATATGAAAGGATGGAATTTAAAGGCATATTTATTGTTGCTGCAGCTGATGTTTCACTGCTGACTGACCTCTCTGGCAGAGGAAAGCAGTTCTCGGATACACAGAGAGAGAGAGACTAGCTGAATTATTATTTTTTCTTTTCATGGCTGAATTAACCACTATTGCTGCTTTGTACATGTTGTGAAGTCCCAGATACGCTGGGAAAACAAACATCATCCAGAGGTGCTCATGAATCCCACTGATCTTTATTCATTGTGTCAAAACACATCGGCTGGTTTACTACAGCGATATGCATCCAAAATACATTTATTTTTGTGATGTTATTGCAATAAACGGGTAAAAAGGACATTTTGTAAAATCTCTGAAGTCATGCTTTGTTAGGTGTGTCAACAAGACGATACGCAAAGAACTCTTAAAATGCTCGTTTTCTGAAGGGAGTTTGGATCCATCAGAGGTAGGCTAGGCTTACACTGTAGCTGCTGCAGCAACCCTTAAAATAATGTCATATGAACATAAATACAACGGGGACCTTGTCGTTTGTACCATAAACAGTCTCTGTTTTCTACACATAGTTTCTTTCTGTATAAATGTGAGGTTGTATTGTAGATCTCTGGCCAGTTCAACATGATGTGGGTGTAGTGGTACATTTGTGAAGGCGGATGCCTCGCTTACTTGCTTATCATACAGGAATGGATAAGAATGCATACCGGAATGGGTCATAAGAGGACATGTAAGCTGAAACTAGATAGGCTGGGAAATTATCCAGTTCACAGTAAAGATTGCGAAGAGAAGCGTGTGTTTATGAGTGTTTAACGCATTGTATGCCTTTTTATAATGCCAAGTCCTCCTATAGGGTTTACACTTGACTCATATGGGTCCTCCTGCATGTACTTTCACCTATCTTCTAAGCACAAATCAAAGCCAATGGTAATTCAAAAATTGCAGTTAATTCAAGTCGTACTTTGACAGTCACAAGATTCAAACTAAAAATAGCAGGGCAGCGTTGGTGGAGGCATGTTGTTAAAGGCAGGGGGGAGGGGAAGGTGACATATTACATTACTTGGTTATCAAAGGTCACAGAATATCCTAAATGTGTGTGATATGGTTAAAGTGCACAGCTTTTCAGATACCTGAGCTTTGTGTACTGATCTGCTACCAGTGTTTTATTAATAAGATTTATGCCTCACTGTGTGGAAGTGACCAGGATCATCTTTTCATAGCTTTCCTAACTTTGTAAAACAAACTTCAACAAATAAATCCATCAGCTTATAACCAAAATATATGAAAATAGATAAATAACACAACAAAATACTCCTGATGCAATTCAGAGTCACAGTAGGTACAGTCAATTATTTTTATTGGACCATAATCAAGCAAACAAAGAAAGGCTCATTGTCCACCAGTTGATAACATCTGACAAGAGCGCTCTTGTTTAGCAAAGGTTGGGATCGTCTAATCCAGTAAAATATGTCGTCCAAAACAACATTCTTATATCAATAGGAGTATGCTAGTTTGACCTGATTAGGAACTGTCAACATGTTGATGCAGGAACAGTACAGTAGAATGGGCCAAATAATTCTTTGACACAGAAACAGGAGGAGATGGGTGGCAACATATTCTGAGGTGGAGGTGGTTGTCCTTACACCGATAGGTGGAGTGTGCAGCTGTGTTGTGATCGTCCAGATCAGAGTGGTTGTCGTATCTGTGGGTAGTGAAGAATGGAGTATTAGAGGATGTTCCCATCCACACAGCCTATGCTTTACATAGTTGAATCAAGATTAAACATTTGAAATGAAAGCAGGCAAATAAACAAATAAGGCTTTTAAGGTTTTTAAAGATGTGCTTTGAGAAGTGATTTTAAGAGTTTCACCCGTTCTGCAAGCCTCGGACCTCAGGAAGGGAGTTCCAGAGCTAAGGCGCCTTGACTGCAAACCCCTGTTACCTTTGGTCTTGAGCTGGGACTCAGGACCTGAGTCTGCGTCCTGGTTCATAGGGGAACCACAATTCTACACTGTACCTATGGGCTGAGCCATGAACTGGTTTTAAGACCTTTTCCCCAACTGTGTCTGAAGGAATTTGTATTTGCCGACTAATTGGCCGGCTTAGCGCATCCACTCAGCCAAGGTAAACAAAGATGACTTGCCTATGAACTTGCCATTTCCTCAGAATTCATGCTTTAATTTCAGTGTGTCAAGCAGGTTTCTGTAGAAGTGAAAGAATGGGGGAGCTGTAATATGAACATACCTTTTAACTTTCTCTCTTCCGCTCCCTGCAGTGGAACTTCCCTCTGTTGATGCTGGCCTGGAAACTCGGCCCGGCGCTGGCGACTGGCAACACTGTGGTGATGAAAGTGGCCGAGCAGACGCCGCTCACAGCGCTCTATACAGCCAGCCTGATCAAAGAGGTACTTTGTTGCATGGCCGTAGTTGCACTCGTCTTTTCAATGCGACTTCTTTGATCGGATGCGCCTCATTGGAAACTCCACACTTTCTATTCATATTGATATATCAAGTTTATAAAAATTGGTATTTCATGGTTGGAAATGCCTCAAAATGTTATAAATCTTGCATGGTTGATCCTGTCAAAGTCTAATCTACGTCATGAATAAAAATGACACTGTATATCATGCTTTCAAGCCCCACACTGTGCAAAAATATGTTCTACAAACGAGCAATATGTTGTGTAATCTAGCAAAGCAAAAACAACACAAGACTAAGAAGTAGGCCACAGAGACGGTCTGACCTTTGAACTAGTTAAAGGAATAGTTTGGATGTTTTGTGAGGTTATTTGAGGCTCTTATCTATAGTCAGTGTATTAACTACGGTAGAGGGCAGTGGTGATGACCAGTTTGGATTATTATTATGCCTTTTAAGTACAGAGTCATACAAGTTCTTTCAGATTTACTCAATAATAATGAGCAACATTTCTCGGGCTCTTGTTGACTTGGTTCTGTTTTCCAGGTCGGTTTTCCTGAAGGTGTTGTGAATATCTTGGCGGGCATGGGACCCTCAGCTGGCGCTGCCCTTGCAGGACACATGGATGTTGACAAGGTGGCGTTCACTGGATCCACAGAGGTAAGACAAGTCTCTGTACCAAAGCTGACAGGACGTATACATGTTGCCTAGCAACACTCATGTCAAATCAAGTGAATTTGTGATGAAGGATTAAGACACTTTTATCAGCATCACTTTGGTCACCATGTATTTCTTTTCCCCTCTGTGTCCATCAGGTGGGTCATCTGATCCAGAAGGCTTCAGGCACCAGTAACCTGAAGAAAGTCACTCTGGAGCTGGGAGGAAAGAGTCCGAATATCATCCTGTCTGACGCCGACAGTAGGTTTATATATATATATATATACACACACACACACACACACACACACGCTGGAGAAGAGCTTCGGTTAAAACCGGATGATTGAATGTTACCAGGAAAATTATATATTTGAACAATATCACATACAGCTAATATTATTGTTTGTTTGCCATTGACCCGCTGTTCATAGCAACACTACTGGCATCAAAACAGGAAGGAAGTAGTACATTAATAAAGCCAGACTCTTGCTTGATTTGATTAGCTGTCTGGGCCAATTAAGACCATGACAAGTGGCGCCTCTCCACATCGGGAGCTGATAAATTGAGAATGTTGAACTTTTCTGTGCATCCAAAACCAGCAAGAACAACACAAAGCACAACAGTGCCATAGGAAGAAATGGTTTGACTGGTGACACGTTCTAGTAGTGCGTCTCTGTACAATTGGTTCTCAGAACAGTAGGTTAGCTCAAGGGCAGTTCATTTGATAGTAACTTCCTGGGAATAATAATAATGCAGTGCTCAAATTTTATGAGACCAAGGAATTTTAAAAAGCAAAATAAAAATGGCTTTTAACTCCTCAAATCTCTAGATGTAACCACTGTGGTGGGATATATTGGGTATTTTCTGATATATACTGTCTGATATGACTGCTGTTCGGTGTGGTCAAATGTATGCCCTGTTGCTCCCATAATCCCACCTGTGGTCACGGTGCGTTGGCCTGGAGAACACTTCTATATCCCTGCAGAAAAGTGCAAAATGAAACCACTGGGGGTCAGCAAAAACAAAATTCACACCTGCTATCAATTACTCTTTAAAGAAAAGAGGAGTCATGGGTTGATATAATACTGGAAGAGTATTCCTTTTTCTATTTCTTTTATTTAAGTTTTTCATGGTGAATGTCTTCCCTCATTCAGTGGAACATGCAGTGGAGCAGTCCCACTTCGCTCTGTTCTTCAACCAAGGCCAGTGTTGCTGCGCTGGCTCACGAACCTACGTCCAGGCAGACATCTATGACGAGTTTGTGGAGCGGAGTGCAGAGCGAGCTCGTAGACGAGTGGTGGGAAACCCTTTTGACTTAAAGACCGAGCAGGGCCCTCAGGTAAGTCACTGTTAAACGTTTATATTCATATAACAGCCAGAATTAATAGTTGTTTCCTTTTTACTATAAATATTACAAGGTGTTCAGGAGCGTTTTGAGCACTCTTCCCCTCACAAACATGCTGCTCTGTCTGTGATGACCGGTCCAGGTAGATCAGGAGCAGTTCGACAAGATTCTGGGCTACATCAGCAGTGGGAAGAGAGAGGGAGCCAAGCTGATGTGTGGAGGAGGAGTGGCAGCAGACAGAGGATACTTCATCCAACCTACTGTGTTTGGAGACGTCCAGGACAACATGACCATTGCCAGGGAGGAGGTAGGATAGTATGGAGGATAAAGTGTAAAGCAATACACATTATCTGTATTTAATTTCTATGAAGCATTTATTCCATTCAAAAGATATCCGTACCGTAACGCTTGCCCACACCAATATTGAATCGTCCTTTTTTCACTATTAACAGACCTACTTAGTATTATTAACATACTCCCTTAAAAAATATACTCAATAACAAAGTCAAAGAAAGTATGGTTATTGAATGAAGTGTAGCGATATAGGTTCCAGGTTGAAAAAAAAAGAAGTACAACAGGTCCAGGCCCTGATGTCATGGAAGAAATTGTATATTCTTTCCATCAATAATAGATGATATACTAAATACTCCTTTGAACAACAGTGCATACATAGTTTTGCAACCACAAAACTGCACAGTTGTAGCTTACCTTTGTCTGACTCAAATAGCTGGTTTGTCCTGTGGGTGTGTAGCTGAAGTCGGTGGAGATGATGGGATGTAAGTGGGGAAAATGTTAATTAAATGGTTTGCTTGTGTTTTCTTTCTTTTTTCCTTTGCATCATGTTTTCTCTTGCAGATCTTTGGTCCAGTGATGCAGATCTTGAAGTTTAAAACACTGGAGGAGGTGGTGACGAGAGCCAACGATACTATATATGGTCTGGCAGCCGCTGTGTTTACTAAGGACATCGATAAGGCCAGCTATGTCTCCAACGGGCTCCGTGCCGGCACAGTCTGGTAGGGTTGTTATAACTAAAATCATTACTGTGGAAATATGAGTCTCTCAGCTCTAGATATCCATGGCTGTCATTTTTACAGCATGGGCTTTGTAGCTGAATCTTTAGAGATGAAATGGAAAAAAAGCCCTTTTAACCCTTTTAGACACATTCCTGGTCATGTTGTTCACCTATTTTATCATACATGCAATAATATTTACTTCATATATTTAAATACAAATCATTCATCTTAACTTCCTTTAAAATAGAATGACGTTTTACAATGTAGAGTCAGGCAAAATGTTCAAAATTTCAAATGAATATTATAGATCATTATTAAAGATTAGGCTCATGGATAGAAGGGACCCTGTTACTGATTGTTGTAGTGACATACGTGTGTGTTCCCCTGCAGGGTCAACTGTTATGACGTGTTTGCTGCTCAGGCTCCGTTTGGAGGTTACAAGGCTTCTGGGAATGGCAGAGAGCTTGGAGAGTATGGACTGAACAACTACACAGAAGTCAAAACGGTAATTACTAAAATATGCCGTCATAAATATTTTAAGATTATCAGATGAATCGCTCTGAATCAGCACCTTGCTGGCTATGTACCATGGAGCTCTTCCTCAGTATGCAAAGCTAATGCTAACCAAGCATCAAACCATCTGTTGTCTGTGTTGTCAGGTGATCACCAAGGTGCCACAGAAGAACTCTTAGACACCTGCAGTGAACCCATCAGCAGCTGATGAATGTCTCTTCGTGACTGAGACTCCCAGTAATTCTGCTTCTATGTCCTGTTGAAGCAGGGAGACGTCACTCTGTCCACTCATAACCTCTCTCTACATATCTTCACTTGATTCAATGTCATCATACAAAGGCACAATCTCCAATCTGTGGCCTTTGACATTTATACATTTTCATAATAAATGTATTTTCGGCACTTATGCTTCCTCCTGTCATATTGGTGTCATTTACAGGAAATGTTAAATAGTGTAAGATGTGCGCTGATATTTTTGTTTGAGGATTGTTTGCCACCATTGGCACACTAGCAAGAAAACCCATCTGCTTGGATGGAATGACCTTACAGATCAGTTGGGGAAACATATTTATTTAATAATTTAACTTAATGTTACTATGACACACTGGTTAATAAGAATTTCAAAATCCTATAAAACACCACCACCTTCTTACCTGCCCTACAGTATTGCTGTAGAAGTATTTCAATTGGAATTTTTCCCCAAAGAAGAAATATTTTACAATAGGATACTGAGATTTGGTAATGGTTTATTCCGATCATTCACACAGATTTGCCTCTATGGGCCAGCCTCCAAGCTATCTAATTAATTAATGGAAACAAGTCAAAAGGTAGTTAAAAGTAGTTTATTTTCTATCATGGATACAGCCAGCTGAACAATGATTTAATCTGCTCCAGTCCTGAGAAGTTTGTCGATGATGGACTCAAGGATTCAGGTCACGACTCCAATATGACTTTCAAACCTCTCCTTGACCTCACCTTTCCCTGTAAAGCTCTGTCTGCCACCCATCTACATTGAAATACCTCAAGTGAACACCTGTACAACCCGATCTAATCCAATACAACAGCGCCGTGTATTAGCTTGTTTTTGTTGAGTCAAATAGATCGTAAATACATTTTGAGGCTGTGGTTACATGCTAAATTGCATTACAGTGAACAGTGTTTCTAATCAGTCTAGGTAAACAGCAATGTATCAGTCTACACAAATTTAATTTGATGAGTTTAATTAGAAGAGAGATAAAATAGCAATCTTTGGTCGGCTCTTGAACTGGATTAGAGTGAGCAGGAGTGTTTCAATCGATTCAGATTTATCCCAATAGCCATCAATCAATCACCTCCCGTCTCAACTCCATCAAAACTAAAGTCAGTCAGTCCCATCCTGACGCCATCTCAGCCCACTCCCTTTCAAACATCTGGCTGCTCTCAGAGCCCTCCAGGGCATTCATAACGGCCACCACAGCTGAGTGACTGGGGATGTCTTGATGCATTTCCTCAGAGTCAACGGAACCAGAACTGTGAAATCTTGTAACGGTGTCCCATCCTTCTTTCTGGCCCAGCGTCTTCACTGCTTCAGTAAACTGACTCGGGTGAAGAGCTTCACCTTCTTCA
The DNA here is from genome assembly GCF_963514095.1 of Eutrigla gurnardus. NCBI lineage: Eukaryota > Metazoa > Chordata > Actinopteri > Perciformes > Triglidae > Eutrigla > Eutrigla gurnardus. The sequence goes on along the minus strand of NC_139937.1, from coordinate 14,515,097 downwards.
ATGTCGGGATCAAAATCAGTAACGTCCTCATAGATTGGGTCCTTGAATCCAGCAGGGGGAGCAGACTGGTCTGATTCTAACCATCTCATCGCTCGACTGTGAAGCACATCATCGCCACTATGTGGTCCTTTACTGTTAACAGAATCACCTGCTTGGCCCAGAATCTCATCAGACTTGGTGTCCACTGATGACAGCAGAGTGTCCAACATCTCTGACTCAAGCCTGCTCTCTCCTGACTTGCCTACATGAAGAACACCTGTGGGGTCAACATCCAAGTTAAGTGTACCAGCTAATGCCTCCAGTGTACTGCTACGCCAACTTGCATGGACTCTTGAATCGCCGAGAGAACCGCTACCAGCTGTGACATTACTGGGGGTAAAACTCTCTGCAATACTAGGATACATGGCAACGTGTCCTGCAGTATTAATGGTGACATTGCAACTAATTTGATCGCCATCAGGACAAAGCTTAGCGAGGTGAAATATGGCTGTGGAAACATTTTCAGCAGAAACAGAATTTTGTGCTATCATAGTGGTACCAGAGTCCTCTGTTGACACATTAATTTCGCTGTTGTCGCTGGGCAAACTGCTCACAGAACCATCGCTACTAGAGACCTCCTCCCTGGTCTCCTCTGGTGTCGTCTCAGACATAATGCCATCTCTTGCCAAGTTTTTTTCCACAACCACCTCTTCAGTCTCGCCCAGCTCCTTTTCTCCCACCCCCTGCTGGCTGACTGCAGTACTGTGCCTCCACTCTCTTTTCTCAGCAGTCTTCTTCAGAAGGGCTTTTCCATTTTCCTCCTCCTCCTCCTCCTCCTCCTCCTCCTCCTCACGGCCAATCTCCGTCTCTCTGGGAAAAGTCTGGACTTTTTTGTGGCGATACATTTTTTCTTCACTCTTCTCTTCATCCAGCCAGTCTATTCCCTCCTCTGCTTGAAAAGATCTCACCTCCATCATTGGTTTCATGTCACCCCTCTGTTTAATCATCCAGCCTGGACTGCTGACTGTGTTCTTGATAGCTGAGTAGAAAGGGGACAATCGTGAGACAATTAAAACTCAATGTTGCAGGTTGTAAACAAGGGCCAGTTGCATCTACTTAGCTTAGTCTTGGCCTTGCCTTGTGCTGGCTTATTGTCAATTAGACTCGTCTAACTAAGCTTCTCTGTTGCATAAATATTCAGACTGACTTAATTTGAACATATTTAATGACCGTTGGATTTATGCAGTTTGCCTTTTCTGTCATTTTATCCCATGGGCGTTGCATTCACCATTTTTCCCCTTCTGTGAAGCTTCTTATTTGACCCATAATGCATTGCATGACAATCAGACTTACATTAGTCACTCATGCAGCAGGTACATTTATGTGCATGTATAATGTGAGATGATCCGAAATGAACTTTTATCACATCAATACTCTGATACGTTTACTTATCTTGCATTACCAGCTGTGTGATTTACAGTCATTTATTCAGTCTGATAACTTACAGTTCTGTATGTCCGTGCACATGGTATCACAGCAGGAGCATACTGAGTTTGTGGCCTGCAGCTCCTCCCATCTACACACATGAAAGAACAGTAGTATGACTTCATTCAAGGCACACAAACACTACACCACTTTTTTTTTTATTTATCTATCATCAAATTGTCACATTCCACTACACTTGTTGTTCTGTTGATAACGTTTGTTGCTTACCTGCCAGCTGCCTTGTTGTAATTGCAGGACTTTGCGATGTGGGAAGTGGCGAGACCAATGGACATTGAACAGTGGAGGTAAAGCACCTAAACACAGACACAAACTGTAGTTAAAAAGCCTTAATTCACGATTTTGGTGAATTTCCATTTTCAGGATAATCCTAAATATCATGAGTGACATGAAAAAGCTGTCTAGCTTGCCATCATGGTAGACAAGTGAAAAAAATCCAGGATACAAAAATATATATTTTCAATGTTTTTATCCTTTATTCATGCATGAATGATTTATGATCATCTTATTTAAGATTTTATGAGTCATCTGTGACGCAATAAACCCATTTTCATTATGTTTCAGAATGTTTAAGTGCCTTTTTTAAATTCTAAGATTATTATGATTTAGCAAAGTCAGACAATTATTTTAAAAAATGAATCAGCATGTATAGACATACATAATGAATACTACATAGTTTATATAGCGAGTACATACTATTATATAATTTTTTTATATATAATTGACTTGCTATATACATATATTTTACTGTGTAATCTGATTTCCTTTGAAAAGTATGTTCAACTTACAAAACCCTTTGGTGGGCCGACCCCTATGTTGACAACGACCAGACAAAGATGAAGAATTTTAAAAGGTCTTACTTGTGAGACTGGTGTGAAGATAAAGGCATCCACAGAGAATGCCAGCACACTGCCCCTTCCCATCAGGAACCGGGAGCTGCTGCCCCCCCTCCTGCTGTCTGTCATGCATCTGAAATACATCTCACAGAATCAGCACAAAGCCCATCATTCAAGACACACAAACCAATTACTGGAAACCATTTGCGTTCTCACTAGAAACACACCCATAGTTAGAAATGATATCCACTCTGGGCATGCTGTTTGGTTCTCTGGATCTTGTCGCATAGCATGAGTCCACAAAAAGCCTCTCCCCAGCCAACAGAACTCGTGCCTGGGCCAGAAAATACACCGGCTCCCCTAAAAAGAACCAGTGGCCTGGAGGGACGGGCTGCCCCGCGGCTGTTAACACACACACACACACACACACACACAAACACATATTCAAGGCAACCAAGTCTGAAGTTGCAATTTTTGTCTTAACTGTACAGGATCAAACTTCACTGTAGGATTTCGCTGTGCAACCTGGACATATGCTTTCATATTGAAAAGGTCTTAGTTGACCTTGCACCCATGATGTGTGCGCATTAATGTATTAGATCTGAAGTGACAGGAAAAGATACGATAGGACAGCGTTGTCAGATTTGTCCGAAACAAGACATTATGATATATTAAGCAGCAGAATTGATCAGATATTTACATGGAAGATGTCATTGTGTGACATGATGGCCACGCTTGAGCCTTGTTCAGATACTGTATTGAAGGTGTGTTACCATTGCAGACAGTGAGGCTGTAGCCGAGTTTACTCCTGATGCTCTTCGCAAAGGTAGTCTGCTGAATTTGAGGTCTGTAGCCAACTTTGTAAGAGTAATGAAACCTGAGACAGAAAAAAGAGACACAAATGACAGATTTTTCTACCGCATCATTCCAGAGGCTGATGAAACATTAAGGTCAGGAGACAGTTTGTGCTGCAGACAGAGACAAAACACAGCAAATAAGACTGAACCCAGGGGGGCATGGAAGCACATGGATGGCATCAACTTAGTGAAATAATACGAGTTATGTCACAAGCTGGGATACATCTCATGCTGCTGATGATGATGACGGGCGGCCTTTAGACAGCCACATACCTCATCAGACACGCATCCTCTTCATCCATCAGTGGTTTGTCTTTAATCCAATTAATCTGATCCAAGTCTCCCAGAAACACTTTCATTCGCGCAAACTTAACTAATAAGAGCAGGAGTCCAACAAAAGACCAGCAGAAGCCTGCTGATCTCCGAAGACACATAAGGCCCAGAAATTACCTGTTGTAACGGCAATTGATGGGAAGGGTAAGAGGTACGACTCTGATGACGTAGCCTTGCGGAGGCGGAGTATAACACAGCAAATGGGTGTACACCAGCTGATCACCAACAACCTGAGCAGTGGGAATCATTACAGGATTGTGTTAAAACATACTCGGAGATCACAGACACTCATCCAATAATGCATAGACATGGAATACGTCAGTCAATACCCCACTTATGAGTTTTGAATTAAAAAAAAGGAAGGAAGTTGCTAAAATATTAGACTACTAAATTCATCATGTCGACGCTAGTCCGCCTTTAGCTTCATGGTGGTGACATGAAGTCAAGGTTGTAGTTTGTTTATGGCGGGAGTAGGCAACCGTAACTTAGCAAATGTGGCAATAAATGTGCAAGCATAACTATTTGTTTGTCACAGAGCGTATTTTCCGAAATAATAAAAACAATCCAATTGGAAAAAGCCCACTGACCGTTTGGCTAGGCAACCAGTGAGACGCTAACTTCCGGGTTAGCCTACAGAATTACGTCATTCCCGCAGCACTGTATACAGTTAAGTACTTTTTTTTAACTCAAAAGTTTATATCAAAGTTTAGAAGTTTATTTTATGACCCAAACCTTGGATTCTCCGTCGCAGTCTGTCAGTTTGTAGTCAAAATGCAGGAAGCGTTTGCTGATCTTGCTAGCTTGGCACGAGCCCAGCCGGAAGAGCGATGGAATGGGCCACGCGCGCAGCTGGAAGCGGTCCACGCGCACAAAGATTTCACCCAACCCGCACCAGACATTCACAGCGCGTACACCCGTCTCCTGGACGCCCTGTTCTCGCATGGTCGGGAACAGCAGCGAGGAGAGTCCGACGGGGAGCGGGCTTTGACGAGGAACCGGCCGGAACAGCTCTTTTGCTATTAAAGGCCGTGGTGCATGCTGGTACATGGGTAGATGGTAGAATGAAGGGCTCCGGGCTCCGTCCTGTGTCGTCTTCACAGGAGTTGTTCCAAGTGCAGGCCATGTCCCGGACTGAAACGGGCCGCCCAAAGTACCTCCAAACAATGCCCAAAGAAGCCACGGCAACAACGGCATGATCTGGAAGACGGGAGCAACAAGAGCGCGCGCCGGAGTCCAAGGTGCCACGTGTGAGAGTCTGATCTGATCTGATCTGATCTGCTCTGATCTCCCCCTTCTTCAAAACGTCATTATCACACCTGCTGCTCTGTTGATTGGGTTTAGCGGGAACTATCGAGGGCCAAACCATCCATCCATTGTCTACCGCTTGTCCTGGGCTAAACCAGCCATTATAATGAATGCATGACTCGATTAACAAATAAATAAAATAATTGAGAAAGTGATGTAGATAAAAAAAAAAAAAAAAAAAAATCAAATACATCTGCAGGTTAATCGTGGAATATGCACAGAAATAGAAATATAGATCAAATATATTTATTTTAAGAATTATTTTTTAGTATTAATTTTTTTCTCAATATATTATTTTCTGCTTACATTTATTTAAGTATTATGTGTTTCCATATTTATATGGGCTAGAATATGTATTATACTGATATTTATCAATATAGTTGTTGAAAAAATTACTAATCGTTGTTCAATTATGATCTGCAGGAAACACTCACTCACTCACTCTCAGCCTTGTTGCAGCATAGTTAGGTCAGCTCGAGTCAACATGATGATGAGAGAAGCCTTTTTTTGTTCTTGTTGTATTTTTTTTAGTAAGAATAATATTTTAAAGTTCAAGAAAATGCAAAAACAAACAAAAGAAAAAGTTCAATAAATGCATAATGCAATATTGACAAATTGACTTAAAAAAATCGTGATTAAGATTTTTACATCAAACCAAATGCATGTTTTTATTTCGTATGGCATTATGGTACAGTGACATATTATTTAAAATGGGCCCATGGTTTCTCTTTCTTCGGTGGTTTATTTTAAACACCAACATCATTAGGTTTGTGACATGTTATTATATTCTATTATTGCCTGTCTGCTGTAACAATTAATTTTGGATTGACATCAGCCACACGCGGTACCTTAATTGCTAGAATAGACGCACAATCGAATCATAACGCTGGCTGGAGCGTCTGATTTATTTCAAACAGTATACTTGTTCGGGGTGAGACCAGGATCGAGGGATGGTGAACGATGAAATGATGTAATTGCCATTTAATAGATCGGAACATCTGGGATGTATTAAAAAATAGACCGTACATGAGTTGGGCCGATTTCCGGGTCACGTGACGGGCGCACAATCAGCGAACTGGAAATCACCCACAGCCTGAACCGACCGTAGTGAAACCAATATGCGCGCACTAAATATTAACCCAAGGCAGGCCTCGGTTCGGAAACGGCGGCTCACATGACCGCAGTGGTGCTGCCTCCCTGCGCACGACAGCCGTGCAGGTGCCGAGTCCAAGCGGCACACCGGGCCTAACGGCTCCGCGAGGGGAACAACGGCACGCCGGAGCCGCCGCGGTATTTGACGTGATTCGCTGTTCGCGGTTTGTTGAGAAGTGTGAGCCGGGTCCGTGTGCTGTTCGCTGAGGTTGTCGCCGGTGTGCCCATGATGTAGGCCGGTAATCCTGCTTGAGGTGGGTGATCGATTACTGTGTGATATTATGTATTATTGTTTGAGGACTAATGTGAGTACAAAGGAGATGTGCTGCCAGCTGCGACGTTTGGCGTTCTTAATGGTGCACAAACTGGTCGGGATTGTCTGATTGAATGTAGGCTTCCACACACGCACACACACACACACACGCGCACGCACAATTACACTCTGTGCTGACAGAGATATATTGATAGTAATGCTTCTGAGAGGCTCAGAGGGAGGCACCTGTAATCCTGCTGCAGGTGAATAGGCATTCATTGTTATACAATTAGCTGTGTTTGTTATGACTAGAAAATGTCCGCTGTAAATTACTGTAATCTTCATTGTTGCACGTCCTGACTGACATGCCACACAGTGTAGTCTGTTATATTCATTAACCAGCAGCATTCAGGACCTAAAGCAGAGTCCTCTCAAAGATCTGTGACAAAAAATCAGCTGCTCCCATCTTTTTGAGCTACAGATGAACCAATGCAGCCAGGCATGTGTGATTATATTATTAATATAATAATTATACAAGTGGAAACAAATAAAATGCAATCAATGTTGTGCTGTCCCACATCATCATCTTCTTTCATCATGGTGCCTTTGAGCAAGTCTGGCTAAAGGGCAGTTCCAGTTGTGAATGTGTATTAGGTTGGTGCCGGATAGTCCAGGCCTCATTACACGAAGAAAATGCTGTTATAATCTGTTTTATGGAAGCAATTCCTAAAGGCAAATTCAGTGAAAGGTTATTAATTATCAAATAAATCGACATTTCGACAAAAAAAATTCTAACTCACCAAACAGATAATTGCTAGACATTTTTGTTTCCATGTCCTCACTTTGTGTGGGGCTGTGCTTGTACTTGTACTGATGTTCTGCATATTTTCACAAGTGTTGCTGTCTTTGTCTTTTGACCACCATCGAGTCAAAATATCATTCTCAGAGCAAAATGTGTTTAAGCTCTTCGAGGCTCCTCTAGGTTTCGTATTAAATTTCTGGACTCCTCTTTTCCAGGACAGAGGGGTGGAATTTACGCCTCCACACCTGGAGTGAAAGAGAAACGGGCTTCTGTAATACATGTGCCCATTAGTGTCCGCTTGCCAAGATGAGTACAGACAGACCCAAACGGAATATCATCAAAAAGAAATATGTAAGTTATATTTCTTTACTTTCTCTGGTAAACCAGCTATAAAAAATAATTGTATGCAGCAATCTTAACTAGTTATGCTTTACAACGTAGTACCATGGTGGACATTGTCAGACATAGTCAGGATATTTTGACACTACTCAAAACTACAGTGTGTCTCTGTCTCTGTCTCTGCAGGACATCAGTGATGGGATGCCTTGGTGTGAAGAACGTCTGGTCCGCAAAGTTCTTTTCCTCTCCCTCAGGGAATTCAGAGACACACACCGTGCCACGCACAAACAGTCACACGTGCACACGCGCCATGCACACAAACGCACATCGAAAACCACGCGCTTGCAGCGAAAGACGCAGACACTGCCCAAAACACACACCCAGAAGAACGCACGCACAAGACAGAGCGGGCACCCGCCGCAACAAAGAGTCACACACACACCGCCGAACACGCACACACAGAAAAACACACACGGCGCTCAAAGCATGCACATTTCCAAACACCTACGCCTTCCTGAACACGCCAGCAAAGGGCAAAAAACCAACTTGTCTCAGGACTCGCACGCACCAAAAAACAAATGTGCTCACGCGCTGCAGAACGTCCAAACACAATCAAAAACGTGTGCAGGGAAAATGACACACACTGTACAGCACACACACCTCCAGGAGAACACACACGCGCTCCGGAAGAGTTCTGCATCAACCAGGACCCTGCGCTCGCATAAAACGCAAAACACGCTGTCGCTGCTCAACTCCAAATACACAGAAGGTGCAAAACACACACACGCTACGCAGCACAAACACTCAGTGAGAAACACCTGCGCGCCTGAAAACGCTCGGGCACCGCTGAGCCCTCCCGTCCCGGCCAGGACGCTGCGGTCACAGACTCCAACAAGCCTCAGTGGTCAGTTTCAGGGACACTCTTCATCTCTTCTGTCTTAGTCACAGCTGTGAAATGCCATTGTTTGCAGTGCTTTAGTTTATATGACGTGTAGCACATGTGGAGGTAACTAAAGCTCTGACTGTTCTCTTCAGGCTCCCTGGTTAATGGCATCAGCCGGTGTCAGTCAGTCTTGTCAGCGAGCTGGAGCTGGTCCTTACAGACACGCCCTCATCGTGCTGCTGGCATCCATCGCCACAAGGACGACCCCGCCAGCAAGAGGTCAGCTGCTCTCGTGTGCATTTTTGCATGTGTGTGTGCATGTTCATGCTTGCCTTAATGACTCGTCTATAAGCAGTTGGAGAAAAGGTGTATTGTGTTGCACTACACCCCCTTAAATGGCCAGTGTGTAGCATTTTGGATGTGGAGTCAAACTCTAAGCCCACCCACTTTATTGCACTCAAACCTAATGCGAAGGGTTTGATTTAAATGCCTCTTGTAACTATACACCACTTAAATATTAAAGGAAATGTGTCAGGAGTACAGAAGCTAATGATGCTCTAACTTTTGCTTTACTGGGACTTTAATGTAATCACAGTTAAATGGGCTCATTTTAATAGTGTGCTAGTTCAGTGAAGCGCACTACTGCACTCTTATTTACATCATTCACCCCCACAGTTTGATCTTATCAGCAGTGTTTGTAGTATCCTGGTGTGTTTGCGTGTCCGAGTGTCTAGTTTTGAGATACATGGATATGTGATACGGAGCATTATTTTGATCAGAAACTAGGGTGATGTGGCATGAAAACACCTTATCCAGGTTTCTTATGTTCTTACGGTCTCTCGACTTGAGTGCATAAATAGCTACTGAATTATGGTGTGTGTGTGTGTGTGTGTGTGTGTGTGTGTGTGCGCAGACCAAGGCTGCAAGCGCAGAGGAAGTTTGCCCAGTCGCCTCCCAGCTCTCCGGGACCACAGGTGTTGATGACGCCAGCACGCGGCAACCACGCCCACAACCTCGCCGTGGTCACCTGTCTGACCAGACGCCGACCCAAGACTGAGGACTTCTTGTCTTTCCTCTGCCTGAGAGGTGAGCTACATAGGTAGCGTAGGTAGTGGTCTGAGCCGAGGTTGGACGCAGAGTGCTCAGCTCCATGTCATCAAATAAGTGACTACTGTGTATACAAGTCCCACCCTCAAACGCAGACTGGCCAATCCTAGAGCAGCATCATTTAGCTCTGACCAAGGTCTGACGGCTATCCGGCTCTGCTCCATGTACTCTGCAGTTGTTTCAGATTTTCTTCACGATGGTTTTGTGGATTTGAAGCGAGGGATTAAATGTTAATTTATTCGTGTTACTAGGAGAGGTTGTAAAGAGAAAGATGCTTCTACATTGCATTACATTTCTGCATGAAAGTCTGTGAAGCTAACATTAGTAGAGTATGTTAGCACATCGTTAACTAGCATGAGCACTTAAATGCTACGCTACTGAAGGAATACTGAATGTAAACGCACACTGATTTAGCTTTTTAATGATTGTGACAGTGAATAAAGACCTGCCCAGGTTTACAGGAGTATTATTAATTATGAATCAATTAATGGTGAAGTCCAATGCAGCGTTGTTAAATTTAGCTAATAACTCTGGATAGTCAGAGATCCTTTCTCAGCGTTTAAAGATCAGCTTCAGTGTTATTTGATGTGCTTTGAAAGGGAAAAATGGATTCTCTTCAATGAGAGTGAGTACTATTGCCTTTTACTGTCTCCAGGCAACACCACTGAATCAGGAAAAAAAACACCAAGCTGGATGGGAATCGTACCATTCTTTGTTGTAGCCATACTGTATATCCTCAAGAATCAATGAAGGCCTTTCCTCTTTTACTTCAGGTTCAGCAGCGTTGCCTAGCAACATGGCCTTCTTAGCAAGTGGACGAGTGGAAGAGCCAGCTGGCACTCAGCATCTTATATCCTGTCTTTCCAACAATCACAGGACTGCAGCCGAGGGGAAGAACATGAGCGTATTCAGTCGACCTACAGGTAATCATCCACTGACATGTCTGCTTTATTTGGAGCAGTGGGATGCTACTAAAAATGATATAGCGTCTCGGGAGCTTGGGGAGACGCTGCCTTGCTAAAGGGCACCCCAGCACTTGCCATCAAGCAAACTGACACCTGTCGAGCTATCAGTCCACACTCCCCCAATCCAAGTCCCCGTCTGAGCTGCTACACCTAAATTAACTTCAAGGAACTTTAAAATGGTTATGAACAGTCTCAATTAAATATTGATTCCTCTATATGACTTACATAAGTAAACGAGACGTTCAGTGGGAACATTTTCTATTTCTACATAGTTGCTCTTAACACTTGTCATTTGTGCCGCCGTGTCCAGCGAAATCAAATCAAATTCATGTTCACCAGAAACCAGAAACTCTTTCAGCTCAGACTCCAGTGGGACCTCCTGCAGCGACCAGCCCACTGCGTACGGACACAGATCTGGCATCGCTGCCGTCCCACTGCGCTGCTGGAGGTCCGGCCTGTATTGCTGGACCTCCTGGAGAGAAGGGAGGCACGGGAAAAGTACCAGGAATGTGCAGGGAAAACTGTCAGTAAAATTTTAGCTTTTCTAAAGGGACTCTGGTGTTCAGAAACACTGTTCCACAAATTTAAATTTCCATGTAGGAGCTTTAAAAACATTCACGTCAGTCTTTGTGAGTGTGTTGTATCTTAAAACACCCTAATGCCTCAGGCAACTTTCAATAAAAGGATAGGTTAATTCACCCAACAGGTGCTTTCCTCTCGTTTTTCACTTTTTTTAAATAAATCTATTTTATTTCTTTGTGCCTGTGTGTCTGTCTCGCTGTCCTACAGCCCAGCAAGAGTCCCGGTCTCTGAGAGGGAGGCCTGCAGGCTCTGCAGCGGTCAGCTCCTTCTGCCCTGTAACTGCACGGGCCCAGAGGAGGAGGAGGGAGAGAGAGAGGAGAGAGGAGGAACAGCAGAGGAGGAGGAGAGAGGGGATGGAGGGGGACAGGAGAGCGGGACCCGAGAGACACCTCCTGAGACCTCGCCAGCTCTCCCTACAGGTCAGGAGGACTAACAAGGTCGGATCCTCCTCTCTACATGCTTCTCTGTCTAAAATGTGTCTGCTTTAGAGGGATTTTCCCATTGGATTTTGGATAATTGCAGAAAATAAGCTCTCTGGCAAACAAATGTTTATGACTTACACGTTTTGTTCAGCAGATCTTCTTCAAAAATCAACACCACTTTTATGAACTCCACCATGGTCTCTTGACTTTACGTCAAGAAAAGACGAGACGAGAAAAGTCAGCGATGACGTTTAGTAATCTTTTTGGCACTTGGTGGCAACCACCTTTTTTCAGACACAAAAATGTTTCAAAAGGTATTTACTGAGGTATTTTACGTTGTAGGAGGAAATGTTAAAATATCTTAAAGGGACAGTACACCCTAAAATCTAAAATACATCCGTATAATGGGACTATATTGTATCGAAAACATGACTCGACTGCATGCATCCAGTCATGGACAAGAGGCTTGTGCTCATGACAGCGTGAGATGTACTAATTAATTGCTTCCTTCCCAGATGGACTGTAAAGTTAGCTAGCTCAGTGGTGCTAGTTTAGCTAGCAGTATGGTGTGTAAATCACGTTAGTGGGTGTAGTTTGGTAAAAAGAAAATAGCTAAAAAATAGCACTACAAGGTAAGAGGAAAATTATGCATTTTGGATTTTGTGATGAACCGTCACTCTTTTTGTAAACACAGACTTTATTTCAAGCACTTTACTTAAAACCCATTGATTGCAAGACGAGGGAACCGGAAGTGCAAAAACTTTCCTGCCGCAATCTATTCCCACGCTTTAATATGAGCTATTGTGATCCCTTTCTGTTTCAGGTTGCCATGGTGACGGGACTGTCTGAACAAAGAGCCTCCTGTGTCAGGTCAGTTCCCACCTTAAAGCCTAGGACAGGAGTGGGCAGCAGACGCTCCCCTAGGCCCTGCACACTGCCTAGCAATACCTGTAAAGCAGTTCCCCAGGAAGTCAACAACAAACACCTCTCCCGGCATAGCAAACACCAGCTGCCTCGCAATCAGCACCTTGCGCTCCACCACCGAACAGTCACTAACTACTATAGCAACCCCAAGACCTTCAGCAGTATCCAGAACTCAGGAAGACATTCAAGCAGGACTCCAGCTCAAATACCATTGACGAACGGCCCAGTCATCAGACCACTAAGTGAGCACCCTGGGGTCCTGAGGTTGTCCAGAAGGAGGAGAGGCCTCCCACCAGACGCCAGCCCGACCCCTCCGAATCGGGTTCCATTGGACAGCAACTCATCAAAGAAGTGCAGGATGGTGCAATACAACGAGGGTAACATCTCACTGGATCGTGAGATCCCACAGAGGGAGGCCAGCCGGGATAGAATTGTTGGAAAGGAGTATGTGAGTAATATTGGTGAAGTCACTGGTAGCCATGATAAAGAATTTACACAAGACAGATGTGACCATGTTGGAGATATGAGATTGGAGAGTAGTTGTGTTACTGAAAACCCACAGGGCAAGGTAAACGTTGGAAAGTTTAGTGCTCTGGAGTCCTCTCAAGAAAGGGTCAACCTTACCAACATCATCACAAACGGTGACCTCAGACACGTGAGAGAAAAAAGGCTCCAGAGAAGTCGGTGTGCTTCATCCACAACCCTTAAGCCAGTTACCAGGACTACTGATTCCAGGCCTGTTGTCAGAGCTGCGACTGCTAGGACTACTCTAACTAAAGCTGCTAACAACTCAGTGACATCTACACACACATGCACTGACCCACCAGCCAGTTATTCTGCCAAGCACACTGCAAAGGGTACTAACAAAGGTACTAGCAAGGACATTACCAAGTGTACTTCACCAGCCAGCAGTTACGCTACACATAACTCCAAAGGTGCTGCAAAAGACACTTCCAAGTCGACCACAGAGGACTTGACAAAGGACAGTGCACCTGTCAGTAGCTATTCTAGCACTTCCAACGGCTCTACGAAGGGCCTTACACAGACCAAGTCTACTACCTCAACCATTAAGACCAGGACCAGCCCTAGAATCCTTCTGAAGCGCTAACAAACATCTGAGCTAATGTCTGAAAACATTCACAGATTGAGAATTGAAAAGGCACTGTTTTTTTTATTATCAAAGTTTAGTTTACTTGAGTCAGTCTGCTGTGCAGTTTTTATAGCTAACCTAGAGGAAGCTGTCATGCACACAGCGACTTTTTGGCAGGTCTTTGGTAGTCAGGTTCCAGTACAGTCACGCCATTTCTTTAAACAGGATTGATAACATGTTTTGTCACTCCAAAATCCAAATCCTCACCAGAATTTAGCAAAGGATAATTTCATATTTTTCTCTTAAAACAATAGTGCTCATATGAACAATGAAACAGGTTTTAATTGCCATTATTTTTCCTCCTGTTCATCCTGTCCATTAAAAGATTTCTTCCTAAATCAGTTTTAGTGTAAGCCATGGGGAACATTGATTACTGTGCCAAAAAAAACATATATTCACAAGCCAATATATTATTTTAACTGTTTTTTGTGTGTTCTGAATACTTTCATAAAGAACATGAATATTAAAGTAGTGGTTAAAGGAGACAAAACCTGTTACATGCTACATATGGGCGTGAGTGTTATTTTAGGAACCCATCGTTTAAGAAGTCTGTGGCATGTGAGCACTCTATCCACATCGACTCTGACCTCTATGCGTAAAACCAGCTGCACCGTCACCAGCCAATCTCAAATCAGAAGGATTTTTTTATTCTCCCCTTCCACTGAAGCCAGTAATGTACGAAGCATTTGCAAGTTTTGGTTAATGCTTCACTGTGGGCAGCAGGCGGTATGAGGGGGTGATGCCATCCCTCTTGTCAGGAAAGGGACCGTAGAAGCAGAATATTTGAGTCTGGTCTGCCTGACTCATTGATTTTTATCTGAAGCAAGTTAGATTCTGTGGCTCCAACCACGGCTGTGAAATCTCAGCCTGACTGTGCTGTGTATCCAGGAATCCACGCCGCTGTCCGTGGTGCTGAAGTAGCAGACGGCAACTTTTTCTCAGAGTCCTGCCCTTCTGTCAGTCTTGGCTCTATAGTATTTTCTCTAAACTATATGGCTTGGGGGGGCTCGTATTTAAAAATACAGAACTGAAGTATTTGTAGAAATAGAAGGATATGTGTGTCGCGTGGAGGGTGAAATACAGACATTAAAAAACCCCACCTGAATAACTACTAGTGATGTGTTTTGACCTTCACTGTTAACATGGCCATCAAACTGTATGATAAATGACTGTATAAGATGTCATGGATACTACTGAAATGTCAGAAGGTTTTAGGATTACATCAGGTGCTATTAACGTCAAATCATAAGCTGATTTGGGGAGGTTGAGTAGAGGAGTGGTTGCTTTGAAAAAAGGTTGAACATTTCCTCACTGTAAAGCCCCTGTGTGTCGGATTAAAAAATGAACTTTGGTGACTCCAAAAGACAAAAAAAAAAAAAAAAAAAAAATCCCACGGTGGGAGATGGCAGTGGACTCTGCTGTCCTTTCTATTGTTCTTCTTTCCAACAGAAACCTGCCATCCAGATCATGTTTAAGGGGCAATCACATGCTTTTCTACACACTGGGGCTCTAAATAAGTAATTGACAATGGCTTTTGTAAATTAGTTTACTAAACTCTGCTCACGTGATTTTAAAATCACAGGTCAGTGTGTTCATTTATGTCCAGCACATGTTAAACTAAGTTACGCATAAAGGCATGAATCAATTTAATAGTTTGTCCCAATTAAATGCAACAGCGATGGCTGCAGCATGCACTTAAAGTAAAAAGAGAAAGGTCTGTGTTCGAAATTGCGCAACGTATTATTCATGCTATTCATACTAAGTATGATGTAAAATTGAGTATGTTGTGCATTCATACTGCATAGTATGTGGATCTTGTGTACGCGAGAGACACCTCTCCCTTATACAGGATTCACACTGTGTACAACTTGTGATGAGCACTTATTCACTTATTCCCACAAACACATTCTAACAAGGGAAGTTTCGTTAAAGATCCTTACCTTTTGTGTGGATGTTACTTATTGTAACACTTGAATTACTGTGTCGGCTAAATGTCTTTCAATGGAAAAAAAAAACATTGACTGGACATTTTGAATTTGAAATCCAGACATTTTATTGAGCATCTCCTTCTGCTCTGCTTGAAAATATTTAGTGCTAAACTGTGCGATATATTTGCCCTTCATTTAATCAGCCAGTATCTGACTTGATTCTCCAACCGAGAGGTCGGTCCTTTACACAACAAACGGATTCATGCCTTTATTCCTGACCCCAAATTTACGCGACCTCATGTTAGTTAATTCAACTTTAACATGTCATCAAAGTTGCTGCCATTCAGTAGTTTTGTTAATTCATTGTCATTGTATATTCATGGCTTTTTGGTAAGAGGAGCAGCCCCAATGGAATATGAACACATGAAAAGACAAATATTTGTGCAGCGACATCTTATTGTATAAATGTGAAAAATTTGAATGAGAATTTGCAATAAATTCACTTTGCTTATTTATCTGCCGGGTGCATTTATCTCATTTAAACCAACACAATTTCCACACATTGCAACAAGTGTCGAGCAAAAAAAATATCATCCTGAAGATGCAAACCCTTCAATGAATACTCATGCCGAGTAACCTTGAATTCTTTGAGCTCTCAGAAACATTTACAACACAGATTTTTCTCATTAATTGACCCCAAAACGGCACGTATGTATGATGTCTATATGATCGGGGTCATTCTGAAAACAATGCCATTGGAAAGGGGGTTTTATGAGAGTTCAAATGTGAATGAATATTCGTTAATTAATTGATTTTGACACATCCCTTAAGTCGTCCATTTCAAATTATAACACTAAATTATATTCTGAGCTCAATTCCGTTGAGATTCTCAAACACATGCATCACAAAGCACATTTACTGTTTATGTTGTATATTGTTTTTGCAGCCTACAGTGAAATGGGTTCACATTCTGAATGACAGTATTTAAAATGAATCTCTTTCTAACTATAACCCATTTGAGTTCATGCTATGCGAGTTTATGTTTATGTAGCTTCTGATGATTTAGACTTACCCAATGTTGTCAGTTGTAAAAATGATATCATGTATCTTATTCTCGATACATGCCTTGTGTTTTCCTGAGTATATTTCACATTTAACCGGTATCGTGTAAAGTGACTGCGAGGAGTTGAGAGGATGAAAGAGTGCTGATATCAAAAGACTTAACTAAGCTATAATGTTACTTTTTAACTGAACTTTGGGTTCTCTCTTTTTTCCGATGTGAACTTTGTGTGCTTGCCAAAATGTCAGCCTTGACCGTGTTTCTGATCAACCTCAGAGCTGAAGGTCGGCTGCTCAGTGACCACACAGCATAGAGTCAATGACCTGCCATCACATTCATACTGAGACCCAGTGAAATTATGTTGGATGCTCTCATTAATATTCACCTCACCATATCTGACCGCTAAAACTCAGGGGAGGAGGTGTAAGAATACAGGCACACTTCCACTCTTCAAGGCCCTTTTAAAGTAAACATGTTAATAAAAATGTACTGTATCCATCCAATCCAATACACTTTATTTACATAGCATAAAACACAATATTTTCCAAAGTGCTGTACAACAAGAAAAAACACAATAAATATATAACACAATAGAAGCACAATAAAAACATGAAGTACACAATAAAATATAAAAGTAAAAAATAATCATGAATAAAATGCACTGCCAGCACAAGATACAAAAATCATAAAACCAACCAATCTAACAATAACAATTATAATAATAAAAAAATAATAACAATAATAATATTTTCCTCTGACATGTACAGGTCTATAGCAGGTATATAGCACTGGCATATTTTGATTAAAATAATAAAAAAAATGTGTGTGTGTGTGTGTGTGTGTGTGTGTGTGTGTGTGTGTGTGTGTGTGTGTGTGTGTGTGTGTGTGTGTGTGTGTGTGTGTGTGTGTGCGTATCCAGATCCATGGATGGATAATAATAACAATAATAATAATAACAATAATAATAATAATAATAATATTTTCCTCTGACATGTACAGGTCATAGCACTGGCATATTTTGATTAAAATAAAAAAAAAAATGTTTGTGCTATGCGAGTTTATGTTTATGTAGCTTCTGATGATTTATGATTTGTATATTGATTATTACAAATAGCGATACTGTAAGGATATGGGGATCATATTTTTGATGCAGTTTTATAATATCTTCATTAAAGATTTCAGGACCGCGTATTCCCATAGACCAGAGGTGACAAAATTCTAGTCTATCAGGGGCATAGATTTGGCTGGAAAGTTAGGGACACATGGGTGGGGTGAAATGTGCCGCAAATGAAAGCAGTACATCACAGGGTCTTGGTTTGATATGAAAGGTTTCTAAATATATCATATTCTGAATAACATCATTATCTTATTGATCAGATTTACTTTTGTTTTTGGAGGCATTAATGACGCTGTGCTTCAAACATTTATTTTCCTGTCCTTGCAAGAACATTTGAACTTTCCTTACTTATAGCTTGAAATATATCACAATTAAAATCTCCCACTCAAACTCTGACTGCACCATAAGCATACTCTGTGAAAGCACAGAGGAGTTTTCAGGGAAATAATGTAGAACTTAAAAATAGCAAGTACACTGAACTTGATATTTCTAAGTATTAGCAACTTAAACAAGCCAAGTTAGCCTGACTTCACTGAACAGTTGTTGTTGTGTTTACTCAATAGAATTAAGGAGTAAGCAGAGGTATATAGCACTGGCATATTTTGATTAAAATAATAAAAAAAAATGTGTGTGTGTGTGTGTGTGTGTGTGTGTGTGTGCATGTGTGTGTCTCCGTGGTCCTG
The DNA here is from genome assembly GCF_963514095.1 of Eutrigla gurnardus. Lineage (NCBI taxonomy): Eukaryota > Metazoa > Chordata > Actinopteri > Perciformes > Triglidae > Eutrigla > Eutrigla gurnardus. Next base: position 14,496,917 of record NC_139937.1, on the reverse strand, counting down.
AGAGGATCCAGATCCGTGGATGGATCTGGATCACGTCAGCCATGGGTGGTGCTGAAGGGTCTCCAGGGTGGGTCGGGCCTCTGGCCTCTTGAGCAGACAGCTCAAGACGAAATCCTGGCAGTCTGGACGGACAAACAGAAATCATGTTTGAATACAAACCCTGGACTCTGTGTGTGTGCTTGATTCTCCTGCATGTGTGTGTCTATGTCTTACCAAAGGAAAGACCGACAGAGACGTCAGGGTCTTCAAAGGCGATCTGGTGGTGGCGGTTTGTGTGTGTGTGTCTCCGTGGTCCTGAGAGGATCCGGATCTGGATCACGTCAGCCATGGGTGGTGCTGAAGGGTCTCCAGGGTGGGTCAGGCCTCTGGCCTCTGTACAACAAGATAAAACACAATGAATATATAACACAATAGAAGCACAATAAAAAGATGAAGTACACAATAAAAGATAAAAGTAAAAAATAATCATCAATAAAATGCACTGCCTGCACAAGATACAAACATCATAAAACCAACACCCTACGTGGTGTCAGAAGCCAAAGAAAAGATGTTTGTCTTGAAATATCTAACAGTGAGAGTAATATAATAACAACAATAACAATAACAATAATAATATATTCCTCTGACATGTACAGGTCAGAGGTATATAGCACTGGCATATTTTGATTAAAATAATAAAAAAAAATGTTTGTGTGTGTGTGTGTCTTTGGGTCCTGAGAGGATCCAGATCCGTGGATGGATCTGGATCACGTCAGCCATGGGTGGTGCTGAAGGGTCTCCAGGGTGGGTCGGGCCTCTGGCCTCTTGAGCAGACAGCTCAAGACGAAATCCTGGCACTCTGGACGGACAAACAGAAATCATGTTTGAATACAAACCCTGGACTCTGTGTGTGTGCTTGATTCTCCTGCATGTGTGTGTCTATGTCTTACCAAAGGAAAGGCAGACAGAGAGGTCAGGGTCTTCAAAGCAGATCTGGTGGCGGCGGTTTGTGTGTGTGTCTCCGTGGTCCTGAGAGGATCCAGATTCGTGGATGGATCTGGATCACGTCAGCCATGGGTGGTGCTGAAGGGTCTCCAGGGTGGGTCGGACCTCTGGCCTCTTGAGCAAGCAGCTCAAGACGAAATCCTGGCAGTCTGGACGGACAAACAGAAATCATGTTTGAATACAAACCCTGGACTCTGTGTGTGTGCTTGATTCTCCTGCAGGTGTGTGTCTATGTCTTACCAAAGGAAAGACCGATGGAGAGGTCAGGGTCTTCAAAGCAGATCTGGTGGCAGCGGTTGTGTGTGTGTGTGTGTGTGTGTGTGTGTGTGTGTGTGTGTGTGTGTGTGTGTGTGTGTGCGTGCATGTGTGTGTCTCCTAGGTCCTGAGAGGATCCAGATCCGTAGATGGATCTGGAATAATAATATATTCCTCTGACATGTACAGGTCAGAGGTATATAGCACTGGCATATTTTGATTAAAATAATAATAAAAAATGTTTGTGTGTGTGAGTGTGTGTGTGCGTGTGTGTGTGTGAATGTGTGTGCGTGTGTGTGTGTGTGTGTGCGTGTGTGTGTGTGCATGTGTGTGTCTTCGTGGTCCTGAGAGGATCCAGATCCGTGGATGGATCTGGATCACGTCAGCCATGGGTGGCGCTGAAGGGTCTCCAGGGTTGGTCGGGCCTCTGGCCTCTTGAGCAGACAGCTCAAGAGGAAATCCTGGCAGTCTGGACGGACAAACAGAAATCATGTTTGAATACAAACCCTGGACTCTGTGTGTGCTTGATTCTCCTGCATGTGTGTGTCTATGTCTTACCAGAGGAAAGGCCGACAGAGAGGTCAGGGTTTTCAAAGGCGATCTGGTGGCGGCTGCTGAAGGGGAAACTTCCATGCAGAAGCACGAACAGCACGACACCGAGCTGCCACACAGTAGTGGGATCGGCCCTGTAGCGGCGTCGCAGTAACCACTCAGGGCTGAAATAGTCAAAGGTTCCTACCAGACACACGGAGACAACGGTTACTGGTGAGGAACAGAGACAGCAAAGACGCTGGCTTGTTTCAGAGGACAGGAGCAGAAGAAAGACAGCCTACCTTGCGGTGTCATGTACTCGCCCTCCAACAGAAATGTGCCACAGCCGAAGTCAATGAGCCTGACACGAGGGACATCAGAGCCGGTCTCCATGAGGATGTTCTCCAGCTTGATGTCCCTGTGGAACACACCTCTGGCGTGGACCTCTACGAGGGCGTCCACCAGCTGTTTTGTTATGTTCTGAGGGGGACACAGAGAGACGTGGTGAGACATGGTGGGTTTGGACACACAACAACGGAAACACTAACGTCACCAGATACTTACTTTAGCCTCGTGCTCCGGCAGGCAGACTCGCGGTCTACAATTGATGAAGTCCACCAGGTCCATGCAGGGGACCGGTCTCTCTAGGACGAGAATCAGGTCGTCTTCAAGATCATACCAGTCCAGCAGGGTCACCACGGCACTGGTCCTTGCTGCTTCTGCTGGTTTGAGCCTCAGGAGCAGCACCACCTCCACAGGGATCGCACTGACTTTCCCTTCCAGAAGCTTCAGAGTTGTGAAAGAGACACGAAATAATGAAGCCTTCATGGACTCACACATCGACGTAGAAAGGAACATGTGCATACGTTCCCTTTGTACTCAGAAGAAAAATGTTACTAAGCTTGTTGGCATTAGGACGAAGAACAAATCACTTACTGTTGGTGTGCGGCGAACATTAAGCGGGGAGATGTGTTTTATTGCCACCTACAGGACAGGAACAGACATTAGGTGAGCTTCTAGACAGAGTGGATACATGCTTCGTGGATTCTGTGTGTGTGTGTGTGTCTCTTACAGGCAGATTGTCGTCTCTGCGGTGGCCAGCAAACACTGATCCGTAGCTTCCTTCCCCCAGCAGCTCCCCCTGCTGGTATATAGCCTCGAAGGCAGCTGCAGAAAAGAAACACAAACACTTCAGAACTTTGAATCCTATTTCCAAAATTAATCCAGACAACGGGCTTAACCTGAGAGGAACAGTTGGACATTTTGAGCCAGCCGATGATTAGTGTAGCTTAGCATAAAGATTGATTATGGTAAAGGTAACAAAGGTAGCACCATCCCTCCACATCCACTTATATATATATATATATATATATATATATATATATATATATATATATATATATATATATATATATATATATATATATATATATATATATATATATATATATATATATATATATATATATATATATATATATATATATATATATATATATACATACATACATACATACATACAGGACTGTCTCAGAAAATTAGAATATTGTGATAAAGTTCTTTACTTTCTGTAATGCAATTAAAAAAACAAAAATGTCATACATTCTGGATTCATTACACATCAACTGAACTATTTCAAGCCTTTTATTATTTGAATATTGCTGATTTTGGCTTACAGCTTAAGAAAACTCAAAAATCCTATCTCAAAAAATTAGAATACTTCCTCAGACCAAGTAAAAAAATAATTTTATAACAGCAAAACTAAATCAAATATTTGAAAATGTCCATTGATGCACTCAGTACTTGGTTGGGAATCCTTTTGCACGGATTACTGCATCAATCCGGCGTGGCATGGAGGCAATCAGCCTGTGGCATTGCTGAGGTGTTATTGATGCCCAGGATGCTTCGATAGCGGCCTTCAGCTCATTTGCATTTGTAGGTCTGGTGTCTTTCATCTTCTTCTTAACTATACCCCACAAATTCTCGATGGGGTTCAGGTCAGGGGAATTAGCAGGCCAATCAAGGACAGTGATGCCATGGTCAGTGCACCAGTTACTGGTGGTTTTGGCACTGTGGGCAGGTGCCAGATCATGCTGGAAAATGAAATCCTCATCTCCATAGAGCTTTTCAGCAGATGGAAGCATGTAGTGCTCTAAAATCTCTTGGTACACAGTTGCATTTACTCTGGACTTGATGAAACACAGTGGACCAACACCAGCAGCTGACATGGCTCCCCAAACCATTGCTGACTGTGGGAACTTCACACTGGATTTCAAGCAACTTGGATTTTGCTCCTCTCCAGCCTTTCTCCAGACTCTGGCGCCTTGACTTCCAAATGAAATGCAAAACTTGCTTTCGTCTGAAAAGAGGACTTTGGACCACTCTGCAACTGTCCAGTGCTTCTTTTCCATAGCCCAAGTCAGACGCTTCTTCCGTTGTCTTGAGTTCAGAAGTGGCTTGACCATGGGAATACGGCTATTGTAGCCCATTTCCCGGACACGTCTGTGAACTGTGGCTTTTGATACCTGGACTCCAGCTTCAGCCCACTGTCTTTGAAGCTCCCCCAAATTCTGGAAGCGGCTCTTCTTCACAATTTTGTTAAGGCTGCGGTCATCTCTCTTGGTTGTGCAGCGTTTCCGGCCACATTTTTCCCTTCCAACAGACTTTTTGTGGATATGCTTTGAAACTGCACTCTGTGAACAGCCTGCTCTTTGAGAAATTTCTTTTTGTGTCTTACCCTCCTGATGGAGGGTATCAATGATGGTCCTCTGGACAGCAGTCAGATCAGCAGTCTTCCCCATACTTGTGATTTAGTTTACTGAACCAAGCTGAGTGTTTTTAAGGCTCAGGAAACCCTCGCAGGTGTTTCGAGTTAATTAGATGATTCAGGTGATTAGTTGAATAGCCTACTTGTATACTTTTTCATGATATTCTAATATTTTGAGATAGGATTTTTGAGTTTTCTTAAGCTGTAAGCCAAATTCAGCAATATTCAAATAATAAAAGGCTTGAAATAGTTCAGTTGATGTGTAATGAATCCAGAATGTATGACATTTTTGTTTTTTTAATTGCATTACAGAAAGTAAAGAACTTTATCACAATATTCTAATTTTCTGAGACAGTCCTGTATATATATATATATATATATATATATATATATATATATATATATATATATATATATATATATATATATATATAGTGTATTATACAACTGTCTTCACAGGCTAGCAGTACTCCTCATGAGGAGGAAACTCCATCAATGGTTCACGTATGTCTCATCTTACCTCTGCTGTTTACTGAGGAGGAGGTGCCAGGTTTGTCACTGGAGGATGTCCCAGCATCCTCGGTGGATGAAGAGGAGCCCCTGATGGTAATAACGTGGTCCTCAGAGGGACCCTGGCTCTTCCTGCTCCTCTTCCTCGGCCCCTCATTGCTCTCTGCAGAGGTCGACTTCCTCTTGCTGCTGGTCTTTGTCTCCCCGGTAACCAATAGTGGTCCACGGGAGAGGCTCGGGGTTTCTCCTGATCAATCAATGAAAACACAAGAAGCCTGTTAGCCTTCACTTGTATCTGGATTGAGAGCTGAGCCTTTAATAGCAGACTGCTCACACTGTTGAGTTGAGAACACAAATACAATTCTCATACAACTATCTCATCTCACCTGAGCTGTCAGACGAGCCGGTGTATGATGAGGCAGAACTGCCACTGGAACTGCCACTTGAAATGCCACTAGAACTGCCACTGGAACTGCCACTGGATGAAGTCCCACTGAAGGTGAGGCTGCAGTCCTCGGAGGGACGTGGACTTGTCGCTCTCCTCTTGCTGGCCCTTTCCAGACTCTCCTCAGATTTTCTCTTGGAGGTCATCGGTCTCCCATCTGATCTGCAGTCTCTATCTGTATTGGTGATCGGCACAGTGTGGCGTCCTGCAACAACAAACACATGGCTTAATTTGCTATCTACTATCTACTATATGATGGCCTGTGTGAGAGATTAACAGAAGAACCAGTGTCAGTTAGTCTACATGCTGCAAGTGAAGACCAACCATGATGCAAAATGACACATTAAAAGCCTTAAAATGTGTTTTCATGAGTGGCCTTAAAATGTCCAACTATTTGTGTGCCTTCCCGTGAGATCAGGTTGAGATTTTCAAGTAAGAGACTGCAGTTTTCCCAGGACTTTGTCCTCACCCAGTTGTCTCCTGGAGGACGGACACTGAACAGTGCTGGTTGTCTTCCACAATGTAGAAGTCATGACTCTCGAACAGTAATGGTTGAACGTAGAAATAGTAGATATGTGATGTGTCCAGGTATCTGATCTGTGTTCAGGTATCTGATCTGTGTTCAGGTATCTGATCTGTGTCCAAGTGTCTGCTTTAATCTCTTCTCAAGATGTGGAACTCTGAGTGTTGTGACCTCACAAAGTGACTGCTGCCAGTCAAGTTGTACTCATTTGAATTCGGAATGTCAAGTTCAAACCAAAACATTTGAAAAAAAAACATATTTTTAATTTGATTTGAAACAAAATGTATTTCACAGTATACAAAAGTCTTTCAATGTCCTTACATAAAACTCTTTCCCAGTTTTTTCTATGCATGAAAAGTCCCTTTTGTTTGTTTGTCCTGCAGAGTTGAAAACTTTGTAGTGCACTTTTGTGTGTAAATGACGGTTGTAATGTGTTCACATCAAATGCAAAGCAAATATTTCACTCTGTGTGATTGCATACAAAGTCAAAATGTACAGCTTGCTGCTGCTGCAAACGACCATTTCATATACAATGATGTCGTCTAACAATATCAACACCTACAAGTTAATATATGAACATTTGAAATGATCAAAGATAAAGTTAGAGACCACAGAAGTTTGTCTTTTATGAAAAAAGCCCTTTAACTGCTAAATTGCGCCCCCTTTGTGATAAATGCTTGATTTTTATTAATTGAATGAAAAGTACACTACAAAGAAAATCGATTATTATTATTGTTACTTAAAATGTCCAACTATTTGTGTGCCTTCCCATGAGATCAGGTTGAGATTTTCAAGTAAGAGACTACAGTTTTCCCAGGACTTTGTCCTCACTACTCACTCAGTTGTCTCCTGGTGGACGGACACTGAACAGCGCTGGTTGTCTTCCACAATGTAGTCATTCTCAAACAGTGATGGTTGAAGGTAGAAAAAGCAAATATTTAATATATCCAGGTAGTTTATCTGTGTACAACTGTCTCCTTTACTCTCTTCTCAAGCTGTGGAACTGTTGTGACCTCACAAAGTGACTGCTGCCAGTCAAGTTGTACTCATTGGAATTCGGAATGTCAAGTTCAAACCAAAACATTTGAACAAAAATAAAAACAAATTGTATTTCACAGTATACAAAGTCTTTCAGCATCCTTACATAAAACGCTTTCCCAGTTTTTTCTATGCATGAAAAGTTCCTTTGCTGCCGGCCATGTTTGTCCTGCAGAGTTGAAAACTTTGTAGTGCACTTTTGTCTGTAAATGACAGAAAGGATGACTTTACCCTCTTATTATGGGTCAACCTTGTAAAGTACGTTTGATTTTTACACTTTCCACAATTCAACTTGACAGAGCCTTTCATTAGACCCTTTGTGAATGATTAAAAACCCACCTATTTCCCCTCATTTTATAATACAGGCTTAAAAGTGTAGAATCCAGGCCCAACCTGAAGTCACCAGAGAGGGGAAAGCTCCTTCATTGTCACAAAAAATAATATACAAACTGTTTTCATGGGCTTTGTGTTTGAGGAAGGCCCTTTACTGTTTCAACTCAACACTGCTACCTTTGTGTGTGTGTGTGTGTGTGTGTGTGTGTGTGTGCGCGTGTGTGTGTCTCCGTGGTCCTGTGAGGATCCAGAGGTCTTCAAAGCAGATCTGGTTGCGGCGGTTTGTGTGTGTGAGTGTGTGTGTGTGTGTGTGTGTGTGTGTGTGTGTGTTTGTGTGTGTGTGTGTGTGTGTGTGTGTGTGTGTGTTTGTGTGTCTGGTGGTTTTGAGCCGGTCCACGGCAGGGTGGTGTTGTCCGCAGACGTCATGCTCCGGTCACCAGTGTCGGATGCCCTCAGTTGGGCGACAAGCTTTGCCTGGGTCGTAGCGACGGTGGAGAGATCCAGGAGGATTTTGTCCCTCTCCTTGATGTCGGCCTTCAGGCCAGAGACGCTCTCCCTCAGTTTTGAGAGGGTGGGGAGACAGCCAGGACTCGCACACCGCCATCATACCTGCAGCCGTCACCCCGAAACACAGTACCACCACCACAGCATATACATTTCAAAGATGAACAAAGGTTTTACTCCACAGTCCAAATATGGTCACTTCCTTCACTGGTTGCAAAAAAAACAAAACAAGAGGGCAACAGGTCAAAATGCCAACTCGAAGCTTCAAATCTGTCGTCCCAGACCATGGGAATGAACCAATCATATAACTTAAATTACACCAATGTTTATATTTTTCAGGTTTGTGAGTTGACCCAAGAGGCTTTTAAAATGGTTTCAATCTGGAGATAGTTGGTTTTACCTGTTACTGAAGCTGTCACATAAATGTAGCAGCAAAAAGTAAAACATTTACCTCCGAGGTGTATTGGAGTAGAAACATAGAGTGGCATTACATTGAAATACCCAAGTGAAGTACAGGTAGTTACACCCCAGCACAGCACCACAATGTTGTTTTCCTTATAGGCCTACACCATATATCTTAAACGTGGTCCTGTTGGGTGTCATGGGGGTTAAATGGGGGATAAATGAAGCTCCCTCTCCTCTCTTTGCCCCCGACAGTGGGGGGGAGGGGGGCGCAGTGCCAGGCCGGGCAGCAGCAGTCGACGCATCATCGCACGTATGACGCACAGTGGATGAACGGAGGCAGAGGAGGATGTTTACACCGGCTCAGAAGGGCTTTCTCTCTATATATGAACAAGCCTATTGATTCGTGAGTTGGTAAGTGGGAGCCCTACCTTAATAACAGGAATAGACGCGCAACAAAACCCAACGGCTCACTTCTTGACTGCTCACTGCAGTTAAAGGAAGTGCCATTACGGCTTGGAAGGCAGACGAGTGGAGTTACGGAGTAAATAGGCGATAGCTAGCTGGACAGTGCATCAATAGTGTTAACAGCCGGTTAAAAACCAAAGCTGCTGGTTTTAGACGAGGAAGAAACCGGAATCGACAGAAACCATGTTTGAAAACTTCAGAGAAAGACTTCACATGGTCCAGCAGGATTTCACAACGGGGTTGGTCTTTCTGACATCTGCTTTAGCTAGCTGGGACAACCTTCCACTTTGGGATATCATGAGCGTTAGCCTACGTGACAAGCCTATATGAGTGTGGTAGACCTTGTCATAGAGCACAACGTATAACGGTTCACGTCACGATGAAACACTCGTAGAGACGATTGATTAGCAGCTATGGTGGCTAATGCCGTGACGTTCGCCAACGTTGCAGCCCCGTTCTGCTTGTGTACCGTCTTCGTGAAAACAACTATAACATTATTTCATGGCGCACACCTCACGTTACCCTCCCTGAATTTAAACGGTATGCTAGTTAGCTACGTTTACTGACAGTGTAACGTAGTAGGCGTTAACCGTGTTGTGTTTGATTTGGTAATCGTGCTAACTAGCTAGCTGGATGCTGCTTTCAGCTGACGGTCATGTGATTTATTTTATGTTTTCCACTCCAAGAGGACAGTGAATACACGAACTACAACGACAATGAAGGCACCAATGATGACAAATGACTAAAAAAACAATTGAGACACACACACACACACACACACACACACACACACACACACACACACACATATATAGGCTATATATATCTCGTATGTATGTATGTTCTATACATGTACTGAAGTGGAACTCACACAAAGTGCCCTTTTTAGGCTGCTCTGCATCGTTGATGTATTTAGTGTTAATCCTGAGAAATCTGTGTTGGGATTCCAGCAGATAAACATATCGCTGCTTATTTTATCTTCATCCCCCTCTCCCTTCCCTCCATCTAGTTTCAAGACCCTTGGAGACAAATCAAGAGACACCAAAGTCAGGAGGAGACCCAGGTGTGGTCTTATTTCATTTTTATTTCATTGTTGACTAAAAAGGAGGTTAATTACAAAAATATGTCTTATCTCTGACACCTTCTTACCAAAATGTGAAGTGGTTCCAGTATGTTTAAGTGCCATAGAGTTTTAAGCACACACATTTGGATGATTATGGGGATCCACGCATTGCCAGTGCCCCAAAAAATAGCTGCTTTTCATTTCCTCTGACCTGCAAAATATATTTCCTGGGGAAATCCTGACTGTGTGATGTGCCTGTCTGTTGTTCAGGTTTGAAGAAAGCCATCCTCATTTCAGTGCTGGACTGGACATCCTCAGCAGGTCTCTGCACATACATGTATTTCTGTGTGTATGTATTTGTGCCCCCCACCCTGTGACAAGATGTCAATTCATGCATGATTTTACTGAAGGTTGTCGGAAGTGTTTTTTACATACACGTCTTCACTTTCCAAAAATGTCCTCACTCCTGTTGGTTTCAGTCCTCACTTTCTAGCAAGTACATGGACACACACACAGTCAATTTCCAAAAGCTTCGATGTATGCAGAGGTTGTGTTTATCCAATGTGTTTCTTTAGGTATGAGGAGAGTTGGTTTCTGCTTCATAAAAGAACCAAAGACTGTGCTCAGACTGCGGAGGTACGTTCAGCACACCGTTCACTTCATTAGACACCTTTCCTGATTCACAATATGTAATGTTAATAGCTGAACAAATGGACTCTCTGTAAGCTGTTTTATATACAACAGAAACTTCATGATAGAGGGGCCAGTCCTTAGATATTTGCCAAATCATGTGCAGACCTACATCTAATCAGCAGACTGCGGCTGCTTTTACATTCCAACCCTGATTACTGGAAAATGTTGTTAGCTGACTTTGACACGCAGAGGAGTTAACAGTTGCTAGCGGAACTTTGGCATCTTTCAACCTGGACCATATTTTCCCATGTTTTCATGTGGAAGTGATTGACGGGGACAACATTTTTTGAGATTGGTTCAGTATTAAGTGACTGCAGGAGCAGTTGTGCTATAAGTGCTTGTTTTTGCCACTGTCAGGTTCAGATTGTTCTTAGTGTCTGAGAGCATTATGGAAAAGGCTATTAGTGAATGTAACGTGTTGCCCCTGCAGTCCATACGTGGCTGCCGTCTACAGCGTTCTCCATCAATACTGGACCAGTAAAAAAAAAGATATTGTGGCAATTAGTCTCAAAACCATGGGGAAAGAGGCTCTGGTTGAAAAATACCAAATGAAAAATTGTGCTGTTACACGTACAGCAGCTTCCTCTCTGCTCCCTCTTACTGTGTGTGTGTGTGTGTGTTTAGTCAGTAGATGGGGACATAGTGATGCTCTCAGCAAACTGGGAGAGAAGAAGAGCAGGTCTGTCACAACTGCATGAACAGCTGCAAAGCTTGCCGACCTTCATCAGTGAGCTAGATGCTATCACTGCTAACATAGGTATGTATTTATTTATTACCTGTTAAGTCAGTCAACACCACCCACCACAACTGATGGTCATCTGGGTGTAATTAAATATATTTCTACGCATAATTACAACTATGTTTAGGGTGATTGTGTAAAACTTAATATGAATATAGAAGATGGAAAGCATGACTTTGCTGTGCTTAATACGATTGTGTGTGTGCAGCCCATCTGGAAGGTGACTTTGAGGAGATGGAGAGCAGACTGGTCTACCTGGAGACTCTCTGTTGTCAGTGTGAACAACAGTCATTCAAACAACATCATATGAACCAACTTGAAGTATATAAGAAGAAAAAGAGGTGTGAGATGCACTTATTCAACACACATATTTAAATGTATGATAGATGCTCGAGAGGATCTTGTTATTGACTCAACACTTTCTGAGTACAAATTAAATTGTGTCTTTATACCAGTGTACTTAAAGTTGGCTTGATTGTTGATTTTTGTTTATTACTTTACTACACAGATGTCTTTACTCAAGGCATATTTAAGTTTTTATATTCTACGCAAAAATATTGTCCAGCAGATTTCATTTTTACCTATTTTATTTGAATAGAAAATGCTCGAATAGTTTTTGAAACAAATAAGATCCGAACCTCAGTTTGTGTGTTGGTACTGATCTTGAAAAGACAAAAAATCCAGCCCTGTGCTGATACATGCTTGTTTCATTTACAGCTTGAATTCTCTCTATAGATCAAAATATCAAGTGACTTTTAACACTATGGTTTACCTCTTTTTTTGCTGTTGTAATAAATTTTAAGGTTCAGTGTGTAGGAGAAAAGGAGTAAGATATTATGTTTTCATTAGTGTATACTCACCTGAATGCTTCGAATGTGCATATCATAACACTGAAACCCAGTGTTTCTTCGGAATAACAATAATAAATCGTGACATTTGTCTTATCACAGGAAGGAGGTGGAGGCGCTGAAAGGTAAGCTGCACTTTCATCCGGCATAACTACTGTCTATATGACTAAATTACTAACTTGTTAAAATGCTGGGACGTATTTATCCCTTTTGTATTTTCTCAATTATCACAGTGGTAATATATATGTATGACTAATCTTAGACATTCTGAGTTTTTTTTCTCTGAATATTACCCCTTTCCCCTGGCTTCAGAACATTTCTTTGGCCTTGACATGCCAATAGAAGATATTCTTCTGTTTGCAGTGGAACTGAATTCTGAGCATGCTCAGAAGGTGGCAGAGCAGGAGCAGGCCATGCATCAGAAACTGAGAGAACGACAGAAAGTCTATGAAGAAGCGTTTAACCAAGACGTGCAGCAATACCTGTCCACTGGATGCCTACAGCACAGAGGTAAGGCATTGACTTGCAATAATTGTTGGCCAATACAAATCATCAGTGGAAATTAATTAAATTTCTAAGCCAAGTTAAAGTTACAGGGATCTGCTAACCATTTTCACACATTTTTGTTTATAAAATTCAAAATGCATTCATTCAGACTAAGGTGCTAAAGAGGCTCTGAATGAAGTGTGAAAGCCACTCCTCTAAGTAAAAACATATTTTCTTGTTGTTCCCTGCATTATATTTTGATTTGGCAAATAAATCCGCTTAAAGGGGAATACACCACCTAATTGAAAGTCCAATCAGTATTTTTGTGAACATGAGCTGCTCTCTCTAAAACCCAGAAATCAGAGAAGAAGTTTATACTTGTGATGTCATCAAGTTTCTCGAGCTGCTGCGTCGACAATGAATGGGAGACTGGTTTTGTGGAACCAATGGATGTTAAAATAATAAATAAATAAATGTAGGGTGATGAATGCATTCAAATGTAACATGTCTCTAGCAATCTACTCGAGTAAGAGTAAAATGTATGCTGCATTAAAACCAACGGGTAGAATTGACTCAGTTACTTAAGTACTTGAAACTTAGTTAAATGTAGCTTGATACTACTGGGCTGCAGTGTTAATGCACTTTCATGTACAAATGTGTGTCCATTGTGACAGGAAGCAGCCAAATCTGCTTGGTAAAGCTTATAAGTATGTGAAGAAACCTTGACATGACTATTAATGACCTGAAGAAAAGTTAAATTGTATGTTAAGCTTGAGTGTGTTTGTGTTTGTGTTTGCAGAGCCAACAGCAGCCGATGTGCACATTCTGGATCAGATGACGGTCACCAACATATCAGATCAGGAGGCTTTGGATGACTTCCTCAACTCCACTGGTGATGATGACATCAGTACAGGATCATCACTGACCTCAGGTAAAGCCGACTCAGTTACTGGTCCCCACATGTTCACAATAACAGAACGATAAATTGTCATGCGTGTGTCATAGACATGGACAAACATCAGCCTGCCTCTGACTTTATTTTGGTCATTATTTTCAGCTACTAGGTGCTTGGCAGTGCACATCAGCCACTCAGTAACTTTGTCAATTAAAAATGCATTCATCTAGCTGGATAGAACATGAATTTTGGGAGAATCAATGAAAACAGTAGGTTCTGTGTGCCTCAGGCCTGGCGGGAAAATCAATAACCATCCAAATATGATATTAAAGTAACCGCAGCTTCACTGGAGAAATGAGCTATGAATGCAGCAACAACTTGGACTGAACTTGAATGAATGATATAAGTGATACTCATACACTAAGAGTGAACATCAATCATCTTTTGCAACAGGTCCAGATCCCGAGTCCTGCTCTTCGGAATCTCTGAGAAGCCAAATAACCCAAGCCCCTCCCACGACCAACCAAGCATCCAACCAGGACTCAGTATGGGAGCAGGTAGAGGACACGGCCAGTGAGGAGAGTGATGAGCCTCTGGTGCAGTCAGACGAAGAGGACGTTCAACTGGACATGACGTTGGTTGGCCTACAGGATGTTGGCTCAATGAGAGGCTCTGATGAGAGTGACCCTGCAGGGGACCCGCCCTCTGTGTAACCTAGCAACCAGGCCCTTGAATGCTGGGTAAAAACTAAATACTGTTACGATGACAATGATACAGCTACCATCTCCAGCCAACCTGAGCAGCACTTCACCGCTTCTTTCCTCTGAGGTTTGATAACATGTCCTCTAATACAAATGCTGAGTAATGCTAACTAGCTGAGAAATTGTTGATTCACTGAAACTGCTGAAAACCTTGGTGTTCCAATTTTTTCTGTCCCGAGACCAATTTCAACCTGATAACAGTGATATCAGATGGATGCATTGACTCGCATATTCCACCCGATCCAACATTCTAGACTGCATCGGAGGCATTTCTCACTTTGGGATCGGTACTGGAACAACTTCAAATCAAAGCAGATTAGAGTAAGTGCTTAACTTATATCCTTTGGTATAAAGCATTAGTCTAGCTGGGGATAAAACAGTTGACACAATGTCAAGAAGTTGTTTGAGTTGCCTAAATCTGGCTGCATTCACAAGTGAGAGTAACCTCTAAACTTTTCAAGTTTGGGCTAATATATCTAAAATAATCTGTTTAAAGGAAGTTACATTATTTAACAGTTAAAGTCCTTAAAACATAGATGTATTGTACTTTGTATTTCCCTTCATGCTCACTAATATGCAAAAGGCAGCAAGTAGAGCTGCCATACTGTAGATGGAGCAACTGCTGCCATTGTCCGTCATTTGCAGTAGGGCACTCTTGATGTATGCCTTTCTTCTTGTGGCCTTGACCTTAATAAACATTGGTCTCGCAATAAAGTTGTTCTGTAAACAAGTGTTGCTGGAGTTTTGACCCCTTCAGACTTTGCCCTTCACTGTACATTTTGGAATTTGGATAAAGTTGTGCCGAAACAAGGAACGATGAAATGATCCGACTGAGAAGCGTGGTCTGTGCAAGAGGTGTCTTTGTTTTCAGGGTTACTGAGTGGATAAAATACAAAAACATTAGTTTGCGTTATAGTCTGAAGGTTTTCTGCACATCTGTTATAATATGAGACAGGGCTTTGCAATTATTGAAAGTCATCATGGCAGTAGTTATTTTATCACCCACAGGCAAGTCAGAAAATGACTCTCAGTCATCTGTTTATCTTATATCTATGTCTCGTTCTGCTTGCAAACAGTGATATTTGAGACAGTTGCAGAAGTTGGCTCCTTCCTGTTTTAATATAACGATGCCCTTGAGATTGAAAGCAGAAGTGGAAGCTGTCATAGCAGCACATTCAGGGGCGGTCCTAGACCATTTGGTGGCCTAGGCGAGCTTGACTGATAGCGCACCATCCCCACGAAAAAAGACCTCATGTTCAAAGGATTGCACATTTATTTAAACAATGATTATCCAAACAATATAACAATATGTGCAAATGAATAAAACTGTTCAATAATAAATACACAAAAAATAAACTTTTAAACATATTTTATAACAAGGAAAAATGAAATCAGGTGGTACGTGATACGGCCCTCCCCGAACCAACTCTGGTCTCATTACGTCTGTTACTGGAAGAGGCCAGTCAGCAGGATCAGCTGGAGGGGAATTGCCAGTGTTTGTCGCATCTAGAGGGCACATGAAGCACACTTTCTCAACTTGTATTCAAGATAACTTACCACACACACACAAGATATAGAATAGATATAATGTCAATGTAATGCTATTGTGTGACTGCAGCATAAAGCATAACCTGATTTTTTTTTAAAAAGAGAACATCCTTGAGCCAACTTAGATGATAAAACTGGTCAGTTAAGTTATTGCTAAAATTCCTGAGTGTGGAATCAGTGATGCAATCAAGATGAGCAGCTTGCACTCACCTGAACATCCAGGCTCAGTGGTTAGAGGCAGGGTGAGGCTGGCAGGAGGAGCAGCATGCCTCTGGTGGCTCTAGGTCCATGAACATAGAGAGAACACACAAGAGCAAATACATTGACTGGATGAGACATCAGACATGGCACAACATATTGTCATTTTCACATAAGTCAATACATTTTTATCATCACAAACATTCACTGACACATTAAACTCATCTGAGGAAACCGGAGCAGCTGAGGTGGATGGTTGTTCCTGGTCTGATGGTTCAGCTGCTGGTGGTCCTTGATATTTTAATAGTGAATCTAAAATTATATAAAAATAAATAAACAAGTGTATTATCAACATGGAGTAAATCATTTCCATTTTTCAAGTGATATTATTATTTGACATTAATTTTATATAAATTCATTTAGTCCTATATGCTCACAGCTCTATGTGCATACCTCTCTGTATAAACATAATTCTACCTGCATATATAATTTATTATGCTCAACTTTTTGATACAAAATTCCATCAGTATACTTATCTCCGTTATATAGGAGCAGTCAGCAGTCTGAACCAGTCTTATGACAGTCTTATTATGACAACTGTAGCAAACCCATTTTGTTTTAGTGCTTGCCGGTTCTTATTTTGTGCTTGCTGTTTCTCGTTTTGTACACCAGAGGGCAGCTTGCATTGTTTGCAAGTCAATCTTAAAAAAGGGCAATTTAAATGTGTTTTTCTCATGCGTTTCATGTTTTAGGGTGTTTTTTAGGAGAATATAATTTCATCTGTTTATATATACATATATACAGTGTCCTCCCTTTTTCATTAATGTGAAGTAGAATTTGAAAGATAACCACCAATGCTAAACTAAATGCACACAGCAAAAAAAGTAACTTTCCAGATATTTTATTAACTAAGGATAGGCTAAATCCAAAAATGAAGTGAAAAAACTTGCAATATATTGCTCCCTGACGAGTCTGCCATTAATGTTGTCTGGGAAGATGGGAGCATTTTCCCAGTCAACATCAACAGCCACCCGGGGGGGCCTCTCGGGGGGGCCTGCCTGCCTGCCTGCCCAACCAGCACCTCACAACTTCCAATAAAACTTCGAATCTTGGTTCCTAGCAAAGTCGTGAAACTCTCTCCCTGTTTCCACACTGTCTGTATAAAATAATAAAAGGCTTGAACGGAGCTCTAGCCGGAAAAAATAATCTTAAAAAAAGCCTCTTAGACCCACCGCCTAAAGTCAACATGAAGTGGGCAAAAAAATGTTTTTAACCACCTGAGTATCAGCTCTGTGACTGTGAATAGAGGGGGAGGTGAAGGACTTGGCTCCAGACGGGGGCCCCGGGCTTCCTCCTGGCGGGGTCACTCCTTTTCTTCCTAGATATTTCATGGGGTCTTTTGAACCATTCTTAGTCTGGCCCCTCACCTGAGACCAATTTGCCATGGGAAACCGTACCAAGAGCACAAAGCTCAACACAGGCAACACAGCCCTCAGGGTCATAAGGACACACAAACCTCTCCTCCACGGTAAGGTGATGCCCCTTCTGCCCCTGTGCTCGTCCAGCCTGACCGGGAGAGGCAGTTTATAGTGGAAGTGGATGCTTCAGACATTGGAGTGGGGGCAGTCCTCTCTCAGCGCTCCGTCAAGGATGGTAAGCTTCACCCCTGTGCCTATTTGTCTCACCGTTTGTCTCCTTCAGAGAGAAACTATGATGTGGGCAACCGTGAGCTATTGGCAGTGAAGCTGGCTCTTGAGGAATGGCGGCACTGGCTGGAGGGATCTCAGCAGCCTTTCGTGGTATGGACAGACCACAAGAACCTGGCCTACATCCAGTCTGCTAAGCGGCTCAACGCTCGTCAAGCCAGGTGGGCTCTCTTTTTTGGTCGCTTTAATTTCATTCTGACCTACAGGCCCGGTTGTAAGAACACCAAACCTGACGCTCTGTCCCGTATGTATGGGAGGGAAGATGGCACCACCACGTCCCTGGAACCCATCGTCCCAGAGTCCTGTATTATTGCGGCAGTTTCCCTCAGGATTGAAGAGGAAGTAAGAGGAGCCCAACAGACGCAACCGGACCCAGGTAATGGCCCTCCGGGTCGCCTGTATGTTCCAGACGCTGTTAAATCCTCAGTACTGCAATGGGCCCATTCATCTAAACTAACCTGCCACCCAGGATTAAATCGAACACTTGCCTTCCTTAGACGACGTTTTTGGTGGCCATCTATGGATGTCGATGTAAAGTCTTTTGTGTCTGCTTGCCCTAGTTGTGCTCAAAACAAGTCTTCGAATCAGTCCAGTGCTGGATTGTTGCGCCCCCTGCTGGTGCCCCGTCGCCCCTGGTCACATCTTGCCCTGGATTTTGTGACTGGTCTGCCCGCTTCAGCTGGAAACACGGTAATTCTCACTGTTGTTGACCGCTTCAGTAAATTTGCATGCTTTTTGCCCCTGCCCAAACTGCCCTCAGCCAGGGAGACAGCTGATCTGTTGGTCAGAGAGGTGTTCTGTGCGTATGGTCTCACTTCTGATATTGTTTCAGATCGTGGGCCTCAATTCACCTCTGCTGTCTGGAAGGCCTTCTGTTCCTCAGTTGGAGCCACTCTCAGTCTGAGTTCAGGATACCATCCCCAGTCGAATGGTCAAGCTGAAAGGGCAAACCAGGATCTGGAGACCTCTCTCCGCTGCATGGTGTCCTCCAACCCATCCACCTGGTCCACCCTTACGCCCTGGGTGGAGTATGCCCATAACACTCTACCTTCGTCTGCCACAGCGATGTCACCATTTCAATGTGTTTTTGGGTATCAGCCTCCACTATTCCCCTCACAGGAAAAGGAGCTTTCAGTGCCCTCAGTCCAGGCCCATGTCCGCCGGTGCCACAAGACCTGGCACCGTGCACGCTCAGCCTTACTCTGTGCCTCGGGCCGATACAAGCATCAGGCCAACCGTCATCGGACTCCTGCACCTCAATATGCACCTGGAGACAAGGTATGGCTTTCTACCAAGGATCTCCCTTTAAAGACGGACTCTAAAGGCCCCTACACACCGCCCAGACGTCCAACTGCCTTATCCGACCACTCTCCGCCCACTCTGTTGCCTCTCGTCTGACCCGTTCGGCAGAAAAGTTGCGTTGTACACACCGCTTCGACGTGCTTCCGACAGCACAGCAGCGTGTACGTTCTGCGCTTGCGCGAGATGCAATAAGCCTCCTTAAACAGCGGGTGACGCTAGTCTCGTGCCAGTACTCCAAAACAGGAAAACAGGAAATGACGGAACGGAGTGCAGATAAAAACAATGCACACACAGTCTTGGTTCAGTATTCGTTCGACTCGAGAAGACCTTTGTGGACTAAATACTTGGCATTTCTGGCTAGGGTGACACTCGCGTTGTGTGCTCTCGGGCTCATTATTTTACGAAGACGTCGTCTCAATAGGGAACGAGTAATACGGAGTTTACCATCGTCACTTCCGCCCCGCCCACACACCGCCATTGGATACTCTGATTCGCTAGCACACCGCCAATCAGAGTATCCAATGGCTCAGACGTCCAACAGCCCACCTCCTCAGACTTCGCATGCTCAGTCTGATCAGACAACGTCCGCGCGGCTCCGAAAGCTTCCGACGCAGCTGTACACACCAAACATATGTGTTCCCGACCTCGTCCGAGCCTCTCCAAACGCTTCAGACGTCCAACGGTTGGGCCGGTGTGTTCCTGCCTTAAGAAGCTGTCCCCGAGATTTATTGGCCCTTTTGTGATTCAAAAGATTATTAACCCCAATGCTGTACGCCTGAAATTGCCTCGGACCCTCAAGGTCCACCCAGTTTTCAATGTATCTGCTGTGAAGCCTGTGGTCTCCAGTCCATTGGCCCCCCCTCCTCCCCCCAGAATCATCGACAACCACCCCGCCTTCACTGTCCGTCGTCTCCTCGACAGTCGCCGTCGTGGCCGTGGCATCCAATACCTGGTCGACTGGGAGGGCTATGGGCCTGAAGAGCGGTGCTGGGTGTCCCGCCGCCTCGTCCTGGACCATACTCTTGTTCGGGACTTCCACCGGGCTCATCCGGGGAAGCCCAGGCCTGGTGGGCCACCTGGGGGTGTCCGTCGGGGGGGGGGGGGGGGGTACTGTCACAAGGCCAGCGCCATGACAGTTTGTGTTGCATGTTTGTCTGTTTTGTTTTGTCACTCTACCTGTTTGTATGTCTGTCTCCTTCCCCCTCCCCCTTGCACTCTGTCATCTCTCCTGGGCCTGCCTGCCTCCCACTCCACACCTGCCCTGCTGCTGCAATCAGGCCACCTGGTTCCCATCAGGTCGTCACCCAGTCTGCACTTCAGTCCTGCTCAACCGTCAGTCTCTGCCGGATCGTCACTCTGTCCACACGGTTTGTCGTGGTCACGTTCTAGCAAAGCCAAGCCTCAGAATTTCTACTAGAAAGTTTTTGCGCTTTTTCTAACTGCTGCCTTTTCCTGCCGCAGTTCTTGCCCTGCCTGCCTGCCTGCCTGCCAGCCTGCCAGCCTGCCTGCCTGCCTGCCTGCCCAACCAGCACCTCACAACTTCCAATGAAACTTCTTAATTCTGCCAGTTGGTGTCCGAATCTTGGTTCCTAGCAAAGTCGTGACACTCTCTCCCTGTTTCCACACTGTCTGTATAAAATAATAAAAGGCTTGAACGGAGCTCTAGCCGGAAAAAATAATCTTAAAAAAAGCCTCTTAGACCCACCGCCTGAAGTCAACATGAAGTGGGCAAAAAAATGTTTTTAACCACCTGAGTATCAGCTCTGTGACTGTGAATAGAGGGGGAGGTGAAGGACTTGGCTCCAGACGGGGGCCCCGGGCTTCCTCCTGGCGGGGTCACTCCTTTTCTTCCTAGATATTTCATGGGGTCTTTTGAACCATTCTTAGTCTGGCCCCTCACCTGAGACCAATTTGCCATGGGAAACCGTACCAAGAGCACAAAGCTCAACACAGGCAGCACAGCCCTCAGGGTCATAAGGACACACAAACCACTCCACCACGGTAAGGTGATGGTTCCCGGAGAGGAAAAATTTGTTAATTATTATAGTCGTGTGGCTGCCCCTCTAACGGCACTCACCTCCACCATTAAGCCTTTCCAGTGGACATCCACCGCTGAAGGTGCGTTCATCAAGCTCAAGGGGTATTTTTCTTCTGCCCCTGTGCTCGTCCAGCCTGACCGGGAGAGGCAGTTTATAGTGGAAGTGGATGCTTCAGACATTGGAGTGGGGGCAGTCCTCTCTCAGCGCTCCGTCAAGGATGGTAAGCTTCACCCCTGTGCCTATTTGTCTCACCGTTTGTCTCCTTCAGAGAGAAACTATGATGTGGGCAACCGTGAGCTATTGGCAGTGAAGCTGGCTCTTGAGGAATGGCGGCACTGGCTGGAGGGATCTCAGCAGCCTTTCGTGGTATGGACAGACCACAAGAACCTGGCCTACATCCAGTCTGCTAAGCGGCTCAACGCTCGTCAAGCCAGGTGGGCTCTCTTTTTTGGTCGCTTTAATTTCACTCTGACCTACAGGCCCGGTTGTAAGAACACCAAACCTGACGCTCTGTCCCGTATGTATGGGAGGGAAGATGGCACCACCACGTCCCTGGAACCCATCGTCCCAGAGTCCTGTATTATTGCGGCAGTTTCCCTCAGGATTGAAGAGGAAGTAAGAGGAGCCCAACAGACGCAACCGGACCCAGGTAATGGCCCTCCGGGTCGCCTGTATGTTCCAGACGCTGTTAAATCCTCAGTACTGCAATGGGCCCATTCATCTAAACTAACCTGCCACCCAGGATTAAATCGAACACTTGCCTTCCTTAGACGACGTTTTTGGTGGCCATCTATGGATGTCGATGTAAAGTCTTTTGTGTCTGCTTGCCCTAGTTGTGCTCAAAACAAGTCTTCGAATCAGTCCAGTGCTGGATTGTTGCGCCCCCTGCTGGTGCCCCGTCGCCCCTGGTCACATCTTGCCCTGGATTTTGTGACTGGTCTGCCCGCTTCAGCTGGAAACACGGTAATTCTCACTGTTGTTGACCGCTTCAGTAAATTTGCATGCTTTTTGCCCCTGCCCAAACTGCCCTCAGCCAGGGAGACAGCTGATCTGTTGGTCAGAGAGGTGTTCTGTGCGTATGGTCTCACTTCTGATATTGTTTCAGATCGTGGGCCTCAATTCACCTCTGCTGTCTGAAAGGCCTTCTGTTCCTCAGTTGGAGCCACTGTCAGTCTGAGTTCAGGATACCATCCCCAGTCGAATGGTCAAGCTGAAAGGGCAAACCAGGATCTGGAGACCTCTCTCCGCTGCATGGTGTCCTCCAACCCATCCACCTGGTCCACCCTTACGCCCTGGGTGGAGTAGGCCTATGCCCATAATACTCTACCTTCGTCTGCCACAGCGATGTCACCATTTCAATGTGTTTTTGGGTATCAGCCTCCACTATTCCCCTCACAGGAAAAGGAGCTTTCAGTGCCCTCAGTCCAGGCCCATGTCCGCCGGTGCCACAAGACCTGGCACCGTGCACGCTCAGCCTTACTCGCAGGGGCGCGCTTGGTGGGCTGCCACTAGAGGATGATTGACAGGCGCTCTCCTTTAAACAACTAATTTTTGCGAGCGTTCCCGAGCGTTCCCGAGGCGGCGAGTCGAGCCCGGCGCCTCTGATTAGCATAAAGTAGATTCGACTTCAACTTTAGGCAAATGAGGAGCGGCCAACTCGCGCGCCGTCTCTTGACATTCGCCGCGACGCTACCAGAATGCATTGCACAGCTTTTCACATAGACAATGAATGGGACGCGGGAAAACACCGCTGCCTGTGGACACGCACCTTGAGAGTTTAGTGGAGAAATGTCTCGCTGCTTGCTGGCCCCGCCCCCTCCCTTCATCATCACGCCGCTCATACTTGAGGACTGTGCTCATTTGTTTCATAAAACCAATCCTTGCTGCTCGGGGCGTTCACACCGAACGCGATAGATGCGAATTGAGCGGCGACTCTACATTGAAAATCAATGTAAATGGCGCGATGACACGCGATTCAGGCGGAGGCGGCGCAGCGGTTCTAGCTCCCGTTTAATGGAAATTAATTACTTATCAAAATATAAAGCATGATTATTATTACAGTTAATTAAATATTTCTAAATATTTTTTAAGTCAAATTACAACTGTCAAAAGTTTTCTACAGTTTATTATATGCGCGCTCCCACGCTTTCCCTCTTTCTTCCTCTTACCTGAGTAGCTGCTTTCACTCGCCATCGATCGCGACTATTAAGCAGCTTTTATCGATCATTAATCGTTCATAGATCGTATTATACCTCTGACCACGGAACACCAGCACCGTCACCGCGGAGACGACGCAGGCAATCTTCCCGTCGGAGGAGCTACATTATTCACATGCACATGGAATTTGGATTTCCCTCTGAAGTAAGTAATATGACTTATCTGGTTTAAATACGCTCCTTTATTATTTGATTATCAATAGATGTGCATATGCATGCATAATCAAATGTAGGCTACATGTAGGCTAATATAAGTGGTTTTAATAATATCATGTATGAGTTTGGTGTGATAAAAATAAACACGTACAAGCAAGTGGGATATTAGTGAATAATTTATTTATCAAATAATCCATGTTATATACAGGTTGCAATACGTGTATGATAAGAAGAAATAAGTAGTTTATCAACAAATGAATAGGAAAACATTCAGAATAAATGTAATATCTGATGTTTTCTGTTACAGGTTGGTGCAGACGGCCGTACTGCAGGTCAATCCTCATGTTCCCCCGATGGGCCTCTACTTCGGGTAAGGGGATTTAAGGAAGGCAGTGTTTCCCCTAGAATTTTTTTCAGGCCCGGTGGTACCCACCGAAAAAACCCTAAACAGACGAGCCGCGTGGGATGGTGTATTGGTCTTACAGGAAGCAGTACGCCGTCTTCACAACTCGGAGACGAATTGTAGGCGCTACGAACCGGAGCAAGGGTAAGATTTAGAATATGCTTTCATTCTGCTGTATAAGGAAATAGATGCGTTAACAGTAGATACCGATCTTAACTGTTCATTTTGTTTTCACAGACGAACCTCGCCTCATAACGAAGCTGTGACCTCTTACTTGCTCGGAGCTTTGTCCGCAAGTCCGGATTTCTATGACGTTGATAGTGACGCCATTGTGTGTAAGTAACTTTTACTGTTTTCTTCTTCCTTGTTTTAATTTTACTGTGACTTAAGTTTTCTTATTCATACCACTCATTTAATTGTTTTCCAGCTGCCTGTAAGACATACTATGAAACGGTACGCAGGAGCTTCAGACACACACAGCCTGATCTCGCATCGCAGGCAGAAGCTGTGAAGAGGTCAGCTCGGAGTCGTTCCAGGAGAAAGAGGGTAAGACTTATTAGATTTATTAGATCCGTTTTTGGTCAATGTGACCAAACCTACCTAAACCTATTTTTCAGGTGCATTAATAGATGTGTTGTGTCCATGCGCAGTGCATCGCGCAGTACTGATTGTCTTTATTGATTGTTTTACAGCTGCTGGAAGCGAGACGGAGTGTGCTTGCTGGCGATGAGGTGGACCGTTGGAAGTGCGCCACCACAGACATGATGTCTGATGAGGAGGACGGCGTCGTTGGCGGGGTGTCTGGATGGATTGTGCGACCTCCATCCTCTCGTAGCCAGGAGCTCACTGAGCTCTGTGCGACTCTACAGTCGCGATTAGAGAAGACTCCCAAGTACAGGGCCACGCACCGCAGGCGGCTGTAAAATTGACCAAATTCGGACAGAATGTCGCCAGTTCATTTGTTTGTTGTGTGGGCAAATTTGTACAGTTGTGTGTTGTGTTGTCAATAAAGCTCTTTCTTTGAATACTTCCTCCTGGCAATTTTTCCTTTCCTCAATAAATTCATTCATATTTATATTTATAAATATATAAATAAATAAAAATAAATGTGTGTGTATATATATGTATAAATATACATATATAAACATATATGTATATATATACCAATCACTAGTGATTATTCTTGTTTAAAAGACCCAGTGTGACCAATAGTAACACATCTGCCAACGGGGGTGGGGTTTACATTTATAATGACTCATCAGGTTGACCAATAGTGACAGATCTGCCAACGTGGGTTGGCTTTACATTTATAATGACCAGATCTGCCAACCAATCACGAGCGATTATACTTGTTTAAAACTAGTGATTTCATCCAATCCTGAGTGAGGATATTCAAGCCATCTCTGGCCAGGCGCGGTTTCGCTGCTATTCATATGCTAATTAGAGCATTCGCTGTGGTTCGTTTTCGACAATTTTCGGCACAGACAAACGCGGCGTTCGCAGCCTGTAAATTGTCGTTAACTCCCGAAAATTAGGGAGATTTCCGGGCGTTTACAGGGACGAAAATCCGACTTTTCATGCAGTGTTACGTTAGGGGCTGGGGGCGGGGTTAACGCTCGAGGCAACGGGGGAAAATACGCCGCTGCGGAGTTTTACTAACGTTACTGTTCCCGGTAAGTTTCATTTTTAAATTGTTTCACCTCGTTGCAAACCAACGACACATTTCTGTTTAGTTTACCAAGCTAGTGATTACATGTGTAACAGCAGCAACTAGTGGCTATGCTTCCTTGGGTAATGTAAGCTGACCGTCTCGCTAAACAGCTAGCGTGATATTGCTAACAACAACGTTAGCATGCCACTTTCTGACTGCCTTGGCTCACTAAACGTTACCAACTACCAACGTACGGTGGCCCAGAGGTGTCAGGCCAAATACAAAAGCTACAACACAAATACAAAAGCCACAACACAAATACAAAAGCCACAACACAAATACAAAAGCTACAACACAAATACAAAAGCCGCAACACAAATACAAAAGCCGCAACACAAATACAAAAGCCGCAACACAAATACAAAAGCCACAACACAAATACAAAAGCTACAGCACAAATACAAAAGCCACAACACAAATACAAAAGCCACAACACAAATACAAAAGCCGCAACACAAATACAAAAGCCACAACACAAATACAAAAGCTACAGCACAAATACAAAAGCCGCAACACAAATAAAAAAGCCGCAACACAAATACAAAAGCCACAACACAAATACAAAAGCCGCAACACAAATACAAAAGCCACAGCACAAATAGGCTACAAAAGCCGCAACACAAATACAAAAGCCACAACACAAATACAAAAGCCGCAACACAAATACAAAAGCCGCAGCACAAATACAAAAGCCGCAACACAAATACAAAAGCCGCAACACAAATACAAAAGCTACAGCACAAATACAAAAGCACAAATACAAAAGCCAAAACGGAAGTGACCTAAAACACGGATAAACTCAACTTCCCAAAATGCATTGCGGCTCGTCTGACTTCTGAAAAGTTCTGGATAATGGCGGACGACTGCGGTGATTCTGGCGACAGTCAGCAACAAACCGCGTACACATGTAAGTATACTGTAACATGATTTTATGTTTCCAGCTGACTTTTAAATCGTATTGATAATGAACGTTACTTTATTGTTGTTGGAATTGTACGTTAACGAATCGAAGGTCCTGCTAGCCGGCTAGCCCACTGACGCTAATTTACCATAGAGGTTAGTGAGCTTAAGCGAAGCAGCAAATGTGCCGTTTTTACCGACGTTAACTAAAAAGATAGTGCTTATGTTAAAACGTGGTGATATATTAACTAACGGTGGTAATTAACACGGCGCATCGTTATTCGTTAAAGGGAGGGATGCACACACCGAGCGCCTCATCCGGTGGAGGGAACGATAAGGAGAAGTTCACCGGCAGGCGGAATGCTGCTCTGAGAGGCTTCATTTAAGAAAATGTGGTATTAAATGTTATAATTCTCATATGCAGGGCTTACTACTACTGTTGCATATTTAGCTACTCAATGATATAAGGTTGAACACCAGCGTATATAGATGGGAGATGTGCTGCTCTCCTGAGATGTCTACATGAAACGTTCTGTTGAACAGCAAGAAATCATCAATGAACTGTAACACTTTTCTATGTACTGTTCTTCATATAGGATGTTTATTGGAGAACATTAGATGGAGGGAAGGTGGAGCCGGATGAGCTAAGAAGAAGTGGGAGACCCTCAAGCAGAAATACAAGGTGAGTTGGAATCAGTTTAAAGTATTGAACTCTACATGCTTGATGTGAAGCATAAAAGAAACCAGATGAAGTTGTCTTTCTTATAAATAACCAGGCAAAGTCAGTGCTGGGTAATATCTACAATGTGTTCAAACATCAGAGTCCATTAAGTTGGTCCCATGTGGAACAGTATTACAGTACATATTACAATATATGACTAGTGGTGAATAGCTGAATCATGATTATGAGAAGTGTTTGTATGTATGTATATGTTGTTTATAGGAACTGAAGATGTCAGCACTGAGGGAGGAGAGGTCACTGCTGCACACTGGAAGTGTTTGTTGTCATGGATGAGGTGATGGAGCAAAGACCTGCTATTACCCCACTACACCCCATCTCCTCAGCCATGATGTCAACCACTGCAGCAGGGTCTCTCCTCCAGAGCAGGAGGGAAATAGACCTGCAGGCCTAAAACATGAGTCAACAATCATATATATATTCAGATATTTATTATTTAGATTTGTACAGATCATCAGATATATCCCTAAAACATTTAACAGGAAACATTTGTCTGTAAGAACTTCTACCGTGTGGTATTACTTATAAACTGCACTACTGATAAACAAAAATAAAACCCCAACAATAATCATGTTCCTGCAACACAGGGATCTGGACATTTGGAGCAGACACTGCAGCTGCGAGCCTCTGAGGATGTCCCAGGACTGCTGGAGACTCTGAGGATGTCCCAGGACTGCTGGAGAATCTGAGGATGTCCCAGGACTGCTGGAGAATCTGAGGATGTCCAAGGACTGCTGGAGAATCTGAGGATGTCCCAGGACTGCTGGAGACTCTGAGGATGTACCAGGACTGCTGAAGTGGCTTGTTGGCTTTGTTGCAGTCACCCCCATCAAATATCGACATGCACCCATCTGTTTTTTTTTTTCTTCAAGTTTTATTGATCACATGTTTTGTAAAAAAATGCATTCTTTACATACAGTGAAATTAAAAGGGGTAAAGCAATCTGTCTGTCACTGCAAAAAAAAAAAAAAACTAAGACTTTTATAAATAGTAATGTATTTAAAAAAAAAAACAGGCATCCACCTAAGGTGATGCTAGAGAAATAGTTGATAAAAAAAAGTATAGTATAAAAAATGACTTAAAAGTGCAGGTGTTTTTTTTTTGTGTGTGTGTTTTTTTTTAAGTGCATAAAGTTGCAATTAAAGTCCATCATGGTTGAGAAGTCTGATGCCTGCAGGAAAAAGCTCTTCCTCAGTGTCTGTCCTGGCCTTTATGCAGCGTTGGCGTCTGCCCGACTGCAGCAGGGTAAAGAGGCCAGCATTTGGGTGAGAGGCATCAGGCCCGATTTTCCTGGCTCTCAGCCTCACCCTCTTGCTGTACATTTCCTCCAGCGTGGTGAGGGATGCCTTGATACCCTCTGCAATGCAGCTCGGTCCCGTGCAGTGCAGCTTCCATAGCAGGCTGAGGTACAACCTGTGAGGATGCTCTCAATGGCTGCGGAGTAGAAGGTCCTCAGGATGGAGGGGGAGACCTTAAACTTCCTCAGCCACCGGAGAAAGAATGTAAACTATATATAAGGTATGTTCTGTTAGTAAGCAGTAGACGAGGTTCTCTTTGGATCGCCTTGAAAGACGGAGGTCCTTCCTTAAATCCCCTCCCCCAGCGGTGGAACATGAGTATTGACCTGCAGTCCGGCCCTCTGGCACCAACCTGTAACAGAAAACACAAGATATTACATTTATTCTGAATGTTTTCCTGTTAATTTGTTGATGAACAGTACTTATTTCTTATCATACACATATTGCAACCCGTATATATAACATGGATTATTTGTCTAATAAATTGTTCACTAATAGTGAATATTATAATAATATATCGGGTGGAAGAAAGCGAAAGCGTGAGAGCGCGCATAAAAACGGTAGAAAACATTTGACAATAATACAAAAATATTTTGAAATATTGAATTAAGTGTAATACTAATTATGCTTTATATTTTGATACGTAATGTCCATTAAACGGGAGCTAGAACTGAAATCGATTCAGTTATGTGAGAGAAGATGAGGACGAGATGTCAATAAAGTCAAAAAAAAAAAATGTAGTATGAGATGTGTTTGAGGTCACTTCCATTGTGGCTTTTGTATTTGTGTTGCGACTTTTGTATTTGTGTTGTGGCTTTTGTATTTGTGTTGCGACTTTTGTATTTGTGTTGTGGCTTTTGTATTTGTGTTGTAGCTTTTGTATTTGTGTTGTAGCTTTTGTATTTGTGTTGTAGCTTTTGTATTTGTGTTGTAGCTTTTGTATTTGTGTTGCGGCTTTTGTATTTGTGTTGCGGCTTTTGTATTTGTGTTGCGACTTTTGTATTTGTGTTGTAGCTTTTGTATTTGTGTTGTAGCTTTTGTATTTGTGTTGCGGCTTTTGTATTTGTGTTGCGGCTTTTGTATTTGTGTTGCGGCTTTTTAGTATTTGTGTTGCGGCTTTTGTATTTGTGTTGCGGGTTTTGTATTTGTGTTGCGGCTTTTGTATTTGTGTTGCGGCTTTTGTATTTGTGTTGCGGCTTTTGTATTTCGCCTGACACCTCTGGGCCACCGTACCAACGTGACTTAACATCTGTCTTCACAGCGTCGTGGACACGATTAAACGATTAAACAAACAGCTGTACCGCGGTTTGTGTTTGTAGAGCTGTCGGACATCGGCCATCTGCAGGTAGGCAAAATACTTTGATTTTAGTATTTTGTGTATTTTATTGTTATTGTATTATGTGCCAAAATAAACACTTTTTCTGAAGAGACATGTCTGCTATGCTTGAAATTAGCGCTGCGGGGAAACCTCAGACGTATACAGTGACGTAATGACGTGGCTCTCCGGGCTCTCTAGCCGGTGGAAACGCAAACACAGCCGACTGACCGATCAGTGGCTCCATCAGCGCTCACTGATGCGCACACTGTGTGCGCGCTAACATGGTGTGACCGTGACTTATTATTTCTTATGTCAAAGTATTGATGTAGATAGAGGGATGGCAAAACCGTTAAAAAATAAATATATTTATAAGATATATATATATATATATATATATATATATATATATATATATATATATATATTTTTTTTTTTTTTCTCGCCGCATTTTTGGCGCCCCTCACTAGATGGCGCCCTAGGCAACCGCCTATGTCGCCTGTAGGAAGGACCGCCACTGAGCACATTAATGCCCATGGTGTCACAATCGCATGTTAAATATCGCATACAGATGTGGTGATGACCGTGTGGTGTAAGCAGGGCCGGACTGGGAGACTTTTTCAGGCCAGGAGTCAGTCATGTAACCAGGCCACCCTGGCCTTGCCCACACGCGCACGTTCACGCCCACACCTACATGCATTGGCACGCATGTACACGCACATGCACGCACGCACGAACACACACACACACACACACACACACACACACACACACACACACACACACACACACACTGCATTCCAAATAGAAGTTCAAATATGGGACCTATGTACAAACTAAGTTAGGAATATACAGTAACTTTTGTGTTTGGGGCTGGGCTGGTAAAATACAGTGACACAACAATCCTCAGCAAAATCCACTAACACACTTACTAGAAGAGAATAAAGGTTTAACGCAGTGCCAAGGTTACTTAAACATCATATCATGTGGAATGTCAACTGCCTCTTTGGCATAATTTTTATGTGTAGCCTACAATATAACCTAATAAACAAAGACAACAAAGTCCAAATCAAACAATTATTCAGCTATGAGGGGACAGCCTTTGAATACATGTTCACAGAACATGCACACACTGATAGACGCAATGTATAATACAGTCCGAGAGTATAGTTCCTAATAAGCAATCACATAATATTGACTCATATTCTAATATAGGGCTGGGATACATAACAGCAAGTCAGCAACAGACAGCAAAATTCAACACCACTAGTGCTTAATAGAATGGCAGCTATTACCGTATTACAAATGAGAGCCATTTATGTCAAATGGCAGTGCCAGTTGGTGTTATGTCTGCAACTTGCATGTTGTTGCTCTATGATTCTGTACCTTCTGCCAACTGCTCTGCACTGGCTTCTCCTGAAGTACCAGCAGGACTTGTGTCATCACCATCACCACCTTTGAATAGCAAACATATGCTTACAGTGTTTTTCCATACACTATAGTTCATACAGTAAGATAGTGTAGCCTATGTCTCACTTAATGTGCCCTTGTATTCATATACATAATAATGGAATGATAACAGTAAATAAAAAAGTGGCTTGTTTAATTTCATGGCCAGGACCTATAGCCTACTGTGTAAAAGTGTACAGCCTCAAGGACCCAGGTCCCTGGACCTCAAGAACCAGTGTTTTTTTGTTGTTGTTGTTGTTTTTTACATAACTTACTTGCAGAGGTATCTTGGCTGGGGGGAGGCGGGGGCCTGAATAAATTTGTCAGTTTACGGCATTTGGCCGCATCCTCCTCCAGCGCCTTTCTTTTTTTCTCTCTCTCCCTCTCGGCACCGCCTTTTCTTTTTTTTTTTACCCGGGGGGTTGGGGTCCATGGTTTACAGTACTAGTCGAAGCCTCGACTCTCCCTCTCTGCTCGGCGCTCGCTACACACACACCGCGACTGCAGCATCAGTGTCACACACACCCCTTCCTCCGCACGCTGTCTGTGTGGTTGATACGGACTGTTGGGGCGGGTGTTAATCAAAACAAACCAATCGCCTTGTCCTCCTCACATGCTACTGGCCTGAGTGGCCTCTGATTGGCCAGGCCTGCATCTCTGACTTAGAAAAAAAAAAGTCAGATAGCCGCGGCGCCAGCTGACCGGCAGACTTAAAAAAAAAAAAAAAAAAAAAAAAAGAGAGAGAGAGACGCAGGCCAGCAGGCCAATCATAGGCCGGCGCTTCGGGAAACCTCCCGGTTCTCCCGATGGCCAGTCCGGGCCTGGGTGTAAGTGTGATTATTCGGCTAGTTTTTGTAGATTGGGTGAATTCACCTGTTAAGGGCACATATTATGCTCATTTCCAGGTTCATAATTGCGTTCCAAATTTCTACTTGAACATGTTAACATGTTTTAATGTTCAAATAAGAGATCAAGACGTTTTTCTTATACGACCTGTCTGAATATACCTGTATTCGACCTCTGTCTGAAATGCTGCGTCTTAGCGCCTGTACAGTTTACCTTTTGCAAAAGTAGTCTCAAGTTGTGGGTGGTTTGTTCCAATGAGCTTGCATGTGCCGTAGGAAGGGAGGCTAAATCTGATTGGCTTCTTCAATTCCACGTTTTCTGATTTATGCAGCCAAAAATATGTGGGTTGTCTTGTTTTACCGTTTGTGGGTTTGAATACCCAACATTTTATACACAAGCACTGCAGTCCAGCACTGCAGGTGTTTCAGTAACTCAGTG
The DNA here is from genome assembly GCF_963514095.1 of Eutrigla gurnardus. Lineage (NCBI taxonomy): Eukaryota > Metazoa > Chordata > Actinopteri > Perciformes > Triglidae > Eutrigla > Eutrigla gurnardus. The sequence continues at coordinate 14,464,408 of NC_139937.1, read as the reverse complement.
TAGCTTTTTTTTTTTAAATAAGTAGAAAACACAGACAGGTGGTTAAGTTGCTGAAATACTTTTATTGATCATTAGAAATGCTTGATTGGTAAAGAATGATATGTGCTGTATATGTGGGATGAATAGACTAAAGGAAGTAGATTATTTGAACCATTGGAAACAGTCATCCTCCACAGTTACAACGGAGTAGTGGAAGTCTAAATTTGTTTTACAATCATCAGCTAAAACAATCACTGTTGCATACTGTACAAAACAAAAATCCTCCTCCATGAAGTTGCAGTTATTGTCAAAAACGTCGTCAAGATTTCTGATATAATACAATTTGACTGCAGCCTCCAAAATGACCGTAAAGTCAAATCTCGCATCTCTCAAACAGTTTAGACATAAAGGCAGTATGTAAAAACAAAGTGCTTTTAGTTGTAACAGTAGTAACAGTAATTGCAAGGATAGCTTACAGTATAAACACCACAATACTGGATATATTCTCCCTAAGAGATAGAGTTAATCAAAAGAAGAAGAAGTTATGCATTTGTTCCCGCTCTATTACATTTTGTGGTAATGTCCCTGGCTGCCGAAGCAACCCCTCACTCCCTTGCGTACTCCGCAGGTTTGATGGCCTCCGCAGGATTTGCTCTTGCAGGTCACCATCCCTCCGTGGCACACACACGTGCGCTGGCAGTCGTCGTCGGCATAGAACCTCTTGCCAGCAGGGATGTACTGACCGTTGAAGGTGCAGCCGCACTCAGCCAGTGGCACGCAGTGATCCTGGAAGGTCAAAGATCAGTCAGTGCAACGTCACAGTTACATGGGCCTTCTGAATGTAATAATTGTGAATGATAGTAGACACAAGTATTTGCATGTGCACTGATTAACGTTCTGTTTTTTTAAGTTTTTGCCAGAAGGGTGCCTCAGGCATGTCGTTGAGGAAATGTGGGGGGATTACCTCGCTCAGCAGGAAACCAGGGTTACACACACAGCCCTCACTGGGTAAGATTTTACACTCGCCGGATGGAGGTGGAGCGTTGCAGCTCAATGGACAGCCAGGAGTTGCGATATTGTATGTGCTGTTGGCTGCACACTCCATCCCTGACACACACACACACACAGATTAGTACTCAGATTACAAACAAAACGTGACCACATCACTGCAGTAGTGAGCACATAGCAAACTGTAATCTTTATCAGCAGGTGTTGGTACGATCCAGGAGCAAACGTGTCATCAGCGACAGAAGGCGAGGAAAGGCTGCCAGACGCAAACATTAGAGTAGCCTACTTACAACAGAGGTGCCTCGTCCTCCATGGCTTCACGCAGCCGTTCTTTCTCTGACATTCTTCCACATAGTCGCTGAGGATGTCACAGGCCGCTTGCTGCCTGCCCTCGTTGAGCACAATGTCGTAGACGCAGTCTTTGAAGTACTGCTTGGAATCTACTCGGTCGATGCAGTCAGACAGGGGTCCGTCTCTCGCTGTGATGATATTGCAGACCGATGTGTAGCTGGGTGGTTGGAAGTTGTCGGGGAGTGGCTGAGCACAGTTGCTACCTGGAAGCACAAAGGCATCACACACACATTATAGACGCAGTTCCTTTACATGTACGGCTGCATGTCAGTCACACATCAGCTGCTTACAGTCACGGCTGCAGCCTTCAGAGTCCGCCACCCACTGGCTCGATCCAAACTCGTTGCAGTCGGAAGTCAACTTCCCATCGGGCAACGTCAGGTCATCTGCGGGGTTATTATTGAAGTTTCCACAAAGACCGCAGGTGGCGCTTTGATAGCTAGTGGCCAGATCCACCCTCACTGCACTCGCAAAGTCAAAGGAGACCTTTAACAATGTGAATATAAAGCAGAAGTAATGTCAAAGTTCAAGCAGAGACATATTGGTAGTAGCATTAAAGTTATCACCACACATCACTGAAACAGATACCTATTAAACACTGCAAAGAGTGTATTACTGCATATAGGCTACCATATAAATGACTGAACATGTATTTGTACCTTCAGGAAGTTTGTCTCAAGAACAGCCATTCTGTGTCTGCGATAAACTCGGACATCTGATAGACTGGATGAATTGCAGAATGGCAGGTATCTTTCAAGCCCGTTCACCTGTAGACAATGAACACACACACACACACTTTTATTAATTACCTTTGCATATAAAAGTTTCGGTATGAAAATCTGACAGCTATGTTTGATTCCCACTGCACACTCAGAGTGTGTGTGTGTGTGTGCGTGTGTGTGTTTCTCACCAATACTTTGCCTGGATAGTCGACTGAAAGTGTGTATACGTTGCCATGGACTTTGACAGTGACCACTTTAGAATATGACACTTTTTTGCTGCCACGGTTGTTATTTTCCAGGTTGACCTGCAAAGGAGGAGTAGAGAGGACAAGAGGAGAGCAGAGGTCAGCAGAGGGAAAGATAAACAACTCAAAGTGATAATTGTGATAAAAGACAGGACTCTTTTTTTCCTTCCAGTTGGGGGTCACTGAATGACTCGGGAATGTGAATACGAATGTGAAAATCCTCCGTCAGGTCAAGTCCTATGTTTAATGTTATACTTAAAAGTATTGATAACAGAGCTTCAGTTGGGTTTTGGGAAAGAGCAAACATGCAAAGGAGTATTCTGCTTGGTCTTGTGTTGATTTCAATGGACAGTGCATGCACAGTTTATTGTGTAAATCTGAAGTGAACTTGCCCTCGGCTCACCTCAAAGGGTGTCAGATCTGTAGGATTTCCACACAAGCTGGCCATCTTGTAGACACAGTTGCCCTGGAAGTCAAACTTTTTCCCGTCAAAGGTGGTGAAATGTGGGTCTCCATATGCAGAGCAAGTCTTGAAGGTGGTTGGATAGCAGTCTTGGATTCCGTCCACCACGCCGCAACTCTCGCCAGTTCTACAGCTGTGGGGCTTGCATGTCACCTTTTGTGCATCGCAGGTACACTTCTCCTTACACTGAGAGTCGGTCCAGAACACCGTGCCGGGCAGGTAGTACCGGCCGTTATGGTTGCAGCCGCAGCCCCTCTCCTTGATAACACACCTGGCAAAGACAAAGTAAGCAGAATAACAAGTCATTCATGCAACTCCTTCAGAACTGATGCTATATGGAGGCATGTGACACAGAGAGATACTGCCTTTCAGGGCCGAATATAACATCTACCATGACAATAGAAGAAGAGAAGAGTCATGGAAACATTTCTTTATGAGGCGGGAAAAAAACAATGTGATGTCAGGAGTTCTGTTACGAATGTATGAAAATGTACTAACTCTTGTCCACTGAGCACATATCCGGGGTCACAGAAGCAGCCTTCCACACAGTTCTTAGTGCACACCTCTGGCTGACCACCACATGTGGCGGGACATGCTGAGCCGCACGTTTTGTATTGACTGTGGGCTGGACATTCAACAGCTGGAGGCAAACGGAGAGAATTAGAGATGTTATGTTGATGCTCACAGTCTGGGCCATCGCCACACAGTGGCCAACTCTATCCAGTCTCGGACATTTAGTTTGTAGATCTAAATTTTATGTCATGCATTAATCCAGAATTGTATGAAATTCTTAACAAATGCATCAATAAAACCTGGACCAGATTTGCTGGTCCATCCTTGGGTATGAAATATATTGACACAGACCAGAGATCTGCATCAATGTAATGTTTATATTACTAGACTCATTAAACATTCAATATTAAATTTAACTTATGACTTTCAACAGGGGTGTCCTGCTTCTCCCTGTGCTGCGTCTCTCTAAGACGCAGGGAAGATGAGTGAAGAAATCCAGCTGCACCGTTGCTCTCGGATGTATATTGATGGGTGAGTCATTTTACAATACATATATTTATACATACATATATTTTACAAATATATAGAGATATTAAAAATGTACTGTATGTAACTCACGGCAGCCGATCATTTGTCTCCATTGCAACACAGACACTCCAGCTTCCTGGCACTCGACCATGTAGTTGCTCAGGGCCTCGCACAGCACTTCTTTGCGTCCGTTATTGATGCAGACATCATACAAACAGTCTGACACAACCTCATCTACAGGCACGCGACTATGACAGCTGCTGAAAGGTCCCGCCTTATTGCTCAGGAGCCCACAGTACTGTGGACCAGTGTACCTGTAGAGGAGCAGATGGGTTTACTGTCAGTTTATTCATATGAAAATATGCAGGACAATAAGCAGAGGTGGAATGTCTCTAGTACGTCTACTCAAGTACTGTACTGGCATCCAATTTTGAGATACTTGTTTTTTACTTGAGAATTTCATGGAAATCTCACTTTCTGCAATATGTGAAGTTTAAGTTACTATAAAACTCAGTATGACAAAACATTACTTTGTGCGATCTGCCTGAGAGCACTGAGGACACACGCCATCACAGAAGTGGTAGCAGAAGGGGTCGTTGTCCTCGACGACCCATGACTCCGCCCACTTTGTCACATTAACAGCCATGCTGCCGCTGGGGGATGACAGCTCGTCCTCCTTTTTGCCGTTGTAGTTTCCACAGAGCCCAGCGACATTACCATAGTAACTGCTGCTGAGAGACACCATGACAAGTGTTGACCAATCAAAAGTGACCTCAAGGCCGATATCACTGTGGAGTATGCCTCTCAATCCAGCCTGTGTTATGCAGATGTTGCCTCCTTCAAGGAAGACGGGAAGCATTGCCTTAATGCCGTCCACCTAGAGAGGGAGAGAGACAGTGGCGCTGAATTTAAACGTTTATTACACGATGATGATTTTACATCGCTGACGAAGATGAAAGTATTTAATTAATTAAATGATCATCAACAGGAAATTTGGAATTGGTTGTGAAAGAACTAAAGGGAAAGGCAAAAAGTAAAAAAATGTTTGAAAATATATTCAGACTAGGTAAAAACCAACAAACATTTAATCAGATTTTTCCTGTGATCAGATTGCCAGTGTAGCTTAGAGCCTGAAAGGTTGGCAGTGTGAAGTCAGACCCACCAGTACAACGCCTCTCTCGCCTCTTGGGATGGTGATTTTGTGGCCCGAGATCTCCACAGTGGTTGAACGCACAAAGGAGCCTTCAGAGTTCCCACGGAGCTCGTTCTTGGTGGTCACGACTACCGCGGGCAGAGTGGGGTCAGCACCTTAAGGGGAGTCCGGATGATTCATGTTAATGCAAGCAAGACAACCGAGTGTCAACTTTTTAACAACTGCATGTGTGTGACGCAGATCTACAGCCTTTCATCTCCTTTAAATCAATAAGTTGTAATTGTACATAATGTGTATACTAAGTAAACAACAACAAACACCCACATTGCAAGATGCTCAACTTGCACTGCATTATTATGGAGATAGTGATGTATTTTATTGCTACTAGACTGTAAAATTGGTCGATTAGTGGATACATTTTTTTATTTTTTACAATTGATTCATCGTTAAAGTAATGTTTCATGCAGAAATTCCTGTCTTGGGGAGGTACCTGTGGTGTTGACGAGGACGTAGGAGCAGGTTCCCTGGAATGAGTAGCTCCAGCCATCAAACGTGTTAAAGTGTGGGTCGCCGAAAGACCAGCACAAAGCCTTGGAATCAGCAACACAAACTGCCTGGCCTTCTGACACCTCGCAGTGCTCCTTTGCCCGGCACCTAACCGCAGCACAAGGGTCTGGACGAAGCACACACATACAGACACACATCCACTATCAGTATTCCAATGAAAATAGTGAACAGCAGTAAATCTTCCATGAAAAGACACCCTGTATCTTCAGACTTCCCTCCAGGGCCACTAAATGATCATTATGAAGTTAAACAATGAACATAGCAATTAGTTCTCACAGTTACAGACCTGCAACAGCCCAGATACCAGACAACCCCCACCCCCTTCCTTTTTGTCAGTGCATGTCATGAAATGATTGCTGTCACGTGACGTAAAGAGAATTTCTACAAATATAACAAAACTGAATATTTCCCAACCCGAGCTTCAAAAGATCAGTCAGTCAGTAAGTATTTCACCTGTGGAGTAGCAGCCGATTGTTCCATCCTTGTTGTCGCACTCTGTTTTCGCGGGGCAGTTTGCAGATTTGCAGCTGAATTGTCCACACGAGCAGACACAGCTCTCTGAGCAGTCCTCCAGAAACACTGTTACGTCCGACTGAAAAGAGCGCATTAGACGGAATCAAGGGCCATTGATGTGTCTGTCCATGGCTATTCTTGTGCACACACCATATATCATACTCGACAAGGATTACTACCTTATAATACTGTCCATCCACCACGCAGCCACACTTCTCAAATGGAACACAACGGTCGCCGTCAGACACCAGGCCTTCGTCACACTGGCAGCCCTCCTGGCACACTGGGCAGGGCTCAGACTTCTCCAGAGAGTAGCAGGTGGAGGAGCAGCTAGAGGAGCACAGCTCGTAGTGACTTCCTGATGGACACTTCAAAGCTGGAAGAAAGAAATGAGGCTCAGTGTGGATGAGATTTGACAGATTTTGTAGCAGCGTTTGTTTGGTCTGGTTTTATAATTTGGCACATTTAATGTGGCGTTGTATCAGAAGATTTGATGAGTATTAGATAAGCTAAGTAGATGTAAGGAATGACAGGCTGCACCAACTATGTGGATAATCTTTTAGCACCAGCGAGCAACAGCCAATCAGATCACACTTACGACAGAAGCTGTCGCTCCTCCATTTGTTTATCTTGGCGCCGGCTATTTGGCAGGAGGCAACATAATTCTGGATGTTACGACACAGGATGTCCTGGTCCAGTTTGCCTCTGGCCATCTCCCTGTAAACAAACTTTCATTTAGTAACAGGAAACACCAAAAACTGGCCGTTCACAGAAGCTCATGTTTTTGGTGAAGATAATTCTGGTTTCGTCTCAAACTTCTATCATAGTAATAAACCAAACCGATGGCTAAATTAATGGCTGAGACCTGAGAACATGGAGACAATGCTCCAACGCTCAGACGGGTGAAGAAACAAAAGCAGGTAAAAGTGAAAGTGAGTGCACCTGAAATGTTAATAACTCCTCAGGAGTATATATTTTAAAAAATATATATAAAGATGTGTGAATTAATAGCATGAAGAAAAACAACTTGGTAAAGGCCTTTAAAGTATATAATGCAACACTTATATTATTTCCTTACCTGACACAAGCATCGTAGCTGAGAGTTGGGGGAACTGTTGAGTGGCAACCTGCAAATGGGCCATCTTGGTTTTTGATGATGCTACAGGCCTTTTCAGCTTCTGGGACCTTCTGTCCATCTTCTGTATCGCTAATCTTCGTGTCACATGTGGCGTTGTGCTGGTTCACGACCCACGCTGCTGCTATGTCTGCTGGCGTCTTGCCTCCCAGGTCATCCGAGGGTTCGCCGTTGTAGTTACCACAGAGACCTCGTGTTGCGCTGCGATAGGTGGATGGGAGTTGTAGGAACACGCCCGCCACAGTGTCAAAGGACATCTTCACATCAAAGTCGGTCTCGATGACGATGTGGAGGCCATTTTGATGTACTCGCACTTTTCCTTCATCCAGTGACAGAGGAAGGGAGACTCTGATGTCATCAACCTGCGACATAGAGGGGAACAAAGCATTTCATTACATGAGCTGGTGTCTAGTATTAAGGCTGTTGTTATCTATATTAACAGATCAACACATTAAAGCTTCTATGAGGAACTTTCTTTTTGCGTCGATGTTTACATTAAATAGGATGGTTCTGGCAGACAAAAGTGTGAATAGTGTTTCCAAGCAACGAAATGTCAGTCATACCTTGACTTCCCAAACATCCCCGCTCTCCAACTCGATTTCGAAGTTGCAAACTTTGAACTCTACATTGCGAGTGACGGTGCCATCCTGATTGGTTTGCTGACGCACATACACAGAGAAGCCTTCCATCCCTCCTTGCTTCTCCTCCACTTCTGCCAATTTGAAATAACAGTTTCCATAGAGAGGATATGCCTAGAGGATGAAACATAGAACAGTTAGTATCTATCTTGTCTCTCTGCTGAAAACATCTGCCCGCTGCGGCTGACCACGATGCTGTGAGAGGCAACCTAAACAGTAAATGTGCATGTCAGGCAGCTAAACAATCATGGTTTGTTTGTTGGTGCTATAGATTCAAACACACTTTATAACTGTAAATGTAATTTACCTTTCCATCGAAGGTGGTGACTTCCCTGACTCCACTCAGAGAACAGGAACCGACAGTTTTGGGGCAACAGGAGGGTGAACCATCTTTCACGGCACACTGCTCATTGGCTGAACAGCTGAACTTATCATCGCACTCTACTTGTCCACCTTCTGTACATACGCAACGGACGTTACATGACCCTTCTGGATAGAACACCTGAGACGAGAGCAGAGCGTAGTCATCGTGGTGGCACAAGAGGTAGAAACATTACTTACAGAGTTGACATTATATATTACTATTACCTGTGTGTGTTTGTAGTACTCTCCTTTGTACTGACAGCCGCACTCTGCTAGAGGTACACACTTGTCATCACTCAGCATGAATCCATCGTCACACACGCAGCCCTCTGTGCACTCCTCCTGTGCGTTACAGCCCTCGGGGGGAGTCAGACCGCTGCAGGTCAGCTGGCAGGGGGGGGCACGGATGTCATAGTGACTGTTCGCACTACAGGATGGAGCTGGCAGAGAGACACACACAGAGTCAATCAAGAAATATTCAATAGAAACAATAGAGGGAGAACCTCTCACTGGCCAAGAATATTTAAAGTACATTTAGGGCACTTTAGGTATCTTACGACAGAAATTTGGTGATCTCCAACTTTCCACTTTAGCTCCTGCCTCTTGACAAGCGGTACTGTAAGTTGTTAGGCTGTTGCAGAGGGCGGAGGCATGGCCTTGGTAAAGGCACAAATCGAAGACGCAGTCATTGAGGAAGGGGGTGTGGTCCAGTTTGCTGTGACACTGTCTGTATGGGCAGAGTTGCAGAAGAACACAGTCTGTAGACACCATTTAACAAGCAAAAAAGTATACTAATGCATTAATCATATTTGAGATGGTCTGTGGCGACAGAGCCAGCAGCATGCACAAAAGCATCATTAGTTTAATTGTCTCTGCGCTTTTCCTCCTGTGGATGTGAGCTCTGTGATAAATCCCCATCTTTCTGTGTCACTCTGGCTGCAGAAGTACTTACCTAAATGGTCCATTCTTGTCAGCGATGATGCCACAGTAGCGGCGCTCTTGGAAACGTGTGACCAGTGCAGGCTCACACTCTGGGCATTTACCACCGGGACAGTCACTTGTGCAGCCAGGGTCTCCTCCTGCCTGTGTTCAATGACGTTCATATGCGAAAGAGTTATTCAGCTTGAAGACATAAATAAAATAATAATAATATGAAGACATTATTTGATATGGTGAGTTTAAAGCACTAGCTCCTATTTTGAATGACACATGTGGCATGATGTGTTTTTGTTACATCAGTAATTACTAAGGAGACTAACAACAAGAACAAGCCCAAATCTTTCCCAATGTAAGAGTGTTGGAGTTAGGGAGTGACTTTATTCTTCTTCCCACTTGTCCATCAGGCATATGTAGACACTATTCTGTCTGCCATGTTGGGCTGAAGAAGGAACACAGCTGTTCCTGGGCCTTTTATTTCTACAGTATATGACTTAATGGGGTTTTTCACCTCATGAAAAAAAATGACATCCACTGAAACCCTCAGTCTCACCTTCCAGCTGTGTCCAAAGGCATGGATGTCTCCAGCCTGGAGGCCATCAGGTTTCGCCAAGTCATCACCAGGATTTCCATTGTAATTTCCACACAAACCTGAGAAAGAGAAACGAGCAACAACCACAGCATCCACACATCAGATAAACACTATATAATTGTGGACGGAAGATCAGTTTATGATGATTTGAAACTTAACATAAGCCAATGATAAAAGTTTAACATATTTGGGAAATACCATCATGTGCTTTCTTTCATGAGGTCAGAATAGTGCTAGTTGTACATCACTGGTGACCATGGTGATCTAAAACCTTGCTTTTTGTGATACAAGCCCCAGTATTTAAACCCTATGACGAAAGAACCCCCTGTGAGGCCCAACCAACTTACCGCCTGTAGAAGAAGAGTATGAACTGGGCAGAGTCAGGCTGATGTGGCTGTTCCAGTTGAATTTGAGCGTCAAACCGAAACATGTAGTCACAAAGCCAAAGTAGCCACGGCGGAACAAGGAGAGCTTGCCATCATCCATGCAATAAGGCAGGTTCACTGGCCGATGGTTCAACTGAGGGGTTAGGACACATGGACACATTACCAAAAAGTGCATTTGTGACTTGCTTCAGCTAATATGACTAGTTTTTGATGAAGAGCCTGAAAAATGACATGCGCTGCATCCGAAATCCCATAGTAACACTAATGTCAGATACTGTCTGAAAAACCTAAGCAATCGTTTGGTCATATGGGGTTGACATGGGTGACCCCTGGTTAATTCCACAGTAGACGGTATAATCTTACCAGCATTATCCCAGGAGTGGCACGACTCATGCTGACGGTGATGTTACCGAACACAATAAGAGAGACGGACTTGGTGTAGGACACGGTCTTGCATTGGCCTCTGTTCTCATTTTTGACCAGCACTTTGAATGGTTCCAGGGATGAGTCTCCTCCCTTGTTGAGTTGAGACAGGACGTAGGTACATGTGCCCTGGAAATCAAACCGCTGCTTGTCAAAGCCCAAGTAGTGGGGGTCTCCGGAGCCAATGCATGTTGAATAGGACACTGGGTAGCAGTCCCTGACACCGTCTTTCACGCCACACTGCTCATTCTTCTTACAGGTCACGGCTTTGCACTTCACCAGACGGGGGGAACAGAACAGAAGATCAGTTCACAGTGAAGGAATCGGAGTGAAGATAAGAACAGCACACAGTTAAATGTTGCAGACACACGCACACACACACACACACACCAACCTTGGCTTCCCCTCCACTGCACTGACACTTGCTTGTGCAGGTGTTATCCCCCCAGAAAGTGACGGTTGATGGGTAATATTTGCCTTGATGCTGACATCCACAGCTTGACTTAGGAACGTACCTGAAACACACACACAATTATTATATACAATACATCATACATATGAAGCAGTCGGCCACGCCTGTGTTTTTTTTCTTTTATTATTCATTGCTGATATTTAGCACATTGAGGTATAGGTATATTTTGACAGTGATTTATAAAATTTATTTCAGGCAGGTTGGTGAGCAGATTGACAAGCTCTATTTCATTTACTTGTCTCCGCTAAGCACCATTCCTTCATCACACTGGCAGCCCTCCACACAGGCGGTTGGACATGGAATTTGAGTGTCAGGGGACGTGCAGGTGGCAGGGCAGGCGGAACCACAAGCCTCATAATGGCTTCCTGCTGGACAAGGAAGGGCTGGGGAGGGGAGAAAGGAGATCATCTTTGATTATCACATTTTAAAATCTTTGTTCCTGTCTGGGAGAACCAATCTGACAATGCCACAGAATCATTAAAACATATTTCAAGTGGAGCATTGTACATTTATGTCCCCATCCTGTACTTTGTATTTCCATATGGGGTTTTTCACTTGTTCATGTTCAATGAAAGAAAAAAAATAGATCCACAGAAACGGAACTTTGCCTCTACTGAATGGGGAAGTCATTTGTTTGAAATAATTTTTGGTCAATGTTTGTCATTGCTGCACATAGGACACGATGCAGAAAGCTGCATTTCTTGCAGTATCTCACGTCCTCATTAAAGTCCATAAAGAGTGGTGGCCCCGCCTCCTCCGGTGGAATACCATGGCCTTATTTTTGAAGAACACGTAAAACGAGTAAGGCTCCATCGGATGTGGGTGGGGGGATTTATTTTGAAAAATCAAATGAATCAATCTACCCCAAATATCTGGCTTTGAAACTTCCAATGACACTTGCAGTCCTGACACTGTTTACAGGAACAATATTTTGCTCAGTGACTTACCGCATTTGGTGATCATTCTCCATTGAGGGTCGACTTTCACTCCTTCTGACAGACAGGCATCGGCATAATTCTTCAGGTTGGCACAGAGATCCTGTCGTGCACCTGGACAAACGGACACAACATTCCTCACAGGAACTCATGGCAGTGTAGATACAGGGAGGCTGAGATTTCTTCAGTTTTTTAATGCATTGTTTCTGTTGATATGTGACATGTGAACATCTTCAGACAGCGGCTTACCTTTATTTAAACAGACATCGTAGACACAGTTGTCCATGTACATAGAGGGATCAACCTGTTTGTGGCAGGCTGCAAATGGTCCATCTGGCTTTACCATGATCCCGCAGAGTGCGGGACGGCGGTAGTGACTCTGCAACTCGATTGAACACTGGGGGCACTTTCCAGCACAGTTATCAGAACAGAACAGATCGGACGACTTCAGCTTCCACTTCTGGATCATGTTCAGCACTGCAGAGAGGCTGGAGCCTGCAAGGGACAGAGAGCAAACTTCTGTTTGACTTGAAAGCACTTAAATGATTCAAATCACAAAATTTGGACATCTGGGTGAACAAGAAATTTAAAAAGCTCAAGAACTAAATGATTGTATCAAAATATTTCACGGTGTTCTTTACGAAATCCAGAGCATTAATATAGCTGCGGACTGTGTAAGGATATAGTGGAGTAATGAAGAGCTCCTTTGTGTCCTCACCTTGTTGTTCAGGCAGATCGTCGCTCCTGTCTCCATTGTAGTTACCACAGAGGCCTCCGAGTTGTTGATAGTAGGACGAAGGCACTGTTATGTACAGCATTGTGTTCCAGTCATATTTTACATTCATGCCAAAGTCAGTGCTGAAGAGCGCAAAGGCTCCACTCTGCCTTATACAGATCTTACCGCCCAACAAACTAACGGGCAAGTACTGAAGTTCTCCGTTCACCTGAAGGGAATAACAGAGAATTATATATTATATTCAGTGGTGAATATACAGTGGTGAAATATATATATATATATATTTGAACATTGATTATTGCATTCATCGCTTGTTACAGTAGATGGCAGCAGATCTGTTACCTGAACTTTTCCTTTGTGGCTGCCGATGGTTATTGTCTGCTTGTAAACACTGATAGTTACAGTCCTCACATAGGAAACATAACGGCTACCACGGTTGTTATTCTGGGTTGTCACAGTGAAAGGCTCAAGGCCAGGCGTCCCCTTTGTAACTGTTGACATGATGTAATTGCAGGAACCCTGAAAGAAAAGATGATTGTTATTGGCCAACTAAAGCAAAGAACAAACTTTATGTTTGCACAGATTTCGTGCGGTATTACGGCCGGTTGGTTGGTTTGTAGGTGTGGTGTGTGCTTGTAACAGCACTCCCATTGTGATAATCTCTACCAACTAATACATATTAAGCTGTCAGTTCATATCATTGTCTTCTAAATTTGCCATTTCGCAGCTCTGATAGCGATGGCAGCAGGTTTTATGAGGATATACCTTGTAGAAGCACAGCTCATGACAGTTGGTCCCTGAGAGAGATAAGAGAGATCTACTCCCCATCCTACCTGGAAGTCATAGCATCGGCCATCAAAGGTCCTGTAATGGGGGTCGCCGAGCACCTGACATGTTGCCACAGAAACAGGGACGCATTCTCCTTTCACGCAACGCTCCTTTACTCGGCATTTCATGCTATCACAGGGATCCGCAGGTGGTGGAGGAGGAGGAGGGGCAGCTACAGGAAACACAAACACATCATACTCTCATAATCCTTTTCAGCCAGAAACAAACTGTACGGAAGAGGATTAGTGCCACATGTAAACAATTGTGTGTGTGTGCGCGTTTGTGTACCTTGACAATAAACTCCAGCAGTACCATATCCATGGCGGTTTGATCCACCGTAGGCATAGATTGTCATACGGGCATCACCTTCAACTGTCACATGACCCTGCTGTGTCCCCACGGCTACATTGGCCCACACAAAGCGCCTATCTGACACGATGTGATGCCACTTAGGTGTCCTGCAATTTCCTTTGTTCAGACATACCTTCACACTGCCTGCCCCCTCTCTCTCTGACAGAATAGCAACAGTGTTTTCAAGTCCGCCCACTGTTTCCACAGACCAGTCAGTGTGAAGCTTGCAGTTAGGAGTCACCGTTAAAAGGAATGGGTCATGTGGTTTATTGCTGCTCAGGAGCATCACCATTACTTTCTTGTTGCTCTTGATAACCATTGGATGTTTTGACGACAGTTTCTTGAAGGTGACGGTTCCAGCTTTCCGAAGTATCCTGTTGGTGTGCGACATGATGTATTATATTTTTGTTTTCGTTTTCTGGATTGAATTAACTAATTGATGATCTAATGATTCATAGACCAAACAGACAAAACACCAGCAGAAATAACGTTTTGAGGGAAAGGTATTTTCTACTGGAAACCCTTCGGGTTTAACATACGTGTTTCCAATCATAGTCATCCTAAATCTACACAAGAAAGGGGTTAGGGCTGGTCAACACGGGACATTCACCCAGGAGGCTGCTGTTTGTGTCCCGTGTGAAGCCCTAATTTGTCTTGTTTTACCCCAAGAATATCATTACTTATTTTAAGCCATACCATGATGTTTAACTACACCTAACTATGTTGTTTTGTTGCCTAAACATAACCAAGTTGTTTCTTGGCATTTTGTATAGATTTACAACTTTAACTGAGTGTTACATTTTAAATTGTGACGTAATCTGACAGAAAATACTTTTCCCTTGAAATGTTATTGAGAATGCAGTTTAGTTATATGGGAACATTATTTTGTAGGAGATGGGAATGGATGGATGTGTAGACAGACAGAAAGACAGACCATGATAGCCTTGACTGTTACAGTATATTGTAAGTAATAATATGAACTCAACTGTTTCCTTGCGCGTACGGCCGCGTGCACTTCCAACATAGTGTTGTCCTCAACAGCTACGATCACTGCCAAGTTCTTGGACTTACATTCGGTGGTCCGGGGTACCATGTATTCTTTACCCAGGTTCGCCACAGCGGGGAGCTGCTCATACACATGTTCACACCTACCACCCAAAGACAGACACTGGTGGCCTGCTAAGACTGCAACAGGCTGCTGAGACCGAATCCGCATGCCTGTCAAGGATCTGCTTGATCGTAGAAGGTAGGATGCATAGGGTGCCAAGGTAATCGTCACTGCCTTCCCACGCCTCATCCGAGTATTACCTTTCAGCATCACATTGCTACAAGTCACGATTGTGATCCGGTTCTGGCTTTTGCCATTAACGATAGCCGCGATCTTGTCCATGCGGCGGCTGCCTTTTGGAGGTGTGAACACAAAGTAGTCAGTACCCAGCTGCTCTATTGGGGAAACCACAGCACCATCTCCTGTGGCGTCACGTTGGTTGAACGAGACCACAGAGATTGCAGCACTAGATGAGATCCGAACCGCTGAGTTTTCATTTACAAATGGCTTCTGCAGCTCGGCTCCACATGGCAGAGAAACCCAACGGCTTTCACCGGCAGAGAGTTTCAGCTGTTCCGAGTAACCCACCGAAGATACCTACAGATATAAAAGATATAATATGCTTGAGTAATGAAAAGTAAAGTTTTGCTAAATGTATATTATTATAGAGTATGAATGTTGCTAATTAAATACATGACATTTGGTAACATTTGTCAAAACATAAGATTGCAACACATATTTTTGTATTTGTCAACTTGTCATTACAACTTTTTTGGACTGACTCAAAAACATGATTCTCACCTGTATGTGAACATTGGCTTCACAGTCCTGAGCAGTCAAAACCACATGGAGTGTGTGATCTCTTTTAGCAGTAGGTTGGAAATTGGGAAGGAATGATGTGATGAACTCCTTTCCCGTAGAATAGCCATGACATACTGGAGGGAAGAGAATACGAGATGAGATTTTGCAACATCAAATAAATCATCACCAAGAATTGAACCTTAATATTGCTGCTACAGTTTTACCTGCAAAGAGTGCAGCACACACAGCCAGACACACCGTGAGAGGCCTTAAATCCATGGCTGATAGAGAAAAATAGAGACACAAATATTTTTTTAAACCAATATACATAATATTACATCATGAAAATTGGCATGCAACCAACATATTTGTCCTTAAATTTAGCATCTGACATTAACTTGGGCCAACTCCTCCTGATGTAGCTTTATGTTAGCTAGGTAGTAAGGTCGCGTTTCGCTAAGCTATGTGACTTACATGGTAACGTTATCTTTGAACAGGCATCGCATGGCCTATGAATGGGGAAGTTAACCGAGGTTCTGTAAGGTTCTGAGCTCAACTATCACTGGAGCAGTTGGCCCTTCACAAAGGCGCTAGCAAAGCTAACCTCCAACTGCTACTCTGTCAAGCTGTCCGAGCTACCATGGAGCCCACACTGTCACTATCTCACTGAATGAATCACCACATTTGGAAAAACAAAAAAGAGATTTCAGATGTCAAATGCATCTGAATAATAATAATAATATAATAATAATAATAGTCATAATATTGAGTCATA
This sequence comes from Eutrigla gurnardus, assembly GCF_963514095.1. Classification (NCBI taxonomy): domain Eukaryota; kingdom Metazoa; phylum Chordata; class Actinopteri; order Perciformes; family Triglidae; genus Eutrigla; species Eutrigla gurnardus. Next base: position 14,447,947 of record NC_139937.1, on the reverse strand, counting down.
ATAATAGAGAAATAAGAATCAACACAACAACTGAAAAGGTCTATGCTTTCTAGCTTTCAGGATAAAGTTTTCGACAACAACCAATCCTTAACATTCTTATTAAATGTAGCCAAGATCCAATGTCTTAATGTGATCTCTTGCTTTAGTTCCCCAGCCACCAGTTATCACCAAAGGCATCCATACTTTACCTGTAGCAGACCACGGTCAGTTTTCAGAATGAGGCACAATGGAGGGATATTTATACCGGTGAGATTGTGGGGCAGAGACAGAGGCGTTTACAGAGAAACACTCACACACTGGTCTTCCATTCTGTTTGATTGAAAAGCATATTGAATTTTGGTGTGTTTTTGTTTGTCATGTGGTTATTGCAATAACAGTTAGTATGTGAAAGGTGGAGACTCAATGTGATTTGTTTGACATTATCACTCAGACATGGAAACAATACATGAACGTCATCTCTTCCATGTAGTCCTCTTCTGTCCTTTCTCGTCTAAGTCGTGTAATTCTGCTGAGATGTTGTTTTTTTTCATGACTTGCACATTTTGTTTTACAATATACGCACTGGTCATGCAACGATGACAAACAATATGATACATTCTATCTAAACCCCAACACAGAAAGAAGATGGGTCATGCATGTGGAGTGGCTTGGGTATAAAGCTATTTCCTAGAAGACAATAACGTTGTGAAAAAATAAATGATAAATTGCATTTTTGAGAAAAATAAATAGGTAAAATGAAATAAAATAATACGATTAACAGACAATCTTGTCTCTCCCATAATCAAAAACTGTGTGCTTCCACCTTCCACCTTTTATACCAACATTCCTATAGAAGAAATGTAAATGCCCCAATTGAGGAGATATTTGTTTCTTTCCTGTCCTTTATGACATTATTTCATTTGCAGCTACTTTTCCTAATTCACACTGAAACAATTCACAAAGAAAAAGTTGGCATCATACGTTTCTTTAAACTACCGGTATGCGAGTTAAATGTCGATATTTGAGTTCATTTAACACATTGAACCAGATACATTACCTTGCTTGACAAACAGTTGCAGTTCATCTTATCTTAAGGACACAAAGGTTGAGATGATCACTTCTAAATTAGTCTGATAGCTTATATGATGATGAGATGCTTTTGTGCAAAGTGAGTGTACTTGACCACTAACACAGGAATTGACCGTGTTGTATTTCTTATTTTTGTTATTGCACTTTAGACTTCGGCCTTCTGCCTGCCTTTTCACCAGGCCTTTACTCCGCTGAAGGGAATGTGTTGTCACATATTGTAGACACCTCACCTTAATTGAGCTTACTTCCCTATCAATCACATATCTAATTTTTTAAGATTAACTTCCAACAACAACAACAAGAGACGTGTATTTTCTTATATGTCCCTTTGTAAATCTCTCATGCCTTTAAACCAGGGGCACTGCCATCGCTTTCATCGTCTGTATGTCTGTCGGTCCCATTGCTTGTTGTTCTTTTTGCTCCTTACCAGACGACATGACATTAATTGACTGCCTATAAAAATAACATGTACTCAGGGTGTAGATGGGTAAGCCCACTGCTTAGGTACACAAGTTCACACACTGAGCCACATGACATATTATATATAACCAACACAGTCTTAAAATATCATTTTAATGTAGATACACTTTTTTAAAAATAAGACGTGGTAGCAATTGGTTTCTGCCCCACGAAAATGTATGTTTCCAGCGCAGGCAAAACGCTGGATGGCTAACCCCTTTTCGTCAAAATACGAACATGAGGGATTTGCATTCAAATCTATCCGATGACCCTTTATGGTGCCAAGCGACGAAGAGGGGGCCCCCTCAACGTCGGCTTAGGACGTCAGGGCTAAATGACCAAACGGCAGTATGTGACAGCAAGGGGTGAGACCGTGTTGATATAACAGTATAGGCTGGCTGTAGTGTCTGTATCGCGTGAATGAAAAGATAATTGCCCAGTCGTTAAAACTGCACAAAAGGAGGCGCTGTCACGGTGTCATGGTGTGACAGTGGCTCTTTAGCCCATGGCAAATATGGCACACCATATCAATGGGTTAATGACCAAAGTCATTTATTGAACAAAAGAAAATGAATGAAACGGTTTAACTGAACAGTGATAAGGCGTGGAGTGTGAGTGTATAATTGGCATCCAGTTCAAGTCGTTACTCTGACACACAAATTTTGGCGTGCCTTTAAGCAAATAAATGTCAGGGGTGTAAATACTGTCGAGTAGTTCTTACGAAACGCACGTTAGCAAGCTAGCACCCTCCTAAAAAACAGGTCAACTCTTTCTTTGTAGTGGGCACTTGCATTTATCTGTAGCAAGTCAGGTTTAACTGACAGGACTCGGTAGTCCAAGTAGCAACACAATGTTAGTAATATGGAATGTGTTATCATCAATAAAGTTGTCTGGCTCATTGTTATGCTATTAAATATGGTTTACTTGAAAAATGATATATATGTTGTACTGGAATTGAACATTTATTTTCACGTTACTTTATTACTATAATGGACATGGGGGGTAGGCTGTGTTTTCATTTAATTTAGCGCTTTATGAATAAAATGTCATTGCATTTTTATTGTATATTTGATATCTTTCTAGCCAAAGTATATACTGTAAGTTAGAGGAAACAGAGAGAGAGAGAGCGAGAGAGAGAGAGAGAGAGAGAGAGAGAGAACCGAAGATGTCCTTTTCATTGGTCACTGCCATATAGCTGGAGTTTAAAAGCAGATTTGACATCAGCCATATCCCTAATGTTTCAGAGAAACTGCTGCAAAACGGAGGCTCAATGGCCTACAGTTTACTCGTCAACAATGTGTAAAGTCTGGTAATTTTTGTTCTGAATTCCTGCCTGTAACCAAAGGTGTGCCACAAGGCTCTGTCCTGGGTCCTGTCCTTTTTACCATTTATATCAATGATATTTTCTCTTCGCTGAATGACTGTCATGCCCATTTGTATGCAGATGACACAATTCTATATTGCATTGCTGACTCTGTACAGTTAGCCACTGAGAAATTGCAGCTCTCATTTAAATTTCTGCAGGAGGCTCTTATTAATTTGAAATTGGTCTTAAATGCAAAAAAGACCAAGTTTATGCTTTTCACTCGTTCCCGAAACCTGGATTCCAATACACTTTTATTAACCATAGATGGCTCATCCATAGAACGAGTCACTGAATATAAATACCTTGGTTTCTGGCTTGATGAAAAGCTAACTTTTAAATTGTATATTAATGTCCTTGCCTCCACTCTGCGACAGAAGGTTGGCTTTCTGTACCGAAACAGAGCTTATTTCCCATTACTCAGCAGGAAAAGAATTGTAGAATCAGTCTTTTTTATGAGTTTTGGACTACGGTGATATCATTTAGACATGCAGCAGCTACAACCCTCAAACCTCTGGATTCCATTTATCACTCTGCTCTCAGATTTATAACCGGGGCTAGATATGACACTCATCATTGCTTACTCTATGAAAAAGTTGGTTGGTCCTCCCTTTCTGACAGACACATGAAGCACTGGTATACGTTTATCTTTAAGGCCCTTACTGGTAAACAGCCCCCATACATCTCATCTTTATTAGAATGGCGCTCTGGATCTTATTCTACTCGCTCTAGTGGTTTATTATTTTGTATTATTAGTTTGGTAAATCTGCCTTTTCCTTTGATGCTCCCAACTCATGGATTATTCTCCAACATACTTTGGGGCTGGAGATTATTCCTACTCTTGCTGATTTTAAACATATGGTGTCTGACCTTTGTAAATCATCCTGCAACTGTTATTAAATGTAATTGTTATGTTCTGCTGCTGCTTGTAAACTCGTCGTCCCTGTAAATGAGGGAAACCTCAGTGCCCAACGAGTTAAAATAAAGGTTTAATAATAACTCCAACTCCAGTCTACTCATACACTAAGAGTTAACATCAGTCATCTTTTCCAACAGGTCCAGATCCCGAGTCCTGCTCTTCCGAATCTCTGAGAAGCCAAATAACACAAGCCCCTCCCACGACCAACCAAGCATCCAACCAGGACTCTGTATGGGAGCAGGTAGAGGACACGGCCAGTGAGGAGAGTGATGAGCCTGTGGTGCAGTCAGACGAAGAGGACGTTCAACTGGACATGACGTTGGTTGGCCTACAGGATGTTGGCTCAATGAGAGGCTCTGATGAGAGTGACCCTGTAGAGTGACCGCCCTCTGTGTAACCTAGCAACCAGGCCCTTGAATGCTGGGTAAAAACTAAATACTGTAACAATGACAATGATACAGCTACCATCTCCAGCCAACATGAGCAGCACTTCACCGCTTCTTTCCTCTGAGGTTTGATAACATGTCCTCTAACACAAATGCTGAGTAATGCGAATGTGGCGAGGTGAATGTGTGGCTGGAGGCCACCAGAACCTGACCCAAACAACGCCACCTGGGGAGTTTCACCCCAGGAAATATCCTATGAAATTCTGAATAAGACCTCAATACTTTCACAGACAACACAAGTTCGTATACTAAGACAAGACAGAGACGTGGTTTCCAAATGAAGCCAAATTTATTTGTTTCAATTGAATTAATTAATAACTGGAGATATCTGTAAAAAAAGGGGATTAGTGGCACAAAAAAGGATGAATCAAATTAAGAAAGTATAACAAATTTTATTAACAGGGGATTCTTTTATAAAAACACTAAAATTACTTTTTTGGTGACACTTATTCTGAAATTAACAAAAAGGAGTGGACAGAAGCCAACTACAGGGAGGCAGCCTACCTAAGGATGTGTTCCAGAGGTGCAACAACTTACCCACCACGCGTGCTCACGGCAAATCACTGCAAATGGTGCACACTGCAACTGTGTCCCGGTGCGCTTTAACACTACAAACGGTGAAGGGAACCACTCTATCGTGACTAGCCTCGGTTATAAGCCGACTAATGCCACTAAAAGAAATAAAGCAAAACAAACATTAACACAAGCAACAAAAACACCAGTTGGTCCAGACTAACAATAATCAACAATAAAGGCAACACTAAAAGCAAGGCAAAACAGCAGCTGACAATGACCTATAAATTCAAGAAAGGTCAGTTAATTATAATCAAACCAAACATGCATTTCAATTCAATTTGTCTGCTTACAGGTCAAAATCACAAAGCCTACCTTAATAAAAAGGTGCACCGGCTAACCCAGGTACCAGCTAATGAGTACCCACATTGGAGAACTCCATTCATTCATTAGTAGATGCAGACACCAGTAAGACCGGGGGAGAGAGGGAGAGGAGAGCTGTGGCAAACAATTGCAACCTGGTCACTACATATAATTGATTTAAAGTAACATTTAAACTAGTGGCTCTATTTCCTACCTCAGAGTCAGAGGAAGCCCACACAGCAGCCAGAGAGAGACAAAGACAGCCAAGAGGTCACAGGTGATTTAAATGCCCTCAGTCTAATCAGGAGGCAGTAGAAAGGGGTTGGCCTGAACACAAGGGTGTGTTCAAGAACCAACAACTGCAACTCTGGTTTCCCCGTCACACTAACAAGCTGAGAAATTGTTGATTCACTGATACCTAAATGAAACTGCTGAAAACCTTGGTGTTCCAATTTTTTCTGTCCCGAGACCAATTTCAACCTGAACTTGCGTGTCAGCCGATGCAGGGTACTGATCCGATGTGTGTTAAAAACCAATGAAATGTAACCGGTTGTAACTTCCTCTCTAATAACTATATCTAATGTCTTTACATTGCTTTGAACACATCTACAAACAACTGTATTTAGTGCAGTAAACTCAATTTAAAAATAATACATTTGGAGTCCTCATGATAATACTATAATTTAAATATACTGATTTTTAACTGAATAGAGCTTAAACTGTAACTCAATGCACATTAGCTGCTTGCTTCGTTATTTAGCCAAGCCGACTGTGCTGCCCACTGGTTGCTAACAGCTACGGTTAGCTAGCACTCCTCTGCCGATTTCAACACATATTTGTGTTTCCCACTGTAATTGCCTGGGAGTGTTATATTTTTACAATTGTGAGTGACACTCTGTTGTTGTTCCTTTTGTAACATAAATGAGCTGATAAATGACATTCTAGACTGCATCGGAGGCATTTCTCACTTTGGGATCGGTACTGGAACAAATTTGCCTTCTCCGTGTACATAGACAAATCAAAGCAGATTAGAGTAAGTGCTTAACTTATATCCTTTGGTATAAAGCATCTCAGTCTAGCTGGGGATAAAACAGTTGACACAATGTCAAGAAGTTGTTTGAGTTGCCTCCATTCACATTCACAAGTCGTCTGTTTATCTTATATCTATGACTCGTTCTGCTTGCAAACAGTGATATTTGAGACAGTAGCAGAAGTTGGCTCCTTCCTGTTTAAATATAACGATGCCCTTGAGATTGAAAGCAGAAGTGGAAGCTGTCATAGCAGCACATTAATGCCCGTTGTGTCACAATCGCATGTTAAATATCACATACAGATGTGATGATGACCGTGTGGTGTAAGTGTGATTATTCGGCTAGTTTTTGTAGATTGGGTGAATTCACCTGTTAAGGGCACATATTATGCTCATTTCCACGTTCATAATTGCGTTCTAAATTTCTACTTGAACATGTTAACATGTTTTAATGTTCAAATAAGAGATCAAGACGTTTTTCTTATACTACCTGTCTGAATATACCTGTATTCGACCTGTCTGAAATGCTGCGTCTTAGCGCCTGGACATTTTACCTTTTGCAAAAGTAGTTCTCAAGTTGTGGGTGGTATGTTCCAATGAGCTTGCATGTGCCGTAGGAAGGGAGGCTAAATCTGATTGGCTTCTTCAATTCCATGTTTTCTGATTTATGCAGCCAAAAATATGTGGGTTGTGTTGTAGCGAAAAACCTTCAACTATATAATTTCTAGGTCCATTTCAGCTAAACTAACTATCTAACAGATAGTCTCCCAATTGTATGTCCCAGATGAAAAGAAGTCCAGCCAGTCTTTAATCCAAAGAAAAAAGAGATGTTTATTAGCCAATACAGGATCCAAACATCACAGGTTACCCCGGGGTAAGCGCCCGAGAGCCCCGTGTCCTCGGTTTATATGCTGTTGAACCCAGGATTCCACGCCCATGTCAGGTTGCCACCCTCACCTTTTCTACAAATCAGGATCTTATTTTTCTAAAAAACAATGACTGTCATAATTTCCCCACCCATCATTTGGCACTCTCCCAGTTGTCACAATTTGGCAGGGTTTTTCCCCATTAGCTTCCTAAAGCGTTCCTAAAACACCTCTCCTCACTGCAGCAGGCCTCAAGGCCATTCTGACACAATGGTGTACACAGTTTGTGTGGACTCATGAACCCAGATGCAGGGCCTTTAAATCACAGCCTGACATGGTAACTAAGATATCCTTAGGCTGCAGAAATAATTAACCCCTTAGCCACTACAATCCCCCCTTTGGTCCTGACAAGGACCAATACATCAAACAACCAATAAACAAATCTTTGTTAATACACACCACTACATATTTGCCTAAAACACAAAATACAGATTAGTAACACTTTGTTAGTTACACCCCAACTTGGTCCCTCAGTAAGGATCCCCGCACCATCCCATTGGGTCAAACACCCAACAGGTGGATCAGAGATCATCACTGATGAGTCCTTAAACTTCCCTGGCAACCTGGCAGGGGAAACATCCTCTCCAGAAGCACTCGAGAGGTAAAGGCCCCCACCATGTGGCCTGTTTCTTGATGCTGACCTTTCCTGCGGGTGTAACAATGATTAAACATATTGTGAAACATTGTTTGTGAGCATATATAATGTGAAGCAAACCATAGTGAGTAACTACATCTAACACAACATCTCCTTGTGACTTCATAAACATTAATATGTGCACTTGTGAACACTCCGGTGATTGTTAGTACAAACACAACATGATATAATATTGCTTAGATAAACATTTGATCACATGACTATGATTTATTCATGACTATGACTATATTGATTAACATCCACACATGATTTTTGGACCATTATGTCCAGGACTATGACTATTCATGACTTATGATTATATTGATAAACACTCATATGATTCTTGGATTATTATATCCAGGCAACTTTGGAGGTTATCCACCTTACGTTTTTGTTTCTGTTACTTTCTTGTGTTGTGTTCGCCAGTGATGCCCTTTCAGGCGAACATTCCATCGTATCCCCTATCGGGCTTACTGATTTCCTGCATATCACTGTATAAACTAGATCATTTTATAATAATCTTCTTCAGAGTGCAGTTTCACCTGCACTCTCCCTCCTATCTATCACTACTATTGTGGCGCTGTTACTAACCACCTCCCACTTTTACCCTCAACCCTATTTTTATAGCAAGAGAGACCCCCAGATCAGTGGTTGACTCATGGCAGTTTCAACAGTTCAGTTTATTGGCCATGGCTTTGACCGTCTGGGTAATGACCGCCTCCCATTGTAGTCATCCCCATTCTGAGTAGCTCCAGTACATTTGACTGATGTACCAGTTTATCATTGCAGAACCTCAACAGTCCAGCATTCTGATGTTGTAGCTGGGCCAGTCTGCACTGTATGACGTTGGCAGTCTGCCGCAGGTTTTCGTTATCCACCTGCAGTTCTGTATTCTCTTTTCTCAGCTGGGCTGTCTCATCCATCAGCAGTCTCCTAGATGTTTTTAATTCTTGGATCTTAACCCTTCGTCTGCGTTCGTGTGATCTCCTCTGGCTTCTGGCCATTGCAACTTGCGCTTGGGTCGTCAGGCGTTTCTTTGTGTTGATGTAGTTGTCTTTAGACAAGTTGCCTATTGTGTTTTCTACCAACTGCTCTGGTTGTTGAATACCGGGTCTCTTTTCTGCATTCCACCAGTCCCGCCACGTCCGTCATGATCGGGGTGTCTGTTTTGGTCAGGTTCTCCAACTCTTCCCCTCGTGCTACACAAAAAGGGAAAAATCAAATCATTTGGTTTGCGTACAACAGGTGATAATGCTGTTATTACTTCATTGTTATTCTGTTTTTAAGTCTATATGGACATATTCTTGAGTTTTCACTCCATCCATTTAAGTGTCCTGCCATGATCATTGCATTTCCTTAGTAGCAGATTTGTGGTCAGCTTTAGTTGTGGGGCATGCTTCAACCCATCTACTAAACCTACAGATGACCACAAACATATATTTTTTGTTTTGAACTCTGTCTAGCATGTCTACATCATCCATCATTAGATGTTTGAATGGACCTTCTGGCACTGGGATGTGTGCCAAGGGATGAGTAAACATTTTTCACACGTTATATTTTGGACAGTGTAGGCATGTGGCCAATTGCCTATCTACCATAGCAGTCATGTATGGTGTCCACCATGTTTCTCGTAGTTTCTGAAGAACTTGACTTTGTGAACAATGATCAGGTTCATGCATCTTTTTGATTGCTATCTGTAACAGTGATAGCGGGAGGACAAAGTGTCCATGGCAGCTTCTCCACAACCCTGCATGGGGGGTTGTTGTTCTGATAGCTCCTCTCTGTATCCAAAGTCGTTTTTCAGCCTCTGGGACCTGATTTTGGGCTTCTATCAATGAGCTCAAAGTGGTTATAGGCGCACAGTCTTGCTCGACCAAGATTGGGGCTTGTGTATCTGTTACCTCTTTAGCTGCCTCATCAGCTAAGTTTCCCTTAGCTACCAGAGAGTCATTAGGCTGATGTGCTGAACACTTTACTATAGCTAACTCTGTGGGAAGCTGCATTGCTTGGATCAATTCTACTGCCTGACCATGTACTACTGGTGTACCATCTGCTCGAATGAAACCTCGTTTCCAGATGCTGGCGTTAATGTGACATACGCCATAGCCATTATCTGTGTAAATAGTTGCCCTTCTTCCGGCAGCTAGTTTGCAAGCTGTAGTTAATGCTTTTACTTGCCAATTGAGCTGAACATGGTTGGTTTATTCGCGCTGATATGAGTTTAGTGAACGTATTATCGGGGTTCAGCTGTACCACTCCATATCCTGCAAGATTGCCTGTATCGCCACGTACACAGGATCCATCTACAAATAGAGTCAATTCTGATGGAATTGGTTGATTATTTGAGTTTTCCCAGAGAAACCGACGGTTCGAATTTTTGATGATGATAGGGGAAGTCCAGCTCCTTCTTTTCCAATGCAGGAGTATGTTGCTCCTGTATCCACCATGAACTGATGCTGATGTTCCTGTATTGTAACTTCTATGGTGGGTTCAGTGCGTGGCTGCTTGGTTATGACAGGTGTTATTACTTCCCCTTCAGATTTCTCTAGGCATCCCTATTGCCATTGTGCTGCTGGTCCCATCCATGGACCAGCGTTTTGGCCTGCTGCCCATGGATTAGTTGGGCAGCTTCTTTGCATGTGTCCTGGCTGTCCACATCCCCAGCAGCGATTCTCTCGTTGCTGTGCGTTTTGTTGCATTGGTGGGCCATACGGAGATGGCTGACGTTGATATGGCATTTGTTTCCATCTTCCTCTTTGAAATGGTCCTCCATTTTGATTAATTCTTCCTCTTCCTTGTGGTGGGTAGCCATTATTTCCTCCTTGGCCTAGGTACACATGTATTGGTGGGCCTTGTTGCATCGGTGTTGGGGCTGGTGCATATCCATGTTGCTGGATAGCTTGTGGCTGTTGAGGGGCCTGTGGTGTAGCCGTTGTTGTAAACACTGGTGCTTGTGTTATTGTTGGTCCGATGTGTGCCTCAGGTGTAGGCTCCCGCTTATTCTCTGGAGCTGTAGTCACCACTGAAGCCTGGTGCTTGGCCTTTTCTTTATCTTTCTTCATGTTTTTAGTCAGCTCTCCAATCTGAAGCTGTGTTAGTTTTCCTGCCAGCATTTTGCATTGTTCCTCTTGGGTTGATTTCTCAGATCTGTAGGCATCCACATAATGTATGATAAGTTCTCAGAATACTGGCCAGTCCATTTTCATCAAACCAACCACATTGTTTAGTTTATCTCGTACTTCTTCAAGTGTTTCTCTTTCCAGTCTGGATGGGTCAATTTTAGATGGATATTTGGCCCATAGTGCATCCCACACCTTCGTACGATAAGGCCCAAATGCAGTGGTGTCATATTGATGATTGTTCTTTACTGCTTTCACGCCTCCTTCTTTGAGGATTTCAGCTGTTATATACTGGCCAACTACCTTCATTAGTACGGCCTTGATGTCTCCCATAGCAAGCTTTATTCCTCCTGTATTGTCTTCAAAGTCTCTGATCCATTTATCTGCCCCTTCTGTCAGTGCAGGCAGGCGGTTTATTAACCCTGTCATGTCCATAAAGGCAGGAACACACCGGCCCAACCGTTGGATGTCTGAAGCATTTGGAGAGGCTCGGACGAGGTCGGGAACACATATGTTTGGTGTGTACAGCTGCGTCGGAAGCTTTCGGAGCCGCGCGGACGTTGTCTGATCAGACTGAGCATGCGAAGTCTGAGGAGGTGGGCTGTTGGACGTCTGAGCCATTGGATACTCTGATTGGCGGTGTGCTAGCGAATCAGAGTATCCAATGGCGGTGTGTGGGCGGGGCGGAAGTGACGATGGTAAACTCCGTATTACTCGTTCCATACTAAGACGACGTCTTCGTAAAATAACGAAGAACGAATACTGAACCAAGACTGTGTGTGCATTGTTTTTATCTGCACTCCGTTCCGTCATTTCCTGTTTTCCTGTTTTGGAGTACTGGCACGAGACTAGCGCCACCCGCTGTTAAGGAGGCTTATTGCATCTCGCGCAAGCGCAGAACGTACACGCTGCTGTGGGGTCGGAAGCACGTCGAAGCGGTGTGTACAACGCAACTTTTCTGCCGAACAGGTCAGACGAGAGGCAACAGAGTGGGCGGAGAATGGTCGGATAAGGCAGTTGGACGTCTGGGCGGTGTGTAGGGGCCTTAAAACTCCAAGGCACATATCTCTCTGCCTGATTCGGCCCTTTGGCCAGCAGGGGTCCCATCATTCCTCCTTCCTCTTCACTCTCCTCTTTCGCCTCATCACATGATATTCTGTAGTCCTGTGTGTTCCTACTGGGCATTCTGCCAGTACTGTGGTATTTCGGGGGGTCCTCCCCCGCAGTTGCAAGTCCTCCTCCCCTTGCTCTTATTTGCCAGTCGTTATCTTGGGAGGAGTAGCTTTGCCCCTCCTTTCTTGCTCTCACTTCTTCATGTGAGGGTGTGTGTGTGTGTGTGCTCAGCTGCTGTCTCCCTTTCAGGTCTACCGTCACTGTCCTTCTTTTTCTCCCGTTCACTTCTGCCCCTCGCTGCATTTGTGGAAATTGTCCAGCTCCCTCCACAGGCACACACGGCAGTGGTGTCTGCGTTTCTGGACCTGGAGCAGCCGGCTTTATGCCATTTCGCACCATTTTTTGTTGCATTGCCATGTGTTTATGTGTACCTTCTATTTTAAAATATTGCAGCACATCTCTCTGCTCCGCATAACTTATTCTCTTTCGCTGGTGTCGTTTATCATTCTTTTTATCTTTATCTCGTAACTCCGATTCCACCCGGTCACAGTAATCTAGATCAAAGGTTCCCGTCACTGGCCATCTTGTGCCTCCTGATGTTATTCTATGCCACTTTGTCATGCATTTTTTAATTTGTCTTTTTTGTCTTGGGTGTTTCAACATTACCAATTCATCTGCTGTCAGTCCTTCCGACTGTGTACTGTAATTTGAACCCATTTTTTCTTTTACACACTGGCTGGGTGCAGCGGCCCGACGGCGCTGTAGCCTACTATCTTGCTCCGGTGTTATTATTTTAACGCTGGCCTTCTCCTAATCTGGCCCTCCGCTTGTTGATTTATTCTTTAATTTAATGTCTTACTTTTCTTATTTTCTCTGCTTTTTCCTTTAATCATTACTGCTAGAATGGTCTCCGGCTCCCCCGCGACCAAGCGTACAGGATACGCGGGAGCCGACAAACGGCCCTTTAAATAACTCCTTTGTTTCCTCCTTTAAATAACTAGCTGGGATCGGCTTCAGCTCCCCCGCGACCCTGCGTACAGGACAAAGCGGTAGCCGTTAGACGGACTTTTAAATATTTTTCTTTTAATTCTTTCTCATTTTATTTCTCTAATTATGCCCTTTCCACCTTTAACTAATTTTCTCTTAATTCTTACTTATTTGATTTCTCTACTTTTATTATTATTATTTACTACTTTTACTTTTACTCTATCACCTTTACTCCCTTTTTTATTTACACTGCACTCCTGCTCTCCTCTATTTCCCGACAGCATATCACATATTTTGTCACTTTGCGCACTTTTATGTACATATATTTACAAGGCCTTATGCTTTTTTATTTTACAGCTGTTTTCCCTACCTATTTTATGTAGCTACTCTTACAGGCAACAGCCCTCTTGTAGGCGCTATTCCTATATCTGATCAGTCTCCAGCCCTCTTATTGGCGCTGTATCTTATCTTATCAGGCTATAATTCAACTCACGAATTATCCCTGGTGCCTAAAGGCGACAACCTACCCTTTTGAAGCTGCCCCTCAACACTAAATCCTCTATTTTCACACAGAACTCGTAAGTCTAGATCTCCCTAAAAAAGGTTCTAGCAATCTTCCAATTCAGACTTTTTCAGTTCTTTTACAACATACATATATAGACATTAACATACATCTATCCTCAGCTGAGTATTTATTTTAATAATTTTCCTAGGTTCTAGGTTCTTTCGGAAAGGTTTTTAGACAATACCTGAGACTTGTGGGCTGGGAGGAGTGGACAGCGCCACTCGTAAAAAAAATCAATCTTTTTTCTGACCTTAGCGGTAGATGTGGGCCCCCGAGTACCGCCGTCCCGTCCTCCCAGTCCCCCGCCGCAGGCTGTGTGCCGGACCAGTCCTCCTGGCTGGGCTCGCCAATTGTTGTAGCGAAAAACCTTCAACTACATAATTTCTAGGTCCATTTCAGCTAAACTAACTATCTAACAGATAGTCTCCCAATTGTAAGTCCCAGATGAAAAGAAGTCCAGCCAGTCTTTAATCCAAAGAAAAAAGAGATGTTTATTAGCCAATACAGGATCCAAACATCACGGGTTACCCCAGGGTAAGCGCCCGAGAGCCCCGTGTCCTCGGTTTATATGCTGTTGAACCCAGGATTCCACGCCCATGTCAGGTTGCCACCCTCACCTTTTCTACAAATCAGGATCTTATTTTTCTAAAAAACAATGACTGTCATAATTTCCCCACCCATCATTTGGCACTCTCCCAGTTGTCACAATTTGGCAGGGTTTTTCCCCATTAGCTTCCTAAAGCGTTCCTAAAACACCTCTCCTCACTGCAGCAGGCCTCAAGGCCATTCTGACACAATGATGTACACAGTTTGTGTGGACTCATGAACCCAGATGCAGGGCCTTTAAATCACAGCCTGACATGGTAACTTAGATATCCTTAGGCTGCAGAAATAATTAACCCCTTAGCCACTACAGTTGTCTTGTTTTACCGTTTGTGGGTTTGAATACCCAACATTTTATACACAAGCACTGCAGTCCAGCACTGCAGGTGTTTCAGTAACTCAGTGTAGTAGTTTTTTTTTAAATAAGTAGAAAACACAGACAGGTGGTGAAGTTGCTGAAATACTTTTATTGATCATTAGAAATGCTTGATTGGTAAAGAATGATATGTGCTGTATATGTGGGATGAATAGACTAAAGGAAGTAGATTATTTGAATCATTGGAAACAGTCATCCTCCACAGTTACAACGGAGTAGTAGAAGTCTAAATTTGTTTTACAATCATCAGCTAAAACAATCACTGTTGCATACTGTACAAAACAAAAATCCTCCTTCATGAAGGTGCAGTTATTGTCAAAAACATCGTCAAGATTTCTGATGTAATACAATTTGACTGCAGCCTCCAAAATGACCGTAAAGTCAAATCTCACATCTCCTAAACAGTTTAGACATAAAGGCAGTATGTAAAAACAAAGTGCTTTTAGTTGTAACAGTAGTAACAGTAATTGCAAGGATAGCTTACAGTATAAACACCACAATACTGGATATATTCTCCCTAAGAGATAGAGTTAATCAAAAGAAGAAGAAGTTATGCATTTGTTCCCGCTCTATTACATTTTGTGGTAATGTCCCTGGCTGCCGAAGCAGCCCCTCACTCCCTTGCGTACTCCGCAGCTTTGATGGCCTCCGCAGGATTTGCTCTTGCAGGTCACCATCCCTCCGTGGCACACACACGTGCGCTGGCAGTCGTCGTCGGCGTAGAACCTCTTGCCAGCCGGGATGTACTGACCGTTGAAGGTGCAGCCGCACTCAGCCAGTGGCACGCAGTGATCCTGGAAGGTCAAAGATCAGTCAGTGCAACGTCACAGTTACATGGGCCTTCTGAATGTAATTATTGTGAATGAATGAAGTATTTGCATGGGCACTGATTAACGTTATGGTTTTTTAAGTTTTTGCCAGAACTCAGGCATGTAGTTGAGGAAATGTGGGGGGATTACCTCGCTCAGCAGGAAACCAGGGTTACACACACAGCCCTCACTGGGTAAGATTTTACACTCGCCGGATGGAGGTGGAGCGTTGCAGCTCAATGGACAGCCAGGAGTTGCGATATTGTATGTGCTGTTGGCTGCACACTCCATCCCTGACACACACACACACACACAGATTAGTACTCAGATTACACACAAAACGTGATCACATCACTGCAGTAGTGAGCACATAGCAAACTGTAATCTTTATCAGCAGGTGTTGGTACGATCCAGGAGCAAACGTGTCATCAGTGACAGAAGGCGAGGAAAGGCTGCCAGACGCAAACATTAGAGTAGCCTACTTACAACAGAGGTGCCTTGTCCTCCATGGCTTCACGCAGCCGTTCTTTCTCTGACATTCTTCCACATAGTCGCTGAGGATGTCACAGGCCGCTTGCTGCCTGCCCTCGTTGAGCACAATGTCGTAGACGCAGTCTTTGAAGTACTGCTTGGAATCTACTCGGTCGATGCAGTCGGACAGGGGTCCGTCTCTCGCTGTGATGATATTACAGACCGATGTGTAGCTGGGTGGTTGGAAGTTGTCTGGGAGTGGCTGAGCACAGTTGCTACCTGGAAGCACAAAGGCATCACACACACATTATAGACGCAGTTCCTTGACATGAACGGCTGCATGTCAGTCACACATCAGCTGCTTACAGTCACGGCTGCAGCCTTCCGAGTCCGCCACCCACTGGCTCGATCCAAACTTGTTGCAGTCGGAAGTCAACTTCCCATCGGGCAACGTCAGGTCATCAGCGGGGTTATTATTGAAGTTTCCACAAAGACCGCAGGTGGCGCTTTGATAGCTAGTGGCCAGATCCACCCTCACTGCACTCGCAAAGTCAAAGGAGACCTTTAACAATGTGAATATAAAGCAGAAGTAATGTCAAAGTTCAAGCAGAGACATATTGGTAGTAGCATTAAAGTTATCACCACACATCACTGAAACAGATACCTATTAAACACTGCAAAAAGTGTATTACTGCATATAGGCTACCATATAAATGACTGAACATGTATTTGTACCTTCAGGAAGTTTGTCTCAAGAACAGCCATTCTGTGTCTGCGATAAACTCGGACATCTGATAGACTGGATGAATTGCAGAATGGCAGGTATCTTTCAAGCCCGTTCACCTGTAGACAATGAACACACACACACACACACACACACACACACTTTCATTAATAACCTTTGCATATAAAAGTTTCGGTATGAAAATCTGACAGCTATGTTTGATTCCCACTGCACACTCAGAGTGTGTGTGCGTGTGTGTGTTTCTCACCAATACTTTGCCTGGATAGTCGACTGAAAGTGTGTATACGTTGCCATGGACTTTGACAGTGACCACTTTAGAATATGACACTTTTTTGCTGCCACGGTTGTTATTTTCCAGGTTGACCTGCAAAGGAGGAGTAGAGAGGACAAGAGGAGAGCAGAGGTCAGCAGAGGGAAAGATAAACAACTCAAAGTGATAATTGTGATAAAAGACAGGACTCTTTTTTTCCTTCCAGTTGGGGGTCACTGAATGACTCGGGAATGTGAATACGAATGTGAAAATCCTCCGTCAGGTCAAGTCCTATGTTTAATGTTATACTTAAAAGTATTGATAACAGAGCTTCAGTTGGGTTTTCGGAAAGAGCAAACATGCAAAGGAGTATTCTACTTGGTCTTGTGTTGATTTCAATGGACAGTGCATGCACAGTTTATTGTGTAAATCTGAAGTGAACTTCCCCTCGGCTCACCTCAAAGGGTGTCAGATCTGTAGGATTTCCACACAAGCTGGCCATCTTGTAGACACAGTTGCCCTGGAAGTCAAACCTTTTCCCGTCAAAGGTGGTGAAATGTGGGTCTCCATATGCAGAGCAAGTCTTGAAGGTGGTTGGATAGCAGTCTTGGATTCCGTCCACCACGCCGCAACTCTCGCCAGTTCTACAGCTGTGGGGCTTGCATGTCACCTTTTGTGCATCGCAGGTACACTTCTCCTTACACTGAGAGTCGGTCCAGAACACCGTGCCGGGCAGGTAGTACCGGCCGTTATGGTTGCAGCCGCAGCCCCTCTCCTTGATAACACACCTGGCAAAGACAAAGTAAGCAGAATAACAAGTCATTCATGCAACTCCTTCAGAACCGATGCTGTATGGAGGCATGTGACACAGAGAGATACTGCCTTTCAGGGCCGAATATAACATCTACCATGACAATAGAAACGGTTATCCCTTCAATTACCAGAGAAGAGTCATGGAAACATTTCTTTATGAGGCGGGAAAAAAACAATGTGATGTCAGGAGTTCTGTTACGAATGTATGAAAATGTACTAACTCTTGTCCACTGAGCACATATCCGGGGTCACAGAAGCAGCCTTCCACACAGTTCTTAGTGCACACCTCTGGCTGACCACCACATGTGGCGGGACATGCTGAGCCGCACGTTTTGTATTGACTGTGGGCTGGACATTCAACAGCTGGAGGCAAACGGAGAGAATTAGAGATGTTATGTTGATGCTCACAGTCTAAGCTATCCCCACACAGTGGCCAACTCTATCCAGTCTCGGACATTTAGTTTGTAGATTTAAATTTTATGTCATGCATTAATCCAGAATCCAGAAATCCAGCTGCACCATTGCTCTCGGATGTATATTGATGGGTGAGTCATTTTACAATACATATATTTATACATACATATATTTTACACATATATAGAGATATTAAAAATGTACTGTATGTAACTCACGGCAGCCGATCATTTGTCTCCATTGCAACACAGACACTCCAGCTTCCTGGCACTCGACCATGTAGTTGCTCAGGGCCTCGCACAGCACTTCTTTGCGTCCGTTATTGATGCAGACATCATACAAACAGTCTGACACAACCTCATCTACAGGCACGCGACTATGGCAGCTGCTGAAAGGTCCCGCCTTATTGCTCAGGAGCCCACAGTACTGTGGACCAGTGTACCTGTAGAGGAGCAGATGGGTTCACTGTCAGCTTAAAATACGCAGGACAATAAGCACGTGGAATGCAGCTAGTACATCTACTCAAGTACTGTACTGACATCCAATTTTGAGATACTTGTTTTTTACTTTCCATTATATGTTGTTTTATACTTTTACCACCACAATTTCACATATAGGCCTATCTTTGATGTGGACCACTGTCAGGATATAGTGACATTCTGTTATTTTTTTACTTAAGTTATCGTCTTTAGTTGATTTTTATTAAGTCAAATATTTGGGTGCAGATTGGGCCGTGAAATATCTCAACAACTGTTGGATGCATCCAATACACATCCAATACACATTGAGTTTAGCAGCACTTTGCTCTGAATATGGGATGTATGCATTACTCTGTGGATTGAGGGTTTTGATACTGTCACAGAATGGAATTACACCTAGACCCACTTTATAATAAACATTGTTTAAAAAGATACATGGAAATCTCACTTTCTGCAATATGGGAAGTTTAAGTTACTATAAAACTCAGTATGACAAAACATTACTTTGTGCGATCCGCCTGAGAGCACTGAGGACACACGCCATCACAGAAGTGGTAGCAGAAGGGGTCGTTGTCCTCGACGACCCATGACTCCGCCCACTTTGTCACATTAACAGCCATGCTGCCGCTGGGGGATGACAGCTCGTCCTCCTTTTTGCCGTTGTAGTTTCCACAGAGCCCAGCGACATTACCATAGTAACTGCTGCTGAGAGACACCATGACAAGTGTTGACCAATCAAAAGTGACCTCAAGGCCGATATCACTGTGGAGTATGCCTCTCAATCCAGCCTGTGTTATGCAGATGTTGCCTCCTTCAAGGAAGACGGGAAGCATTGCCTTAATGCCGTCCACCTAGAGAGGGAGAGAGACAGTGGCGCTGAATTCAAACGTTTATTACACGATGATGATTTAACACCAACAACAGGACTTTGGGTAGGTTTGAACATTTCTGGGGCCTTAAAAAAATGTCAATAAAGCTTTTAATTAATTCAATTATCATCAACAGGAAATTTGGAATTGGTTGTGAAAGAACTAAAAGGAAAGGCAAAAAGTAAAAAAATGTCTGAAAATATATTCAGACTAGGTAAAAACCAACAAACATTTAATCTGATTTTTCCTGTGATCAGATTGCCAGTGTAGCTTAGAGCCTGAAAGGTTGGCAGTGTGAAGTCAGACCCACCAGTACAACGCCTCTCTCGCCTCTTGGGATGGTGATTTTGTGGCCCGAGATCTCCACAGTGGTTGAACGCACAAAGGAGCCTTCAGAGTTCCCACGGAGCTCGTTCTTGGTGGTCACGACTACCGCAGGCAGAGTGGGGTCAGCACCTTAAGGGGAGTCCGGATGATTCATGTTAATGCAAGCAAGACAACCGAGTGTCAACTTTTTAACAACTGCATGTGTGTGACGCAGATCTACAGCCTTTCATCTCCTTTAAATCAATAAGTTGTAATTGTACATAATGTGTATACTGAGTAAACAACAACAAACATTGCCACATTGCAAGATGCCCAACTTGCACTGCATTATTATGGAGATAGTTTATTGCTACTAGACCTGTAAAATTAGTCGATAAGTGGATCAAATTTATTTTTATATAATTGATTCATCGTTAAAGTAATGTTTCATGCAGAAATGCCTGTCTTGGGGAGGTACCTGTGGTGTTGACGAGGACGTAGGAGCAGGTTCCCTGGAATGAGTAGCTCCAGCCATCAAACGTGTTGAAGTGTGGGTCGCCGAAAGACCAGCACAAAGCCTTGGAATCAGCAACACAAACTGCCTGGCCTTCTGACACCTCGCAGTGCTCCTTTGCCCGGCACCTAACCGCAGCACAAGGGTCTGGACGAAGCACACACATACAGACACACACATCCACTATCAGTATTCCAATGAAAATAGTGAACAGCAGTAAATCTTCCATGAAAAGACACCCTGTATCTTCAGACTTCCCTCCAGGGCCACTAAATGATCATTATGAAGTTAAACAATGAACATAGCAATTAGTTCTCACAGTCACAGACCTGCAACAGCCCAGATACCAGACAACCCCCACCCCCTTCCTTTTTGTCAGTGCATGTCATGAATTGATTGCTGTCACGTGGCGTAAAGAGAATTTCTACAAATATAACAAAACAGAATATTTCCCAACCCGAGCTTCATAAGATCAGTCACTCAGTAAGTATTTCACCTGTGGAGTAGCAGCCGATTGTTCCATCCTTGTTGTCGCACTCTGTTTTCGCGGGGCAGTTTGCAGATTTGCAGCTGAATTGTCCACACGAGCAGACACAGCGCTCTGAGCAGTCCTCCAGAAACACTGTTACGTCCGACTGAAAAGAGCGCATTAGATGGAATCAAGGGCCACTGATGTGTCTGTCCATGGCTATTCTTGTGCACACACCATATATCATACTCGACAAGGCTTATTACCTTATAATACTGTCCATCCACCACGCAGCCACACTTCTCAAATGGAACACAACGGTCGCCGTCAGACACCAGGCCTTCGTCACACTGGCAGCCCTCCTGGCACACTGGGCAGGGCTCAGACTTCTCCAGAGAGTAGCAGGTGGAGGAGCAGCTAGAGGAGCACAGCTCGTAGTGACTTCCTGATGGACACTTCAAAGCTGGAAGAAAGAAATGAGGCTCAGTGTGGATGAGATTTGACAGATTTTGTAGCAGCGTTTGTTTGGTCTGGTTTTATAATTTGGCACATTTAATGTGGCGTTGTATCAGAAGATTTGATGAGTATTAGATAAGCTAAGTAGATGTAAGGAATGACAGGCTGCACCAACTATGTGGATAATCTTTTAGCATCAGCGAGCATCAGCCAATCAGATCGCACTTACGACAGAAGCTGTCGCTCCTCCATTTGTTTATCTTGGCGCCGGATATTTGGCAGGAGGCAACATAATTCTGGATGTTACGACAGAGGATGTCCTGGTCCAAGTTGCCTCTGGTCATCTCACTGTAAACAAACTTTCATTTAGTAACAGGAAACACCAAAATATGGCCGTTCACAGAAGCTCATGTTTTTGGTGAAGATAATTCTGGTTTCGTCTCAAACTTCTATCATAGTAATAAACCAAACCGATGGCTAAATTAATGGCTGAGACCTGAGAACATTGAGACAATGCTCCAACACTCGGACGGGTCAAGAAACAAAAGCAGGTAAAAGTGAAAGTGAGTGCACCTGAAATGTTAATGACTCCTCAGGAGTAAAAAATATATATAAAGATGTGTGAATTAATTGCATGAAGAAAAACAACTTTGTAAAGGCCTTTAATGTATATAATGCAACACTTATATTATGTCCTTACCTGACACAAGCATCGTAGCTGAGAGTTGGGGGAACTGTTGAGTGGCAACCTGCAAATGGGCCATCTTGGTTTTTGATGATGCTACAGGCCTTTTCAGCTTCTGGGACCTTTTGTCTATCTTCTGTATCGTAAATCTTCGTGTCACATGTGGCGTTGTGCTGGTTCACGACCCACGCTGCTGCTATGTCTGCTGGCGTCTTGCCTCCCAGGTCATCCGAGGGTTCGCCGTTGTAGTTACCACAGAGACCTCGTGTTGCGCTGCGATAGGTGGATGGGATTTGTAGGAACACGCCCGCCACAGTGTCAAAGGACATCTTCACATCAAAGTCGGTCTCGATGACAATGTGGAGGCCATTTTGATGTACTCGTACTTTTCCTTCATCCAGTGACAGAGGAAGGGAGACTCTGATGTCATCAACCTGCGACATAGAGGGGAACAAAGCATTTGATTACATGAGCTGGTGTCTAGTATTAAGGCTGTTGTTATCTATATTAACAGATCAACACATTAAAGCTTCTATGAGGAACTTTCTTTTTGCGTCGATGTTTACATTAAATAGGATGGTTCTGGCAGACAAAAGTGTGAATAGTGTTTCCAAGCAACGAAATGTCAGTCATACCTTGACTTCCCAAACATCCCCGCTCTCCAACTCGATTTCGAAGTTGCAAACTTTGAACTCTACATTGCGAGTGACGGTGCCATCCTGATTGGTTTGCTGACGCACATACACAGAGAAGCCTTCCATCCCTCCTTGCTTCTCCTCCACTTCTGCCAATTTGAAATAACAGTTTCCATAGAGAGGATATGCCTAGAGGATGAAACATAGAACAGTTAGTATCTATCTTGTCTCTCTGCTGAAAACATCTGCCCGCTGCGGCTGACCACGATGCTGTGAGAGGCAACCTAAACAATAAATGTGCATGTCAGGCAGCTAAACAATCATGGTTTGTTTGTTGGTGCTATAGATTCAAACACACTTTATAACTGTAAATGTAATTTACCTTTCCATCGAAGGTGGTGACTTCCCTGACTCCGCTCAGAGAACAGGAACCGACAGTTTTGGGGCAACAGGAGGGTGAACCATCTTTCACGGCACACTGCTCATTGGCTGAACAGCTGAACTTATTATCGCACTCTACTTGTCCACCTTCTGTACATACGCAACGGACGTTACATGACCCTTCTGGATAGAACACCTGAGACGAGAGCAGAGCGTAGTCATCGTGGTGGCACAAGAGGTAGAAACATTACTTACAGAGTTGGCATTATATATTACTATTACCTGTGTGTGTTTGTAGTACTCTCCTTTGTACTGACAGCCGCACTCTGCTAGAGGTACACACTTGTCATCACTCAGCATGAATCCATCGTCACACACGCAGCCCTCTGTGCACTCCTCCTGTGCGTTACAGCCCTCGGGGGGAGTCAGACCGCTGCAGGTCAGCTGGCAGGGGGGGGCACGGATGTCATAGTGACTGTTCGCACTACAGGATGGAGCTGGCAGAGAGACACACACGGAGTCAATCAAGAAATATTCAATAGAAACAATAGAGGGAGAACCTCTCACTAGCCAAGAATATTTAAAGGACATTTAGGGCACAGGTATCTTACGACAGAAATTTGGTGTTCTCCAACTTTCCACTCTAGCTCCTGCCTCTTGACAAGCGGTACTGTAAGTTGTTAGGCTGTTGCAGAGGGCGGAGGCATGGCCTTGGTAAAGGCACAAATCGAAGACGCAGTCATTGAGGAAGGGGGTGTGGTCCAGTTTGCTGTGACACTGTCTGTATGGGCAGAGTTGCAGAAGAACACAGTCTGTAGACACCATTTAACAAGCAAAAAAGTATACTAATGCATTAATCATATTTGAGACGGTCTATGGCGACAGAGCCAGCAGCATGCACAAAAGCATCATTAGTTTAATTGTCTCTGCGCTTTTCCTCCTGTGGATGTGAGCTCTGTGATAAATCCCCATCTTTCTGTGTCACTCTGGCTGCAGAAGTACTTACCTAAATGGTCCATTCTTGTCAGCGATGATGCCACAGTAGCGGCGCTCTTGGAAACGTGTGACCAGTGCAGGCTCACACTCTGGGCATTTACCACCGGGACAGTCACTTGTGCAGCCAGGGTCTCCTCCTGCCTGTGTTCAATGACGTTCATATGCGAAAGAGTTATTCAGCTTAAAGACATAAATAAAATAATAATAATATGAAGACATTATTTGATATGGTGAGTTTAAAGCACTAGCTCCTATTTTGAATGACACATGTGGCATGATGTGTTTTTGTTACATCAGTAATTACTAAGGAGACTAACAACAAGAACAAGCCCAAATCTTTCCCAATGTAAGAGTGTTGGAGTTAGGGAGTGACTTTATTCTTCTTCCAACTTGTCCATCAGGCATATGCAGACACTATTCTGTCTGCCATGTTGGGCTGAAGAAGGAACACAGCTGTTCCTGGGCCTTTTATTTCTACAGTATATGACTTAATGGGATTTTTCACTTCCTCAAGTCTCTGGATGTTGTGGGGCTGTCGTGGCTGACACGTCTCTGCAAAATCGCGTGGCAGTCGGGGACAGTGCCTCTGGACTGGCAGACCGGGGTGGTGGTCCCTCTATTCAAAAAGGGGGACCGGAGGGTGTGTTCCAACTATCGGGGGATCACACTTCTCAGCCTCCCCGGGAAAGTCTATTCCAGGGTACTGGAGAGGAGAATTCGGCCGATAGTCGAACCTCGGATTCAGGAGGAACAATGCGGTTTTCGTCCTGGCCGTGGAACACTGGACCAGCTCTATACCCTCTGCAGGGTGCTCGAGGGTTCATGGGAGTTTGCCCAACCAGTCCACATGTGTTTTGTGGACTTGGAGAAGGCATTCGACCGTGTCCCTCGTGGCATTCTGTGGGAGGTACTTCGGGAGTACGGGGTCGGGGGCCCTCTGCTAAGGGCTGTTCGGTCCCTGTATGACCGGAGCAGGAGCTTGGTTCGCATTGCCGGCAGTAAGTCAGACCTGTTCCAGGTGCATGTTGGACTCCGGCAGGGCTGCCCTTTGTCACCGGTTCTGTTCATTATTTTTATGGACAGGATTTCTAGGCGCAGCCGTGGGCCGGAGGGGATCTGGTTCGGGAGCCACTGGATTTCATCCCTGCTTTTTGCGGACGATGTGGTCTTGTTGGCTCCTTCGAGGCAGGACCTCCAGCATGCCCTGGGGCGGTTTGCAGCCGAGTGTGAAGCAGCCGGAATGAGGATTAGCACCTCCAAATCTGAGGCCATGGTTCTCGACCGGAAAAAGGTGGCTTGCTCCCTCCAGGTTGGGGGGGAGTTCCTGCCTCAAGTGGAGGAGTTTATGTATCTTGGGGTCTTGTTCACGAGTGAGGGAAGGATGGAACGTGAGATTGACAGGCGGATCTGTGCAGCGGCTGCAGTAATGCGGTCGTTGTATTGGTCCGTCGTGGCGAAGAGAGAGCTGAGCCGAAAGGCGAAGCTCTCAATTTACCGGTCAATCTACGTTCCTACCCTCACCTATGGTCATGAACTTTGGGTCATGACCGAAAGAATAAGATCCCGGATACAAGCGGCCGAAATGAGCTTCCTCCGCAGGGTGGCGGGGCGCTCCCTTAGAGATAGGGTGAGGAGCTCCGTCACACGGGAGGAGCTCGGAGTAGAGGCGCTGCTCCTCCACATCGAGAGGAGCCAGTTGAGGTGGCTCGTGCATCTGTATCGGATGCCCCCTGGACGCCTCCCTCGGGAGGTGTTCCAGGCATGCCCCACCGGGAGGAGACCCCGAGGAAGACCCAGGACACGCTGGAGTGACTATGTCACCCGGCTGGCCTGGGAATGCCTTGGGGTCCTCCCGGAGGAGCTGGGGGAAGTGTCCGGGGAGAGGGAAGTCTGGGCGTCCCTGCTCAGGCAGCTGCCCCCACGACCTGGTCCCGGATAAGCGGAAGAAAATGGGTGGATGGATGGATGGATGAAAAAAATGACATCCACTGAAACTCCCAGTCTCACCTTCCAGCTGTGTCCAAAGGCATGAATGTCTTTAGCCTGGAGGCCATCAGGTTTCGCCAAGTCATCACCAGGATTTCCATTGTAATTTCCACACAAACCTGAGAAAGAAAAACGAGCAACATCCACAGCAGTCACACATCAGATAATTACTGTAGTTGCATCCCTACTAATTTTTTCGGAAGAATGAAAATAATTTGAATTGTGGACGGTAGATGAGTTTATGATGATCTGAATCTTAACATAAGCCAATGATAAAAGTTTAACATTGTTGGGAAATAGCTGTACATCACTGGTGACCATGGTGATCTAAAATCTTGCTTTTTGTGATACAAGCCCCAGTATTTAAACCCTATGACGAAAGAACCCCCAGTGAGGCCCAACCAACTTACCGCCTGTAGAAGAAGAGTATGAACTGGGCAGAGTCAAGCTGATGTGGCTGTTCCAGTTGAATTTGAGGGTCAAACCGAAACATGTAGTCACAAAGCCAAAGTAGCCACGGCGGAACAAGGAGAGCTTGCCATCATCCATGCAATAAGGCAGGTTCACTGGCCGATGGTTCAACTGAGGGGTTAGGACAGATGGACACATTACCAAAAAGTGCATTTGTGACTTGCTTCAGCTAATATAATAACGAGTTTTTGATGAAGAGCCTGAAGAATGACATGCGCTGCGTCTGAAATCCCATAGTAACACTAATGTCAGATACTGTCTGAAAAACCTAAGCAATCGTTTGGTCATATGGGGTTGACATGGGTGACCCCTGGTTAATTCCGCAGTAGACGGTATAATCTTACCAGCATTATCCCAGGAGTGGCACGACTCATGCTGACGGTGATGTTACCGAACACAATAAGAGAGACGGACTTGGTGTAGGACACGGTCTTGCACTGGCCTCTGTTCTCGTTTTTGACCAGCACTTTGAATGGTTCCAGGGATGAGTCTCCTCCCTTGTTGAGTTGAGACAGGACATAGGTACATGTGCCCTGGAAATCAAAGCGCTGCTTGTCAAAGCCCAAGTAGTGGGGGTCTCCGGAGCCAATGCATGTTGAATAGGACACTGGGTAGCAGTCCCTGACACCGTCTTTCACGCCACACTGCTCATTCTTCTTACAGGTCACGGCTTTGCACTTCACCAGACGGGGGGAACAGAACAGAAGATCAGTTCACAGTGAAGGAATAGGAGTGAAGATAAGAACAGCACACAGTTAAATGTTGCAGACACACGCACACACACACACACACACACACACACACCAACCTTGGCTTCCCCTCCACTGCACTGACACTTGCTTGTGCAGGTGTTATCCCCCCAGAAAGTGACGGTTGATGGGTAATATTTGCCTTGATGCTGACATCCACAGCTTGACTTAGGAACGTACCTAAAACACACACACAATTATTATATACAATACATCATACATATGAAGCAGTCGGCCACGCCTGTGTTCTTTTTTCTTTTATTATTCATTGCTGATATTTAGCACATTGAGTTATAGGTATATTTTGACAGTGATTTATAAAATTGATTTCAGGCAGGTTGGTGAGCAGATTGACAAGCTCTATTTCATTTACTTGTCCCCGCTAAGCACCATTCCTTCATCACACTGGCAGCCCTCCACACAGGCGGTTGGACATGGAATTTGAGTGTCAGGGGACGTGCAGGTGGCAGGGCAGGCGGAACCACAAGCCTCATAATGGCTTCCTGCTGGACAAGGAAGGGCTGGGGAGGGGAGAAAGGAGATCATCGTTGATTATCACATTTTAAAATCTTTGTTCCTGTCTGGGAGAACCAATCTGACAATGCCACAGAATCATTAAAAAATATTTCAAGTGGAGCATTGTACATTTATGTCCCCATCCTGTACTTTGTATTTCCATATGGGGTTTTTCACTTGTTCATGTTCAATAGAAGAAAAAAAATAGATCCACAGAAACGGAACTTTGCCTCTACTGAATGTGGAAGTCATTTGTTTGAAATAATTTTTGGTCAATGTTTGTCATTGCTGCACACAAGGACACGATGCAGAAAATATCTCACGTCCTCATTAAAGTCCATAAAGAGTGGTGGCCCTGCCTCCTCCGGTGGAATACCATGGCCTTATTTTTGAAGGACACGTAAAACGAGTAAGGCTCCATCGGATGTGGGTGGGGGAATTTATTTTGAAAAATCAAATGAATCAATCTACCCCAAATATCTGGCTTTGAAACTTCCAATGGCACTTGCAGTCCTGACACTGTTTACAGGAATAATATTTTGCTCAGTGACTTACCGCATTTGGTGATCATTCTCCATTGAGGGTCGACTTTCACTCCTTCTGCCAGACAGGCATCGGCATAATTCTTCAGGTTGGCACAGAGATCCTGTCGTGCACCTGGACAAACGGACACAACATTCCTCACAGGAACTCATGGCAGTGTAGAAACAGGGAGGCTGAGATTTCTCAGTTTTTTTATGCATTGTTTCTGTTGATATGTGACATGTGAACATCTTCAGACAGCGGCTTACCTTTATTTAAACAGACATCGTAGACACAGTTGTCCATGTACATAGATGGGTCAACCTGTTTGTGGCAGGCTGCAAATGGTCCATCTGGCTTTACCATGATCCCGCAGAGTGCGGGACGGCGGTAGTGACTCTGCAGCTCGATTGAACACTGGGGGCACTTTCCAGCACAGTTATCAGAACAGAACAGATCGGACGACTTCAGCTTCCACTTCTGGATCATGTTCAGCACTGCAGAGAGGCTGGAGCCTGCAAGGGACAGAGAGCAAACTTCTGTTTGACTTGAAAGCACTTAAATGATTCAAATCACAAAATTTGGACATCTGGGTGAACAAGAAATTTAAAAAGCTCAAGAACTAAATGATTTTATCAAAATATTTCATGGTGTTCTTTACGAAATCCAGAGCATTAATATAGCTGCGGACTGTGTAAGGATATAGTGGAGTAATGAAGAGCTCCTTTGTGTCCTCACCTTGTTGTTCAGGCAGATCGTCGCTCCTGTCTCCATTGTAGTTACCACAGAGGCCTCCGAGTTGTTCATAGTAGGACGAAGGCACTGTTATGTACAGCATTGTGTTCCAGTCATATTTTACATTCATGCCAAAGTCAGTGCTGAAGAGCGCAAAGGCTCCACTCTGCCTTATACAGATCTTACCGCCCAACAAACTAACGGGCAAGTACTGAAGTTCTCCGTTCACCTGAAGGGAATAACAGAGAATTATATATAATTATATATTATATTCAGTGGTGAATATACAGTGGTGAAATATATATATATATATATTTGAATTGTATATATTGATTATTGCATTCATCGCTTGTTACAGTAGATGACAGCAGATCTGTTACCTGAACTTTTCCTTTGTGGCTGCCGATGGTTATTGTCTGCTTGTAAACACTGATAGTTACAGTCCTCACATAGGAAACATAACGGCTACCACGGTTGTTATTCTGGGTTGTCACAGTGAAAGGCTCAAGGCCAGGCGTCCCCTTTGTAACTGTTGACATGATGTAATTGCAGGAACCCTGAAAGAAAAGATGATTGTTATTGGCCAACTAAAGCAAAGAACAAACTTATGTTTGCACAGATTTCGTGCGGTATTACGATTGGTTGGTTTGTAGGTGTGGTGTGTGCTTGTAACAGCACTCCCATTGTGATAATCTCTACCAACTAATACATCTTAAGCTGTCAGTTCATATCATTGTCTTCTAAATTTGCCATTTCGCAGCTCTGATAGCGATGGCAGCAGGTTTTATGAGGATATACCTTGTAGAAGCACAGTTCATGACAGTTGGTCCCTGAGAGAGATAAGAGAGATCTACTCCCAATCCTACCTGGAAGTCATAGCATCGGCCATCAAAGGTCCTGTAATGGGGGTCGCCGAGCACCTGACATGTTGCCATAGAAACAGGGACGCATTCTCCTTTCACGCAACGCTCCTTTACTCGGCATTTCATGCTATCACAGGGATCCGCAGGTGGTGGAGGAGGAGGAGGGGCAGCTACAGGAAACACAAACACATCATACTCTCATAATCCTTTTCAGCCAGAAACAAACTGTACGGAAGAGGATTAGTGCCACATGTAAAAAATTGTGTGTGTGTGCGTTTGTGTACCTTGACAATAAACTCCAGCAGTACCATATCCATGGCGGTTTGATCCACCGTAGGCATAGATTGTCATACGGGCATCACCTTCCACTGTCACATGACCCTGCTGTGTCCCCACGGCTACATTGGCCCACACAAAGCGCCTATCTGACACGATGTGATGCCACTTAGGTGTCCTGCAATTTCCTTTGTTCAGACATACCTTCACACTGCCTGCCCCCTCTCTCTCTGACAGAATAGCAACGGTGTTTTCAAGTCCGCCCACTGTTTCCACAGACCAGTCAGTGTGAAGCTTGCAGTTAGGAGTCACCGTTAAAAGGAATGGGTCATGTGGCTTATTGCTGCTCAGGAGCATCACCATTACTTTCTTGTTGCTCTTGATAACCATTGGATGTTTTGACGACAGTTTCTTGAAGGTGACTGTTCCAGCTTTCCGAAGTATCCTGTTGGTGTGCGACATGATGTATTATATTTTTGTTTTTGTTTTCTGGATTGAATTAACTAATTGATGATCTAATGATTCATAGACCAAACAGACAAATGTTATACGGGAACATTATTTTGTAGGAGATGGGAATGGATGGATGTGTAGACAGACAGAAAGACAGACCATGATAGCCTTGACTGTTACAGTATATTGTAAGTAATAATATGAACTCAACTGTTTCCTTGCGCGTACGGCCGCGTGCACTTCCAACATAGTGTTGTCCTCAACAGCTACGATCACTGCCAAGTTCTTGGACTTACATTCGGTGGTCCGGGGTACCATGTATTCTTTACCCAGGTTCGCCACAGCGGGGAGCTGCTCATACACATGTTCACACCTACCACCCAAAGACAGACACTGGTGGCCTGCTAAGACTGCAACAGGCTGCTGAGACCGAATCTGCATGCCTGTCAAGGATCTGCTTGATCGTAGAAGGTAGGATGCATAGGGTGCCAAGGTAATCGTCACTGCCTTCCCACGCCTCATCCGAGTATTACCTTTCAGCATCACATTGCTACAAGTCACGATTGTGATCCGGTTCTGGCTTTTGCCATTAACGATAGCCGCGATCTTGTCCATGCGGCGGCTGCCTTTTGGAGGTGTGAACACAAAGTAGTCAGTACCCAGCTGCTCTATTGGGGAAACCACAGCACCATCTCCTGTGGCGTCACGTTGGTTGAACGAGACCACAGAGATTGCAGCACTAGATGAGATCCGAACCGCTGAGTTTTCATTCACAAATGGCTTCTGCAGCTCGGCTCCACATGGCAGAGAAACCCAACGGCTTTCACCGGCAGAGAGTTTCAGCTGTTCCGAGTAACCCACCGAAGACACCTACAGATATAATAGATATAATATGCTTGAGTAAAAAAAATAAAGTTTTTGCTAAATGTATATTATTATAGTATGAATGTTGCTAATTAAATACATGACATTTGGTAACATTTGTCAAAACATAAGATTGCAACACATATTTTTGTATTTGTCAAGTTGTCATTACAACTTTTTTGGACTGACTCAAAAACATGATTCTCACCTGTATGTGAACATTGGCTTCACAGTCCTGAGCAGTCAAAACCACATGGAGTGTGTGATTTCTTTTAGCAGTAGGTTGGAAATTGGGAAGGAATGATGTGATGAACTCCTTTCCCGTAGAATAGCCATGACATACTGGAGGGAAGAGAATAAGAGATGAGATTTTGCAACATCAAATAAATCATCACCAAGAATTGAACCTTAATATTGCTGATATAGTTTTACCTGCAAAGAGTGCAGCACACACAGCCAGACACACCGTGAGAGGCCTTAAATCCATGGCTGATAGAGAAATATAGAGACACAAATATTTTTTTAAACCAATATACATAATATTACTATTAAATTTAGCATCTGACATTAACTTGGGCCAACTCCTACTGATGTAGCTTTATGTTAGCTAGATAGTAAGGTCGCGTTTCGCTAAGCTATGTGACTTACATGGTAACGTTATCTTTGAACAGGCATTGCATGGCCTATGAATGGGGAAGTTAACCGAGGTTCTGTAAGGTTCTGAGCTCAACTATCACTGGAGCAGTTGGCCCTTCACAAAGGCGCTAGCAAAGCTAACCTCCAACTGCTACTCTGTCAAGCTGTCCGAGCTACCATGGAGCCCACACTGTCACTATCTCACTGAATGAATCACCACATTTGGAAAAACAAAAAAGAGATTTCAGATGTCAAATGCACAGTCATAATAATAGAGAAATAAGAATCAACACAACAACTCAAAAGGTCTATGCTTTCTAGCTTTCAGGATAAAGTTTTCGACAACAACCAATCCTTAACATTCTTATTAAATGTAGCCAAGATCCAATGTCTTAATGTGATCTCCTGCTTTAGTTCCCCAGCCACCAGTTATCACCAAAGGCATCCATACTTTACCTGTAGCAGACCACGGTCAGTTTTCAGAATGAGGCACAATGGAGGGATATTTATACCGGTGAGATTGTGGGGCAGAGACAGAGGCGTTTACAGAGAAACACTCACACACTGGTCTTCCATTCTGTTTGATTGAAAAGCATATTGAATTTTGGTGTGTTTTTGTTTGTCATGTGGTTATTGCAATAACAGTGAGCATGTGAAAGGTGGAGACTCAATGTGATTTGTTTGACATTATCACTCAGACATGGAAACAATACACGAACGTCATCTCTTCCATGTAGTCCTCTTCTGTCCTTTCTCGTCTAAGTCGTGTAATTCTGCTGAGATGTTGTTTTTTTCCATGACTTGCACATTTTGTTTTACAATATACGCACTGGTCATGCAACGATGACAAACAATATGATACATTCTATCTAAACCCCAACACAGAAAGAAGATGGGTCATGCATGTGGAGTGGCTTGGGTATAAAGCTATTTCCAAGAAGACAATAACGTTGTGAAAAAATAAATGATAAATTGCATTTTTGAGAAAAATAAATACGGTAGGTAAAATGAAATAAAATAATACGATTAACAGACAATCTTGTCTCTCCCATAATCAAAAACTGTGTGCTTCCACCTTCCACCTTTTACACCAACATTCCTATAGAAGAAATGTAAATGCCCCAATTGAGGAGATATTTGTTTCTTTCCTGTCCTTTATGACATTATTTCATTTGCAGCTACTTTTCCTAATTCACACTGAAACAATTCAAAAAGAAAAAGTTGGCATCATACGTTTCTTTAAACTACCGGTATGCGAGTTAAATGTCGATATTTGAGTTCATTTAACACATTGAACCAGATACATTACCTTGCTTGACAAACAGTTGCAGTTCATCTTATCTTAAGGACACAAAGGTTGAGATGATCACTTCTAAATTAGTCTGATAGCTTATATGATGATGAGATGCTTTTGTGCAAAGTGAGTGTACTTGACCACTAACACAGGAATTGACCGTGTTGTATTTCTTATTTTTGTTATTGCACTTTAGACTTCGGCCTTCTGCCTGCCTTTTCACCAGGCCTTTACTCCGCTTAAGGGAATGTGTTGTCACATATTGTAGACACCTCACCTTAATTGAGCTTACTTCCCTATCAATCACATATCTCATTTTTTAAATTAACTTCCAACAACAACAAGAGACGTGTATTTTCTTATGTCTCTTTGTAAATCTCTCATGCCTTTAAACCAGGGGCACTGCCATCGCTTTCATCGTCTGTATGTCTGTCAGTCCCATTGCTTGTTCTTCTTTTTGCTCCTTACCAGACGACATGACATTAATTGACTGCCTATAAAAATAACATGTACTCAGGGTGTAGATGGGTAAGCCCACTGCTTAGGTACACAAGTTCACACACTGAGCCACATGACATAGTATATATAACAGTATAGGCTGGCTGTAGTGTCTGTATCACGTGAATGAAAAGATAATTGCCCTGTCGTTAAAACTGCACAAAGGGAGGCGCTGTCACGGTGTCATGGTGTGACGGTGGCTCTTTAGCCCATGGCAAATATGACACACCATATCAATGGGTTAATGACCAAAGTCATTTATTGAACAAAAGAAAATGACTTAAACGGTTTAACTGAACAGTGATAAGGTGTGGAGTGTGAGTGTATAATTGGCATCCAGTTCAAGTCGTTACTCTGACACACAAATTTTGG
Source organism: Eutrigla gurnardus (assembly GCF_963514095.1). Taxonomy (NCBI): domain Eukaryota; kingdom Metazoa; phylum Chordata; class Actinopteri; order Perciformes; family Triglidae; genus Eutrigla; species Eutrigla gurnardus. The sequence continues at coordinate 14,413,936 of NC_139937.1, read as the reverse complement.
CGTGCCTTTAAGCAAATAAATGTCAGGGGTGTAAATACTGTCGAGTAGTTCTTACGAAACGCACGTTAGCAAGCTAGCACCCTCCTAAAAAACAGGTCAACTCTTTCTTTGTAGTGGGCACTTGCATTTATCTGTAGCAAGTCAGGTTTAACTGACAGGACTCGGTAGTCCAAGCAACAACACAATGTTAGTAATATGGAATGTGTTATCATCAATAAAGTTGTCTGACTCAGTGTTATGCTATTAAATATGGTTTACTTGAAAAATTATATATATGTTATACTGGAATTGAAAATTAATTTTCACATTACTTTATTTCTATAATGGACATGGCGGGTAGGCGGTTGCATTTGTGGTTTGTTTTCATTTAATTTAGCGCTATATGAATAAAATGTCATTGCATTTTTATTGTATATTTGATATCTTTCTAGCCAAAGTATATACTGTAAGTAAGAGCAAACACACACACACACACACACAGAGAGAGAGAACCGAAGATGTCCTTTTCATTGGTCACTGCCATATAGCTGGAGTTTAAAAGCAGATTTGACATCAGCCATATCCCTAATGTTTCAGAGAAACTGCTGCTCAATGGCCTACAGTTCACTCGACTCTTCAACTCCAACTCCAGTCTCGCATCTCAAGTTTGTAACTTGTAGACTGTGAACAATGAGCAGTGCACAGAAAAGGCCCAGAAATCTGCTGGCTACACTGGAAGCCCAGAAATGTCGCCCCTTGCCTCCAGAGGCTTCTCAGTTGTCCGATCACGGCTGGGTTCCAAGATATACTGTTAGCTAACTTGAAGCTCCAGACTAAGACATTCTTAAGGAGGTGAAGCCCTGATCATGATATGAAGATATGACCCCACACTTGCACTTGTTCATTAAAAAAAGTCTTACTGTTCAAGGAACTGACTTTAATGGAAGCACTACAGATTGCCATGTCTTTGTCTTTTGTGTCTCCTTGCGTGCCAATGGATGTTTTCAAGCTTTTTTACAGTAGAAGTGAGACTCCACTATGTCTGAGTTGTTTCGAAAAGACAAACATTTTAGTTTGAGTAACACCCCTTTGCCAAACACAGCATTGATGAGCTTTTTAAATCATTAAGTTGTGTTCTTGTTAAATTATGACTGCACCAACACTGTCCTCACTACTGTACCATAACATATCCTCATACTATTTCATACTAATTATTAATTGATCATGATCTAACATTTAACCAATAAACATTTAAAAAAAAATATTAAAATACAAACTAGCATTCAAGGCAGAAGTCAGAAACCTTCTGTGTGTTTCTGCCATAACCTCACTCACCTACATAGTCTCATGACCCTGCCCTTGTCCACAGAAACAGCATCTCAAGAGTATCTACGTTAAAGTATTCAAGCTGGAGTCTTCTTTTTGATTCCTGAAATAGTGATATGCATTCTGCATAACAGTCTGCTAATAATGAATATCTTTTCAAAATGTATTTTCATTCAGTATACTTTGTGAATCTGTTCTATACACAAAGCAAACAGGGCGGCAAAGATATTTAAACCGTTGTATTCTAGCATCCACACACTTGGGGGCGCATTACTCTGCAGAGCTGCATTGTGCGCGCTCTCGTGAAGCACGCGCACGTTTCAGAAGGCAGGCAGTGCGCGCCCGGCTCTGACGCAGCAACGCAACTTTTTCAATATATAAATATACATTCGATTAATTTATTTTATAAACAACAAACTGCATTGACTGTAATATGGGGGCTCTATAATTTAGTGATTAGTTCATGATTTAGAAAAAAGTATTTTTTTTTTTTTTTTTTTTTTTTTTTTACGCGGGAGGTCAAAGGTTACTAACAAAATGGCCGCACGCAGTGGAGCCGCCAACACAATGCTGAGAGCAGCCGGAAAACAAGATGATAGCTGAATATTTTGATCCACGGCGACCGCAGCAATCATTACACGGATCTAATATGTTGTATGCAACAGCATCTGCCAGCCTTGGCTGATTTATCATTATGGATACGGCAACTTTGGTCGCGTTAAAAACAGTGTAACGTACAGCGAACTCCGCCGCAGAGTGTAATGTTTATATAGTTACAGTGCTGGTTGATGCGCTGGACCCCGACCCTCGTTATACCGCTAACGTTACATATAGCTAACGTTTTTGTTCGTGTCGCTGTGACTGTTTTTCTTTCGCTTTTTGCACTTTTGAGCTAGCTTAATCTTGTAAAGTAACGTTCGAGAAGGAAGCAGCGCGGAGCAGCGTTACTTTGGCATGTTGAAACTTCAGTGAAGACACGGAAACAAGAAACCAGGATGAACAGGAAGAAGGATAAAGGATTTGAGAGCCCTCGCCCCTTTAAATTATAAGTATTTTAATCGTCTAATATCTTTTGTTGGCGTGAGTGTTTCCAGTCGTGCTAGAGTAACACAACGCTAGTTTAGCATTACACAGCGAGAAGCAGTACTCAAAGTACAAAAAAACTCTCTGCTTATTGTAGCATCTAATTAAGTTCACATCACATGTTGACATTGTTTTCCTGTCGTTGCTTTTACGACCCACCAGGTGGTGTGCATCAACAACATCAACTTCCAGAGGAAGTCTGTCATTGTGAGTACAGAAGTGACACAAAAAACCAACATAATATCCAGTCATCTGCCGTAGTTCACGTCACTGCACCCCTTGTAATATTATAGCTGACTGTAGGAGATAAATATGCTCGACAGTTTAGTGTTCCCTCCTTTTGTCCACCTGATGTTACACCTATTTACACATTACACTCATTCAATCCGGATGAATTATGAACAATGAGAATCATGCAATTAAAAAATTACTAAATCTATTAAAATGCATTGGACTTGAGAACTTGGGTTAATTTATCAATAATTATCCTCATGATTCAATAATTTGTATTTGCCAGATATTATGTAGGTGCCTATTACTATGTTACAACCCTCCCAGAGTTATGGGAAAGTCACAACACATGGGGAAAGAGTCACAGATACTGGTGTTTGGAACATTTCTGAGTCAAAAATCCCTTTTAATACAAATCATCTTGGGCGTTATAATCTGGACAGCGAAAATCACTTCAGCTAACAGATGAAGATTGCAGTTAATTTTCAATAACGTCTTCCTCTCTTTTGCATTCCTTAGGGCTTTGTTGAGCTGACCATTTTCCCCACAGTGGTCAACCTGAACAGGATCAAGCTTAACAGTAAACAGTGCCGCATCTACAGAGTCCGAGTCAACGAACTCGAAGCCCCGTTTATTTACAATGACCCCACGCTGGAGGTGTGCCACCATGAGTCCAAGCAGTGAGTATGGCTGCACATTTCAGTGTAATACAATTCCAAAATCATAGCTTGTAATTTGTGCAACGGGCTTCTATTCCCACTCTCATCCTGGTTGTCAGTTGACCAGTTTTGCAGTCATTGAAAAGGGATAGAAAATGAGAGAAAAAGTCCTGGAAAATGATTTCAACATTCTCCTGTTTTCCTCCAGCTAAGAATGAACTACTAGTCTATCTATAAGATCTCCCCAAAACGGATAACCATCTGAAATGGCTAAGTTGTGTTCGGGATCATATTAACGTTCAAATGTTAGATTATGAATGAGATTATTTTGAATGCTCTCGGTTATGTCATGGAAACGCTGTGAACACACTCCCAAGTCACGTTGCGTGGTAGCACATGCAGGTTTGATGACTTAACATGCTTCCCAACTTGTTTTAAAGGGTTAAATAACGATACATTGGTTGCTATGTTTGCTTCAGCTCATTAACATGCTTGGGAGCTTGTTTTGCCTTCAAAAGTTTAAGGTTTGCCAATCAACTCTGGCAAAGATCAATGGTTTGAATGTCTGGAATGTGTGTTGGGCATTTTTTGGAAGAGTTGATAATTAATTGGAAGATGGCATCAAAAGAATGAATGGAAACCCAAAACACCCGCTTAATACTGGCTGATGGTACATTAAAAGAAAAAAAAAACTACAGTAATCTGGTTATTTATTTTAAAAAATCCAGAAAACGTACCAACCCACAGTTGTATCAAAAGATCTATTTGATGACTTGTTGGATTTGATATCATTGTCTGTCAAACTGTATGATGGCAATATGATCACTTAGTGTAAATGTTGTTGTGTCTTCGCAGGAGGAACCTCAACTATTTCTCCAGTGCCTACACTGCAGCAGTGAGTGCTGTGGACCCTGATGCTGGACATGGGGAGCTGGTCATCAAAGTTCCCTCTGAACTCTGGAAACAAGGGGATGGTAAGATGGCGGCGTAAAGGCAGCTGAAATGCAAACTTGTTTTGGATCATTTGCAAAACAATTTGCTGTGTAAAATGCACAGGATTCACAAGAGTCTTTTCCTAACAGAGACTAAAATATTGTACTGTCCTTTTAAAAGTCCATCATCTTCAATAGATTGTAATAAACTTTGTTGCCTGATAGCTTAAATGTGCTAAATTCTAAATCTATTGCCTCAGTATGGTGCCAGCTAGCAACAACAGTGCTAACAGAGCTAACAGTCTATACCTTGGGGGTAACCGGAGGGTGGACACTGTTTCTATGATGGCACAGTACTAAAAGGCATGTACTAAAAGGCATGTACTAAAAGGCATGTACGGCCAGCCCGACTATGTAAACAAAACAATGAGAAACTCCGATAACAACACACACAGAGGGAGTGTCATTCTCTGCTCAGGTAACCGTTTCTCCATTATATCTTCACGTAGCAAATAGTTGTTTGCTGATATATTATTGCTCTGAATATCGTATATAGAACCTTTAAATTGCCGTGGTCACATTACGTGGATTACCAAATCTTCCTGGAAAAAGTGAAATGTTTTCCGCTTTTAGATCATTGACAGAAATGGAACTGCAAGATTATGACCAAAACCCCCTATGTCTCTGTTTTTGTCTCCAGATTTGAAAGTGTTAAAGGTGTACATAGAATTTTCCCTGGACCAGCCAAAAGGAGGTCTCCACTTCGTCGTTCCTGATGTGGAGGGCAGCATGGCGGAGAGAGGAGCTCATGTGTTCTCCTTTGGATACCAGAACTCCACCAGGTCTAGAAACAGTGACTAACTGTGACTTGCATTCATTGAGTTAAATAATCTCAACTCCACAATCCAGTTAGAAAACATAAAACTGGAGATTAAACCATGTTTTTTATTGCCATTTCTTGACATACTATTGAAGCTACACGCAAGGTTTGTCTTGTGGCATTATACATATTAGCTGTCCCTAATTCCCAATTGCACCCTCAAAGCTTGTGTACCCACACTTAATAGCTGACTATCACAGTGTACCATTGAAGCCCATGATAGCAGTGGTCAGTGCATGTCCTCACCATATTGTCTACCCCCCCAGATTCTGGTTCCCCTGTGTGGACTCTTACTCAGAGCTGTGCACGTGGAAGATGGAGTTCACTGTGGATGCTTCCATGGTGGCAGTGTGCTCTGGTGATCTGGTGGAGACGATCTACACCCATGACATGAGGAAGAAGACTTTCCACTATGTCCTCCCCATCCCCACTGCGGCCCCCAACATCTCCCTGGCTGTGGGGCCCTTTGAGATCCTTGTAGATCCCTACATGCATGAGGTGGGTTTGTAGACACCGGTGATGGGTTTAAATGGTTATGTTTCCGTATGTAGTTTTGAAACAGGAACACTTTTTTTTATGTCTATATTGGTTATTTCTAGAATAGCAATATGTATAATCCCAAAATATCTGCTTTTGTTTGAATTGTTTGGAAATGTGGAAGATATTTCTCTGCTTGCTTCGGATTGAGTGTGGTTTCATGTGAAGGGCCCCGAGTTCGAGATGAGTCATCTGAAATATTTGTACATTTTAAAGTAACAAAAGAGGGATTTTAAAAACATATTAACCTGTAACAAGAGATGAGTCAACAGGTAACACATACACACAGGATTAGAACTTGGAAAAATGGTATTTCATTTCATTGTGTCCTTGAAGTTACCAGTTGGCACTGGTTATGAAATGGTCTCATTCCAGCAGAATAGAGTTGATTGTGCAGTTTAATCAGAAACCCATTCAGTGCGGATTCCAGCAGGGCCTCCTCAGGGCCTGCTGGAGACAGATCCAGATCCGGCTTTGCTGCCGCCTTTGACCTGCAGTAAGAGCAGTACATCCTTGTAGTTTCTACTAGTGACCGCTAGATGTCCCTAAACACACAGTAGCAGTACTAAGGATGAGTTGTCTTCAGTGAAGTATGTAGTGTATGGACAGCCTGCACATATATAGTTTATGCAGGGACATAAACTATATATGTGCATCATTGAGTGAACTGAGGACCTTAGGTGAAATAAAAAAGACTTAGTGAAATATTTTATGGATAAACTACAATTACAATTCTATATTATGTTTTTTTTTATTTTCATATATATATATGTATTTTTATATATATATATATATATATATATATATATATATATATATATATATATAAAGCCTTCTATTTTTTCTCCCTGAAGCATTGCTAATGTTCTATTACCTCTTTGGTTGTGTGAACTGCATACTTTTCAAAGTACAAATACTTTTCATAGTATTCACTTTTCATTCGTTTTAGCAGAGAGGGAATGCTCTGTGAATACAGCTCGTGTACAGGTCGTCACCATGCCATTATCCTGCTTGTATCTTAAATAATAATCCAAACAATAAAAATAACAATTTAGTTTTCTCCACATAAATGGATGAAATGTTGAAATATAGGCCGACTGTATTTAGTAAAGAAACACAAAGGGCACATCCTTGGTATTCTGTTGTGGTAGCTGTCTTTAAATCAGAAAGAATGCAACAGTTGTTTTCTGTTACTGCTGTGATGTCTGACATCTTTCACTTTTATTCTGACGTTTTTGAATATGCCAAATAAACTAACACCATTGTATTTTGTCCTGTCCCCTCTCAGGTGACCCACTTCTGCCTCCCACAGCTTCTGCCGCTGCTCAAACACTCCATGTCCTACCTGCATGAGATTTTTGAGTTCTATGAGGAGATTCTGACGTGTCGCTACCCTTATTCCTGCTTCAAGACTGTGTTTGTGGATGAAGCCTATGTACAAGTGTCCTCCTATGCTTCCATGAGTATCTTCAGGTAAATGACTGTGCAAACCTGTTTCTAGCTATAGAGAACTGGTAGTATTTTATTTAACACAGAACTGTCTTTGTTGCAGATTGTAGTCATAATGTATTTATTCACTGTATTCACCTCATTTTGAGATGTTGGCTTTGTTTTTCAGTACCAACCTGCTCCACAGCGCTATGATCATAGACCAGACCCCCCAGACACGCCGCTGTCTGGCCCAGGCCTTGGCTCAGCAGTTCTTTGGCTGCTTCATTTCCAGGATGTCATGGTGAGACTCAACACAGTGAGGCTGTCGAGTCTGAGACACGAAGTCTAATTCACACAGGCACACTTGCCCTTTGGAGCGTACACATACTGAAGCCACATATTGGCTAATCACAGGGATACCACAGATCCTCAAAAAGTCTAAAATGCATTAATAAGGCCTTAATAGGTATTATACTGTTTTAAATCAGTCTTTCAAAAGACTTAAATGCTAAGAAATGGGATGTAGGCTTTTATGGGGCAGCTGTGGCTCAGAGGTAGAACGTGTCAGCAGAAGATTGGTGGTTTGAATCCCGGCTCCTTGAGTCTGCATGCAAGTATGAATGTGTGTGACTAGGTAAATGTAGACTGAATGTAGTGTAAAGCGCCTTGAGGACTGGAAAAGTGCCATAAAAATGCAGGTCCATTCATGAGGTTTTTTTTCTGATGATGCAATTTAAAAATGTATCACAGAGACAGAACAAACAAATGTGATGATGAAATAAGTACGAGTTAGTTGGTTATTTTAAACCATTTCTTAATTGAATTTACAGAACAATTTCTGTATTATATATATACCTTTACTGTGATATATAGTTACATATACTGTGATAGAAGACGGAAAGTGTAACGTCAAGTGATAAAAGTTTTAAAGTTAACAAGTGCAAATTGTCATTCATTTAGTCCGATGTAAAATTACACAAGAGTATCACCAAAAAAAACAAGCAGGATCTTTCATTTCAAAAAGCTGCCAAAACACTGTCACAGTAAACTACATTGTGCCCAAAGTTCTTCCTATTTCGAATGCCTGCTTCACTTAAATGGACCAAATCGCACCCCTTGGACTGGTTGTTTTGATCCGTGTTCAATTACAGAGTTCACAAAGAAAGGGTTTAAATGTGAAAGTGCCCCAACACACTCTACTGCTGCTAGTACTGAGAAATGCTTGGGTGTCCTTCCTTTACCTCTTCTCAATCTTCTTCCTCCTCCTCCTCTCCTCGCTGACCTTTAAACACACATCAGATGTGTGGCCTTGGTTTGCTTATGTTGTTGAGCTGGCTGGTGTTGTGTCAGAAAAGATCTCATGAAAGTCAGATCTCTTTGATTTAGCAAAGCATGGCGCTGCCTGCTAGCGATTAATCAGAGTGGGGGTTAACTGGGGCTTGTAATTGAAAACAGGCTCTGCTCAGTAGCCTGTCAGACATGAAAGAGAAGGCACAAGGAAACAAGAAACTACTTTTTTCCAAATCTATAAAACCGTCTTGACAAATAGTGACGTTGTTTATGAGCTTTATAAAACAAACCTTGGATTATTGTTTTATATCTGCTTTGTGTGTCTGTCTAAAAGAGGATGAGCCAGTTTTTAATGACTGTCTGATGGTGGATGTCTGATGGATGGACTTGACCAATAGTATCTGACAGGGTTGTTGGCTAATATGTTGTTTTTAAGTATATTGTGCAGTTTTCTAAGGCTTAATTTGGGGCGTCTTTTCAAGAAAGGTTTCTTTCATCTGGGAATTTGAGATCAAAATCAAAATCCAGTTTATTGCCAAGTAGGTTTTCACATGGAAATTGCTTTGGTGCTTTGTTGCATAACATAAACATAGTAAGAGAAAATTAAATTAAAAACCAAACTAAACTCAATTGATTTTCGATCTTAACTGCACACCTGTAGGTTTGCTGACTTTATCATGCGCGGTTGTGATGTTATCACATCAGACAGAGACACACATGCACACACCGTTTCTGTGATTGTCAACTTACTACAGTCTTGTCTCCAGGACCACATTTTGCTTCAAATTACCCTCTATTATGTTGATTATAGTAGATAAACAGATTGAATCATCTTCACCACATATTAAGCCAGGATGGATTCAGTTCAGCATCAAATCGTGAAACCACCAAGGTTGAATCAGCATATTATGTCCCTCTCTTCTTTTTAACAAGCCGATAAATCCAGGCTGGTGCATTTATGAGAGTTGTCTTTGCCGTGCCAAGTTTCTTCCTAGAAATACCACAAGCTAACACTCGCAATTACATAGTGATGAAGCAACACAATTGTGGCCTTCAATGGAAGAGCTCAACACTGTGGGCTACAGGGTTCACTCAGTCTTAAGTCGTTCCCTCTCATAACTCCATATTCATATGTTGATACTCCTGTAGGGCTGACGAGTGGGTGTTGAAAGGAATCTCTGGCTACATCTACGGCCTCTACCTAAAGAAGACCTTTGGAGTCAATGAGTACCGACACTGGATCAAAGAGGTAACAGTTTTTGCTTCAACTGTTTATCCTATCATAACAGGACAACTGTTACTGCCATAACAGGACAGCCTTAACTGTCGTTCGTAGCCAGTGTTCAGGATTTGGTGGCTCACTCCTCCCTTTCCAAGGCTACAGAAATGTGAGCCTGCAAGTACAAAACCGTGATAATGCCTTTCGCCCCATGATGCTTATCATAATAACATTACTTTAGAAGCAACGGAAGTCAGACGGCGACTGGCGTTAACACAGGTTGGCCCTCACAGCAGACTCCATGAAGAGAACCTGCTCCCTATGTAGATACGAAGGCCTCATTCTAAACTATGGAAGACACGATTGTTAGTTTAAGGTGATTAACACTAATGAAAACATTCAATTTCTGCTGATAGATTCCCTGAAATGCTACACTGGCTCTTTAATATGCCTGATATTTAATAACAATGTATGACATTAGAAGAAATATTCTTCAGCAGGAAACCCTGAACTTCAGATAATACCATGCAAACCTTGCTTTAATGAGTGAAACTTTTGAGCTTCTCTAAAATTATTTGAATTGTCTCAGAATTGGTGATTTTTTTTTACCTCAAAGTCTTTCCTGAGCTTTTGTAAAAGCTAACAAATGTTATTCTGTTATTTCCCAGGAGTTGGACAAGATTGTGGATTATGAACTAAAGATGGGAGGAGTTTTGTTGCACCCGACCTTCAGTGGAGGCAAAGAGAAGGACAAGTAACGCATTCAATTTAAATTTGAATTCCAATGCGTCAATTGCAGTTATTTTGTTTTAACATTCAAAGAATTACAAAGTCCATTTTAGGATCACAATTGCATGACACACTGACCAAACTTTTTCTCTACAGTCCAACGCCGCACCTACACTTCTCAAGCAAGCACCCCCACACTTTGTCCTGGGAGTACTACAAGATGTTCCAGTGTAAGGCCCACCTGGTGATGAGGCTGATCGAAAACAGGATCAGCATGGAGTTCATGTTGCAGGTTAGGCACAACCAGCATTTTCTTGTCTCTCTGCAGTTGTCAGAATATGTTAAGGGATGGTTCAGATTTTTGAGGTTATATGTGGTACTTATTCATAGCCGGTGCATTAGCGATAGTAGACGGCAGGCAGAATGCCCCCAGTTTGGAAAAACAGACAGAAATACCAGCACGGAAGCCAAACAATGTACTCCGTTGGACGGCGCAGACATTGACATTTAGTAATAGCTATATAAGTGTAGTGTACCCTGTATATTAGACTATTTACACTGGTTTACCCTGCTGTTAGACAGCCGTTTCGGATAGGGAACTGCAAATATGTCAATCCATGCTCTTGCCAAAGCAACCAGACTCCTTTTAAATAAATAAATAAAACGAATAATACTTTTCACCTGCAGAACATGGGAGTTGCTGTTCTACCGCTGCCTTGATCGGTTAGTTTGTTTGTGTCATTGTGTGACTTGAGCTATTTAAAACACAATAGTGTGGTGGCGGCTTTGGCAAGGGCAAAGAGAATGGCTTCAATTCTCTGTTGAAAACACAGACTATAGCTCAAAACTATCCTTTTTTACTTCATAACAAACACTGGTTTGGTCTTCATCTGAATTCTTTGTTTTCCTCTGTCCTCTGCGCTGCCCTCCATTAGGTTTTCAACAAGCTTCTGAGCCTGGCAAGCACAGCTTCATCCCAGAAGTACCAGAGTCATATGTGGAGCCAGATGCTTCTGTCTACTCATGCCTTTCTCAAATCCATCTCCAATGTCTCAGGCAAAGACATAGGCCCCCTCATCAAACAATGGGTGTATCCTTTTAATCTGTAACACAATTGGGAGCTTTAGAGGTTAAATGCTTCATCATGTCAGCCGTTAAATCATCTTTCAAAATAAGGCACTTTTTCTGCAGCCTTGTGTGGCTCCATTGCACTGACTTGGAACTGCTTCCTGTCATGAAAAATGGAAACACCTTAATTAAATCAAACTAGAAGTTAAAGCATCAGTTCTTCAGTTTGCTGTTTAAATGAAAAAGAAACTTACAACAGCATTACAGTTTCACTTCAATATTAATAAAAGTAACTTGCTATAACCTCCTCTCTCACCTCATTGTTTTTTTCCCACCTCTTCTTGGTTATTTTGGTTAAACTTAACTTTTTCTACTCAGAGACCAAAGTGCTGTGGTGAAATTCTTTGGCAGTTTTGCCTTCAATAGGAAGAGGAATGTGCTGGAGCTGGAGATCCGTCAGGACTACACATCATCTGGAACGCAGAAATATGTGGTGAGTGTGGAGATACAGTATGTGGAATGAACGTTTTGTCTGTGTCAAAGTCCATTTGTAGAAAAATCAAAAATCCCTGAAATTCCTCCATATAACCTTGTTGGCATACATGGTTATATGGAGGAATTTCAGGGATTTTTGAGATTTGCTACCTGGCATGGTAGCAAATATGACACATTCATTGCTGTTCTTTCTGGAACAGCCATGTGTGAACAGGGGATCTTTCCCCATAATGGAGACCTGTTTGGAAACCTAAAGCCCATGACCAGATGAATGAATTAAGTGTGTAATGTTACAGATAGCATGTCTGTAATGGGCAAGAAGTACCATTACATTTATGTTATGTATTATTATTTTGGCTGTCAAACAATCCTGTGTTTATTTCCCTGCAGGGGCCCATCAAAGTGACTGTGCAGGAGCTGGATGGATCCTTCAACCACACGCTGCAGATTGAGGAGAACAGCCTCAAACATGACATCCCCTGTCACTCCAAGAGCAGACGGTACAAACTACAGCAGACCACACAGCTATATGTATATATAGTTATATAGTAGAGTAATCGCTGATTGTTCTGTTGGTTTGTTTTCCCAGAAACAAGAAAAAGAAGATCCCTCTGATGAATGGAGAGGAAGTTGACATGGATTTGTCGGCAATGGAGTAAGACATCATCCCTGGCATTATGTGACACATAATCTAGCAATTTAGTTATTGTCCAGCATTATATTAATGTATAACCGTGAATGTTGTCTTTTCCTGGTATGAAAGCCGCATTACATTTTAATTATACAGTTTCCTAAACTTACTACTTGACTAGTCATCACAACCACCTCGTGGCAGCACCTCATTGAAGGGATAGTTGGGATGTTTTGAAGTGGGCTTGTATGTGGTACTTATCCATAGTCAGAGGTCAGCTAATGGAGGTTGGAACTCCCCAGTTTGGAGAAACAGACGAGGAGTACCAGAAAATTGCTGGTTCCTTTTCAATGGAGTCTGATGGCTTTGTCGAGACAAAACATCCAAACTACCCCTTTAAATGTTGTGTAAAAGTACTAATAGATCTCTGGGAAGCAGCTTTAACAGCTTATTTAATGTACTAATGTTTAACGTACTAATGTGTTGTCTTCTGCAGTGCTGACTCGCCTCTCCTCTGGATCCGAATCGACCCAGACATGTCCATTCTGAGGAAGGTGGAGTTCGAGCAGGCTGACTTCATGTGGCAATATCAGCTTCGCTATGAGAGGGATGTCGTTGCACAGGTGGGCTACTGGCAAGAGTGCAGTTCTCCGCCTTTTAACATTTGACATATCAACATAATTTTGGATCTCTTACCCGTTTGGTAAAATACCCAGATTCACAAAGTTCCAACAACACCACAATCAGCACAAAATGAATGCTGTATATTCTGATGCTCATCTCATATTCATGTGGTAGATAGATAATTTCATAATTAATTAGGCTGCTACAATAAACTGCAGTGTTTATGGTTTCTCCTTTGACAGAAGCTGATTAGACTTCTTTGAGAAGGAGTTGTTACTTTCAAGTTTTTATAAGGGATTTGAAAGGATTTAGATTTTTAAAGAGTTTGTACTGGATTTGGAAAGGTATTGAACCACATCCATAATTCCTAGTTGATGTTCACTAGATGAGCATGTATCTTATGTCTCTTCCAGGAGGAGTCCATCTCTGCATTGGAGAAGTTCCCTACTCCTGCATCCAGACTGGCTCTGACAGACATCTTAGAGCAAGAACAGTGTTTCTACAAAGTTCGCATGCAGGCCTGCTTCTGTTTGGCCAAGGTATGTGTTCATCAGTGCATGTTTAGTATTTAAGCAACAGTGATTTAAAACAAAGCGTCTTAGCATCAGCTTGGCCCAGCTAAGGTAGAACATTCTTGAATGAATATGTGACACTGCAGCTTGTACTCCTCCACAACTGATTTACCACATTTGAGATGAACTGTCTGTATCCTGGATACCACTTTTCATGTGTAACAGTAAACGCAGGTGTCACTAAATTCATTCCTCAGAAAAAAGTGACCATCCATCATTTCTATAGCAAATCTGATACGATGAGTCTGTGGGTGCAGAAAAGACTTGTTTGCACTCTTAAATTCAAACACACTCATATTGAAACCATGTTTTCTTTGATAGACAGGTCAAGGAACATCATTCAAAAAAGGTATCTCATACTAGTAGAGTTGTACTGAATAGTTGGAAGCTAAGAGAGATTTATACATAATATTGACAGAAGAATTTTAAACCAACATTCCAGTGCTGCACAGCTTTTTTTTCTCGTCTATTTATTCTGTTTAAACCTGGTATTTCTGCACAGTTTCAGATAAAGACCAGGCTACAACATGATTATTTATTGATTATTTATGTTGTAGCATTCAATTCCACTGGTGGCAGCGTAGGATTGTTTCCGCCTGGGGAGATCCAGACATTTACAATAACTAATGAGCCTTGTAAAGTAAAAAAAATATATAGATTTCCAAATTTCACAACACATTTTTATCTATGAAATTGTCTGCATTAATCCATATTTATTAAGCTTTTTAAAAACAACAGTTTCACTGCAGTCAAAAAACGGTTAGCCCTTCCGCTTGCTGCACACACTGACGGGTCATATTGATTTTAGAAAGTTGATTTAATCCAATTAATCACTTAATTCAAATGAAGGATTTTGTTGGAGGATTTTTTGGTGATGGAGTTTTTCAGATTTGATAATTCAATCACATCTGTTAGTTGACTAAGAATTTCTTTGGTCAAGGACAGCCCTAAATTTATTTTTAGAAACTTGTAATTTCAGATGGAAGATTTAATATTTTGATAAAAAATAAAATATAACTACAGTATGAGAACAACATATAACCCCCCAGCCAGAAAGGCCACCCACCAGTTTAACCCCCTCTGCTCAGTTGACTGAATAATCCTATTCTGTGGCTCCAGGAAATTCTCTATTCTCTGGATTTGGTCTATTCCAGCTTTAACCCCACTGGATTTCCGCCATTCGGGTTCCACCTGAACCAATATTTTCACAAAATGATAAACTGAGTGGAGGTTGAAATGGCAGCACTTCACTGCTTTCATTAAGTTGCTGTGTTTGGCCACAGAACCCCCAACAGGCTCCATCATAATGGCCTTTTGGTATAAACTACACACAAGCTCAAACACACTCTCCGACTCTCACTCACAGACTTACATACCCGCACTGACCACAAAGTGAAATATGACTGACCTCAGATGGACTTGGCTGCATGATGATTGGTTGGGATGGCATTTACTTGCTTGTTATTTGTAGAAAATGTGGAAAGGAAGAAGGAACAGCCTGGGGCTGATAATTGTGTGTCGGTGTGTAGGGGGTGCTGCCTCTGTAAAAACTGATAAATGCACATGTTAAAAACTCTGACACAAAAAATACAGCTGTGTGCGTGAGCACACACTTCATACAAAAACACTCCGGTGTGCATGCCCCCCTTTATTTACCTTACCAAATGACAACATCCTGTGTCAGTGACCCTTAGTCCCGTATTACCACATTAACATAAATTCCCCAATATCCTGTTGGAATGCAAAGACCACTGGAGCCACTGGTCTTCATGCCTGTGGAAACCGTATGTGCTGCTCATGTGTAAATTAGCCTTTTACTTTATAGCTCAATTCTCACCACAAAAATTCTAACGAACAGAAAGGACATTGTTATACAAGTTACAACATTCTTGACTTGTCATTTGTGTGCCATGCGCTATTTTTCAAGCAACTACCATAGCCCTTACACATCTGTGTATATTTTACATTCCACGTGCTTTGCAGAAATCTTGAATGTTTAAATTGGCCATCATTTTACTGCGATGACAGTAAATGGAGGACAGCTTCCAGATACTGTCCTCCACATGTGGCTACTTGAACAGGACGGAACTGAAGAAATGGATTAAAGTAGAACTGCGTTCTTCTCTTCTCGTGTGCACGTCTAAACCTTGCAGATAGCCAATTCCATGGTGAGCACGTGGCAGGGCCCGCCAGCTATGAAGTCCCTGTTCACCAGAATGTTCTGCTGCAAGAGCTGCCCCAACATCGTCAAGACCAACAACTTCATCAGCTTCCAGAGTTACTTCCTGCAAAAGGTACATCAAACGACCAAAATACACCGGCAGACATACATTCAGGACCGTAAACACTATGAACCGCCGAGTCACTCTCGACAGATCGGATATAAATTTGAACTCCCATTCAAGGCAGGGCCGATGGATTCAGTTTGAACTTATCCCAGATATATCAGTGTTGTCATATATGTCAGCTGATAAAGATACAGTACAGGAACACCACACATATGTTTTGAGATTACATTTTCTTTCTGTATTTTTCCAAAGTAGTAGTTTTCTGCATCAAAAGCCCCACACAGAACCTGTTTTGGTACAATTCCCAAACAACCAAATTTAATGGTATTCCAGTATCAATTGGGCTCTACTTACAAGGTCATGTGTTACACTCAACCACACATATGGAATTCTATTTCTCCATCTTTTTTTTTTTTTTGCAGCAATATCACGATTACAATGTTGTCTTTGTTTTCCATGTCAGACGATGCCTGTTGCCATGGCGTTACTTCGAGATGTCCAGAACCTCTGCCCCAAAGATGTCCTCAACTTCATCCTTGACCTCATCAAGTACAACGACAACAGAAAAAACAAAGTAAAGCCTGACAATCACATGCACACATACTCCATAGCTCATAACCTCATCAACCTCAACCTCAATTTACGTCACGTTCATATTCTACACCTATTTAACAATATATGCAACACAAAATATACACTTCAGCAACCAGCCAGGTTCACAAAAATATTTATAATAATATATCACAAGAATAGGATGGATGTGAATATCCTTGACCTTTGACCACCCAAATCTAATCTGTTCATCCTCGAGTCGAGGTGGACATTTGTGCGAAATTTGAAGAAATTCCTTCTAGGCATTCCTGAGATATCATATTCACGAATGGACTGGACTATGGAGGACAGAGGGATGACCGAAACATAATGCCTTCGGCTGGGCCTATTGTCGGCACAGAGGCATAAACGAAAAATTAATGTCTTTGTTTATTTATATCAAAATCAATTCATGCATAACAAAACATGGCGAGTGCTTACATAAGCCTTCAAAGAATAATGTCATGACATTCATCCATCAATCAAAACGTTTAGGGACACAGGAGGTCTGTGTGGACCGTCATAGCTCTGTATCATGGTACATTCTAATCCCGCCTACTTTCTGCAGTCCAATCAAATGCAAAGGATTTGATTTAAATCCTTGCAACTGTACACTATTCAAATATTGTGTTTCACTGAGGAGTCCTCACTGTACAGAACGCTCTAACGCACTATAAAGAGCATACATTCGGGTATCTATTGGCTGAAATGGAATATAATATTCATAACTTGCTGCCATGTTTCTGCAGTAGCTCAGAAGGGACAAATCAAACACTGGCTCTAGAAAGAGCCTTGAATGTGTTTATGTTCCCAGAAGGCCTCCACAGTTCTCCAACACGCTTGTGAAACTTCATTCAGTGGCTTATAAACATAAGTGGTTAAAAAAACATCTTAATAAAAAACCCTAAAACCATGGCCTGTTAATGTTGTTATTCTACATGTGCCAACAGTAAATCTTTGGTAATCAGTATCCACAAATGCCTTTTCTTTCTTTCCTCTCTCCTCCTCCCCCTCTTGTCTGTCTTCAGTTTTCAGATAACTACTACCGTGCTGAGCTGATTGAAGCACTGACCAACTCTCTGACCCCAGCCATCAGCATCAACAACGAGGTTCGCACCGTGGACAATTTGAATGCTGACGTCCGTCTCATCTTGGAGGAGATCACACGATTCCTCAACATGGAGAAACTGCTGCCGAGCTTCAGAAACACCATCACTGTCAGGTTAAGAGTCCTCTGTCTGCCTTTGTCTGTTTCGTGGAGGATCCGTTGTTAAAATAATTTCATGTTTTGGTATATTGCACATTTTTTGTTATTATTTATTCATAGAAAAGTCATATTTGCTTCTATTAGTCAGGTTATTGAACCTAGAATATCCCTTCCCTCCTCTTCCCTCAATGCAGTTGTCTGAGTGCGATCCGCCAGCTTCAGAAGAACGGTCATATTCCCAGTGACGCGTCACTCTTCAAGTCCTACGCCGCCTATGGACACTTTGTAGACGTTCGCGTTGCAGCACTGGAGGCTCTGGTGGACTATACTAGAGGTAGGTTAATGTTGTTATCAGCATCGTCGATGTGACCCTCACTGATCTCACTCCTGCGTTAGAGATCAGCGGGAGTGACTCTTTTGTGTATCGGCTGGTGTCTCTGTTAAAATGTTCATCGAAGCAGTAAAGCTGGATATAGCCATCTGTATTCTACATCCATAATTGCAAGACACCGAAAGATTCACACCCATAATAAGAGAACGCAATATTTTAACGTTTGTTGAAAGAAACACAATGTTTGTTTCATTTGATGTTAACACATCGTGGGCCATGAGGATGTTTTTCATAGTGACATTTCCTTGTGTTCAGGTCAGTTGTGTTTGTTCTCTAATGTTTTTAGTTTTTTTGTCCCTCAGTTGAAAGAAGTGCAGCGGACCTGCAGTGGCTGCTCAACATGGTCCAGAACGACGCATCTCACTATGTCAGGTCAGCTAAGAGCCAGCACACATACACTCTCATTTAACACACATTCATGCTGAACGTATTAAACGTTTGGATGGCAGTCTTCCCACAGTGTGTTTTCAATTCTGTCGCATATTATACTAATGTGGGGAATTTAGCCCCATAAGGTATTAACATGCTAGTGCTTTTTAACACATACTGACATTTTTATAGAAAAGATAACTCTTGATTTGTCGATCTCCAACTGCTTGAGCCTCATATTAGCTGCACATGGACACATTTACACAGCCTCTCTTATCATTCAAGGAAAAATAATTCCAGAAAACACTCATCCATCAATACTGTACATTTTAAAGCAACATGGCCTTGAAAGATTGGTAGAGTGGTCAGAGAATCAAAGCTCTATTGTGCACGGGCCAATTAACTGATCAAACTCATATGCTGTCAAAACAAGACTAGGCCAAAGTGGCTTTTTTATTTTCTTTGTCTGTGTTTCTTGTTTGTTGTCCAATCAGACATAAGATCCTGGGTATGCTCTGTAAGAATCCACCTTTCACCAAGACAACAGACTCAGCTCTGTGTAATGAAGCTCTGGTCGACCAGCTCTGGAAACTTATGAACTCAGGTGAGGCTCACACACGGCTGCAGTCTTTATAAAAAAGATACAACGTTAAATCCTTTGTGTCAAGCTGCCTCCTTTTAAAGGGATAGTTTGGATGTTTAGAAGTGAGGTTGTTTGAGCTTCTTATCCATAGTCCATGTAATTCCTACATTAATGGCAGTTGGAACCAGTTTAGACCAGCAGGGAACATGGAATCAAAGTAATGTACTGCTGTAGTCGAGGACAGGAAGAAAACATATTTTAGACGCCTAAAAGAAATGCCCACGTTAAAAAAAGTGTTGTATTTAGTATATTTTCACACAGGGAACTGACCTCAACAAAGTCACCACTCTACTTTGGAAAATAAATGGTAATCATACCTCGCTGAACACAGGTGTTTGCTGGTTTTGAGGAGCTTGTGACCGGATGTGACTCAACCATGTATTCATCGCTCACATCATTGCTGAGTAGATGTTTTTGACAGTGTATTAGGAATATGGTGAACAAAGTTGTACAATGAGGAAGAGAGGTTTTGCTAACAAGCATCTTTTCTTTTTCCTGCAACAAGCTACCAAATTCAATAGTGTTTGGAGCCGTTTCACAAAAAAAATAACAATATCAGTTTCCGATGTGTTATTATTACCTGCTGTGCCTTTTAGTGCTGAACCCATTTCTTTGTGGTGACATACTCGCATTACTTTTTTACATTTTATTCACCAATGTATTTTCTTCAGTTTCCCAAAATCCAATTGAGCTCGGAAGATTTCTATTTGTAGAGAAGACATGACACTGGAGAGGCCTGAATACATTTTTAGGTTAAATAAACTCTATTGTTAGACATGTTTTACTGTCTTTTTGGAGCTATTTCACAACTTACTGTTGCTCTCTGAATGTTTTCAAAAACTAGAGTGGCTTCAGAAAGTACAAAGACCCTTTCCAGATTTGGTTTTGTTACGGACTTCATCTAAACCACATTTTCTAAAGACTTCTAAAGCGGCACAGTTGGCTCCTCGCTGAGACGAGGGTTGTAGCGAATGGCTTTGAAGCTTCATTCATAATGTTGACATTCAAATTCTAAATCAACATGTGAATGCTGCACAGCTTCTTGTTTTTGCACGTCTGTTCATTGTGTCTGAAGGCAGTATTTCTGCACAGTTGCAGATAAAGATCGGGCTACACCAATATTATTGGTATTCTGCTGTTTGTAGGATTAGATTCCAGTGGGTGCTGCGTAGGATTGTTTGTGACTCGTGTGATCCAAATATTTGCAATAACTCCAGTGTTGTAAAGTCAAAATCTGAGCTGTCTTAAGACAAACTCAGTTACCAGACAGGAAGGAAGGGATTATCTTATCTTTTTCTGCCAGATATCAAAGACAACTAGTTGACCAGCTCTCTGCTGATCCTTAAATGCACTTCTTGCAAGACTTTTTCCCCAAACAAGTCTTTTTGAGAGATCATGCCATGTTACAGTCACTGCCATTTGGTTGGGTTGCTGTTGACTCTACTGTCCTTCTTGTTCATTATCATTGGAGTGATCTCAGAAAACTCATGTTCTTGTAAGCCACAGTACGAACTAACCACCATCTGTATGGAACAGTTGAAAGGACTAAGTTTTAACTTTGTTTTCTACATTATTATTATTAACTGGTCGTTTTTCTTCCAGTCATGAACTGAAGAAGGTTGAGGTCTACTTTCTGGTGCTGTGCCTCCGCCATATACGCACAGGGTTCTGCCTCGCATTGTGTCCTCGGGTTTCATTATTTTTCTCTCTTCCAGGGAGTCCTATGTGTCTTTCAGCTAGGTAGCCAGGCCATAACGTTTCAGTCAGCCAATCCAAATACACACCATCTCAAAACCCAAATACGTATATGTTCACAATTCCATATTCCTGAAGGGCACTGGGCTCATGTTATTTAATTTATTAACCTGCAAGCTTGGAGGAAGAACCAAAAACAATATTGACGATGATTATTTCCAGTGAACTTTTTGTTTGCCGGTCTGTCAGCGTGGGTGGCTGCTGGACAGCTTGACTATGCAGCCAGATTAAATACATAGTGACCAGAGTATGGTAACCTTAAATTCTATGTTATGAGAACGTATTGGTTGTTCTATTCCCCTTCCCCCCCATAACTCACAATCCTCCATGTGTTAAACATACACACTCACGCAGGATGATGTTTCACTGGCTGAAGGTCAGGGCTGTAAGAACACAAACTCTGAGTGCTTTCTCTTTCTGTTCGAGTCATTTTTTTCAACCTTCCGCTGAAGCCGCAGTCGACCCGCCGTGTTAGGCGCCTGTTTGGCCTTTTGGATGGTCAGCTTCAGCCATATTTGTTGTTTAATTCATTCCAACTGGCAATACACTGCTACTCAAAACCATGTTAACAATGATGTATTTATATAGGGATAACCAGCTCTCATGGCATGGAGAGCTAATTATTTTGGGTCCCATTGCTTCTGTAGGAATGTCAAATAAAATGTGTGTTTGAAGAACATGCAGCTCAGGATTAATAGCTAGTATTCTCTGGAGAAAAAGTAGTTTGTACCACGGCCGTGTCTGAAGACAAAAACATGTTGAGAGCTTTTCCAAATGCATACCTCCCTTCCACCTTGTCCCTCCTTTTCTCAGGTACCTCCCATGACTGGAGGCTGCGCTGTGATGCTGTGAACCTCTACTACGCTTTGTTTGGTTTGACTCGACCCTCCTGCCTCCCCCTGCCAGAACTGGGCCTCGTGCTCAACCTGAAGGAGAAGAAAGCTGTCCTGAACCCCACCATCAAGCCCGAGCTGGGGGTTGGCACCGTTATGGACACGCCTGCCAGTATAGGCATCCATGGCGTGGGCATGAGCTACGTAGCTGTAAGTGGTGTGGGCTCATTTGTCAGGACAGTTAGTTTAGTCTAAATGGGAAATGCACTTCATAAACAACTGAGTGAACTACACTTTAAGTTATTTCTTGGCAGGTTGTATTCCAATTTTGATCATAGATTGTGTAGTTAAAGATACGTCACGCAGGAGCTTGAGTTTCATTGGTTTTTTATGCTAATGGTGATGTAATCAGCAACTGCTTGGTGGTCTTCATATTCCTCTTTGATTTACTAATGCAACATAAAGTGTTCAGATGGCACACAGAGAGTGACTTCATAACGACTGTAATCTTAGGTTGGATCTGTGTAATTATGGGTACTATAGTGCCGCCAACAGTGTTTGGCTGTACCTCATTCCCATTACATCACCAATCACTTTTTGAGAACACAATTATGTCTTTAAAGCATATCTGACAAGCTGAATAAATCAGTATTAACTGCAACACTCTTACATGGAAGAGATGTTAAAGTGTGGATGTTTTAAAGTGGGTTTTTATTTGATACTTATGCATAGTCAGTATAGTACCTTCAGTAGATTTGAAGAAACCAAGTACCAACACTCCAGAAAAGCAAAGTACTGCTAACAAAAATCAAGTGTAAACCACCATTTTACCCTGATCACACTTACACTTGAAGTTTGTTTGTGTCTGCCAGGTGGATGAAGAGCCAGATCCTATTTCATTAGGGGTATGTGGGGTGGGCCAGCCCCCTCAGGGCCTGAAGAGGAAGGCTGAGACCCCTCTGGGCTCCCCTCCAGAGCCAGGACAGGTACTGCAGCAACAGGATGATGATCCAAGAGGACGCTACAAGATCAGGGTAATGGACTGCTCTGGAATGACTTTTGACTTAATTTATTTGTTTACATTCCTGCTCTGCTTTGCTTGGAACTGCTTTTCACATGTCTTTTGTTTTCTTCAGGCTAATAATTTGTAAAATGTTGATTTATTTTACTGAGCTCTCCGTTAGTTCTGTTAAAACAGCGTCTCTGCTGCTACAAAGACATTAAGAATAAAGATGTTCTGGTTCTGATGATAATTTGTAGTTCTGTTTTTTTGTAGTTCAACACAATGGAAGATGAAGATATTGATATGGAGACGGTTCATGACAGTCAGGCCTTCATTCACCATCATCTCAATCTGTTGGAGAGACCATCTACACCAGGTACAACCACACACACACACACACACACACACACACTGATCATAGAGGGGAGAAGTGCCACCCCTTCCTGTCAATCACACTCACCTGTACTCTCTTTTTTTTAGGGAAAGAGCCACCGTCAGTGGAGCAGTCGATGCTCTCCATGCCCGCCACGCCCGTACCGTCCTTCCCCAAAGAGACCACGTCTTCGTCCTCCAAACACGGCGGAGAACATGGCCACCACCATCACCACCACCACCACGAGCACAAGAAGAAGAAGAAGAAGCACAAACATAAGCACAAGCACAAGCACAAACATGAAAGCAAGGACAAGGAGAAGGACAGAGAGAGGGACAACTCCCACGCCTACAGCAACAGCCCGGCCAGCGGCAGGTCGCTGCGCTCGCCGTCTTTGTCCGACTAAACATCTGAACATCTAAATCTATCTTACTGTAGCAGGGTTGTGTCTCTGATGAGTAAAGAGACACAACATAGAAAGCAAACTGTTTTTAGTTTATGTGGATATTCCTTATTCAGTGGTGTCATCGGACAGGAAGACTCATTTAGACAAAGTTTTAAAGAGAAGGATGCTGTTCTAAGTGTTGTAATCCTCAGATAAATGGCAGCGCAGAACTCCTCAACAGAAACAGCAGTCCATGATGACCTGAGAGAGGAAACAGACTTTTGAATGGAGACTGCAGTGTCATTAAACCCTCCAGAGGCGTCCTTGTATCCTCACACTTTTGCCACCGCTTCCAATCTGTCTGAGGCATGCAACCACATACACCTCTGCACATGTTTGTGGAGAGAGGTGTATGTGGTTGCATAAAAAGTCTTAAAATGTCTTTGAATACATTTTTTCTAATAAAAGGCCTTAAAAAGTATTAAATTGTCTTGAATTCAGACTGGGTCTTCTGACTTCCAAACAATGAATGTACTTTGGATCCCAGTTTAGGGGCAATGAAACTCCACAGGACCTAACCATAGTGGTGATCAGAGCACAGACCATAACTATAGGACTGCTTTACTTATCTTGACATTAACTGCAAAGAGACTTGAGTTTCTGACAGTGACAATTAAATATTTTCAACTGGCATTTTGCAACAATTAATACATTTTTTTTTACATATGAATTCACTAAAATTAGGCATTCTAAATTAGGGCAATCTGGGCTCCTTACACTTTGTCCTGCCCTTATTTTCATTGCCCTCCTCATTTCAGGGACATCTTAAGTAGTGATCATGACTTTCCTCATCTCAGGCCATATGCTCGCTGCTCAGCTCCTCCTTAAGGGAGACAGTCTTTTGTACCTTCTACAACCTGTGATGTCTGATTATCTGTTCAAAAAGCAAAGGTCTGTGCAGGTGCTGCTTACCATTTACCCTTCGCTAAGTCCCGCCTCTCGAACGCACACCGACCAATCATCGCGGAGCGTCTGCCAGCTCTCACCAGGATCCGACTATCCGGCTCTGCTCTCATGCAATCTTTAAAGGTTTTCTTAATTTTCAGGCTGGTTTTGTGGATTTGAAGCTAACCTTGCTGACCTGCAATCCTTTGACATACCACACGAACAAAGTGGACATATAACCCCCCCCCCCAAAAAACAGTTTTCAACGAGATGAGAATCTGGTTGATCTTCCCCATCTTCCTTTTTTTCTCATCTGAATCCTGTCTGAGATGAGAGCCCTCCTCCAACCCAACACCAATAAGAACCCGGTCCGCTCCTCTCAGTCACCTCCCCCTCCCTTCCCTCTCCCTCCTGGTCTCTTCAACGGTCCTCCTCTCCGGTGGTCCTTCGGTTTCGGAGTCAGCATCACTCACTCTCCGACCTACAGCACAGGACTACGCTCGGCCCGTCAGAGGAACATGTGGCTTCAGAAACTGGTACGGTAAGAGCCCACGTCCGCATGTTGTAGCTGCAGGTCGCTTCACAACATAGACATCGCCGTGCGTAAATCCGCGCGTAATTGCGCATTTAACGGTGTGTTTAGAGAATTTGCATAATTCATTGCAGCCGAAAGAGCATTTCCTTGTCTTTCTAGATTTTCCTCCCCCGGAATACCCCCCATCTCCCCTCTTCCCTTCCCGTTCCTAAGCATTTGCACAACAATTGTAGAGTCGTCAATCAATCAATCAAAGGCGATAGTTATGCGGATGCGGGTGGTCCCTATTCTCTTTGAACCAAGCACCCAACCGGTCATGACAGGTCATCGAGAAAAGCATGACCTGTGTTACATCAATTCCAAGGAAGCAAGACCTGCATGAATCTGTGTTTGGTTTTAATTCTTCACAAACCTTTGAAAAATAAAGTTGAGAATACATTTTGGAGCCACACATCTATATAGCAAGCTAGGATAGAAAGACAACACATTTGAAATTACTTTTGCAGTAAACTGACAAAATGCAACATTGCATATTAATAGCCAGGACTACCTGACATGTTTTGGTAATAAGGTTTTAATAGAATAGAATAGACTTCATGCTTTTGATCAGCCTATGCAGCAGTGATGTACATGGTTGTTCTGAAGTTTGATGTGTTGTTGTCTCAGTTTGTTTGGATCCTGTCCGTCCTGTGTGGCACCAGCGTGTGTTCAGGATTTGTCTACGACCGGCCCAAGCGCTCAGGAGAGGACAGGACGTCAGCCAGGACCGAGTGTGAGTACTGCTGGTCTTGTTACTGAGAACATCTTTGAACCCTGAGCTGGCAATCCTTCACACAATTGAGGTGGCCTTGAAAAAGGCCCTGATCCCCTCCCACCTTCAGGGTGGCTGTTCTGTAACTGCCCATGACCGCTGACCTCCTTGTGGATGGTTGTAAAAGAAAAGGTTCCTACAATCAGTTCAGTAAGTATCAAGTGGGAACCAGTCTTTTTTCCTTCTGTCCTGATTTCATTTCAGCAGAAAGAGTATTATCTTTAAAATTTCATATCATGATTATCCTACCCAAAATAATAACAATTCACGATATTATCATCAAAAAATCCTTAAAACTCTTAAAATAGCTGTTAAACAAACTGAACATTTAGTTAAGAAACTTTTTGTGAACATCCTTTTGAGTAAAGGACAGTGATAATAAATCATAAGGTTTCCCTGCATTAATGAGGGATAAATACATAATTTCACTTCTTTACCATGACAACGAGCTAGACAGCTTTTTCAGGTCACTCATGAAGGTATCCGTGATTATCCCAATAATGGAAATTCACCACAATCAACTCATTGCGAGGTTGCATGTGTCTGACCTGTGAGGAGTTGAACAGAACAGCGATTTGCCTTCACGGAGTGTAACATTTTAATCATTTTTAAAGCTCTAAATAAGGCAAAGATTAGAAAAGGTATGAAATGTAAGCAGAATTTGGTGTTTTTCCTGTTTCCAACCCTGGTTTATCTTCTGAAAGCATCATCTTGTCACCCTTTGAGTCCTTTATAGGAATGCCGCAACAAAAGATCATATCATTATTGATTCATTTTTTAATTGAATCATTGATGGATCATTTCATCTTTGAAAGAGTCCAAGATGACAACTTCATATGACTCATTTTGTTCGACCAACAGCCCAAAAAACTTACTGTCACATAAGATAAATGTGAAGTGGTGCTGCTTTTTTACATCAACGTTATTGGGTTGTTGTCTGTTGTAATAGTAAAGTAATATGAAGATGTCATATTGGCCTCTAAATTGTGACATCTTTCACAATTTTCTGACCTTTTCTGTGCTAAAAGATTAATTGACCAATGCATCGATTAATCAATAATGAAAATGATCGTTGGGTGCACCCCCACATCACCACACGACAAGTATTGTGTGGTTTCCTGCTGTCAAACAAACGAGAACAATGCAAAGGTGCATTGAGCTCATGTGAAAGCGTCTCAGAACGGTCCAGTGAAGCAAACCACAGGAAAAGTCACCCGCATTAATGTATCTTGGCCAGCTGTTCGCAGGACAGAGAGCAGAGGAGATATCGCACCCTATGTGAGCTTCAAGTGCAATCAGTCACCCCAATGTCAACTGGAGTGACACGTCCAGCCCTTCTCCAAGATCTTCCCTCTAATGAGCAACATGCAATTAGAGGAGGACTAACTTTCCACAGCAGCGTCTGCAGCTCCAGAGGAATGTCTCCTGCTCGGTTTATTTACTGGGTTATTTTCTATAAGAAGTGTCTGCCAGCGCATATGAAATAAGTGAGCAGAGTACGGTGTTGGTGGTTGTGGTGGGGGGGGAGGGGGGGTTACAACGGATCACTGTGAGCCTGCGAGGTTGGGATTGGGCAGCCTCTGTGTGTGTGTGTGTGTGTGTGTGTGTGTGTGTGTGTGTGTGTGTGTGTGTGTGTGTGTGTGTGTGTGTGTGTGTTTTTAGGAGTAGGAGGAGAGAGAGAGTGTGTTTGTGTTGCTCTACCTTGAGTCAATATTAAGAAAGCATTGGAGCTCATTTTCTGCTTCAGATTCTCCGAGTTAGCGGTTTGCTTCACTTTGCCATAGATTGTCATAGCAACCGGCAGCGGCTGCAGTCCAGTCTGCAGTTTTGTCGCTGTATATTTTTTGCTACTTTTTTGTTTAAGAAGAATTTACTCTTCTTCAAAGTGGCATTCTTTGTGCACTGAAGGATTTCGGTTATCTTGCCTTCACCTGAAGTTGTTTGCAGTTTAATTGCAGTCCATCAATTCATCATGAAACTTTAGAACCTGGGTAAACAGGTTCTGTCCTTTTTTTTCATTATAAAATAACAAATTCAACGTAATTTTCCAAAACACAGCATACTCTTCCATCTCTCGAACTCCACGGATAAAGCCGTAGTCATTCTACATATCACAGTTCTGGATCATCATCTGTCAGAACCCGAACACTTTGTTACATGAAGAAGGTAAAAAATACAAACGTACCTCGGCTTGTCCTCAGTGGAAAACGTCTGCCTTTTGTCACAGAACATATTTCAACACGTCACGGTAGGAAAAGCACAGGTGCAAAGAATGAATGGAATCGTGGCCAAATTGAATTTAGCTGCTTGAGTTTCAGGGTCCTGTTGTTGCTCATGTGAGTCTGCCTCGCTGTCACCGCGGCTTACTGGCGCTGAATGTTGATGTTGTAATTAGTAACACCTGTGCTTTTCCCACTTTGATTGAGAGTGAAAACTCATGTTAACTTTAAATATATATATATCAAGGTCTGTGTTCTAGTTCATCCCAGAGCTGTCAACATTGTAGTTCATGTATTCTGTTATTTCACACATGCCTGACTTTGTTACTAATATTGCCGACTATCTGCTGAGTTTGCATTTTCAACATTATAAGCCCCACTGAGTGAAATATCCTAGTTTGGGTAGATGGTGGTCCCGGATCAAGGCTGTGATGACCTTCACTAATCTACAACTGAATGCATCACATCTAAAATGATCATTAAACAACAACGACATACATGTAATCAACTGAACTGTATGTTATTTAATCTATTTCTTTGGGCTCAATTAAGAAATGTAAAAAGGCCTGAACCCTTTTCTTGGAGGATATTTTGTGAATCTTCCACTGAAGGCGTAATGTGTTGTACTTCTCCAGACAAACCAGCCAGCATTTGATTCTCCAAGGCGTCTGCATATCGATCTAGCGTCACTTTTGCATGTCATGTCAGTCACAGCGTGTCAATATATGCTTGTTTGTGTCTTTTCAAAATAAGCTTCCGTCTTCACAAGACGTCACGTTTAGGCAACAGAGTTAGCTTTACTCACGTGACTAGCGACATTCACGTTACGACTGACGTGACAAAATGTCAACGTTTGCTATTAGTTTCACACGGGGCTCTAACTCTCCTAGATGGAAGTCCTGTGATTATTTGAAACTCCATTTTTAGAGTTGTCAAAAGAAAGACTTTCACTCTCAGTTTAAAGGACCATATCGGTCTAATTCGGAATCCTCTCCATGAGCAAAAAATTCTTTAACATATTTTCTGTGCAAATTCACGAGGTCTAACTTTCAGCCAATCTTTTATATCCTTTATACTTTGGTTCCGCCTTCTGAGCTGTCAATCACAACAGAGCCCAGAGAATGTTATTATGCCTGGAAAGTTTCTTACAAGAACGGAATTTCAAACTGGAATTTGACCTAGGAGGAGGATTTTAATGACGAGGTGAGTTTTCGCTTATCATGACAAACATTTTCAGGTACATTTTGAAATTTTGTCATCAAAAAAACAATTTAAATATCACATAAACATGGTCAAGTTTTATTTAAGCCAGGATGCCGACGCTGTCGATGGATAATGACATGTAGCAACTCTGGTATGGTCCTTTAAGTTTGAATCCACACTCATGGAGCCATGACAACATAATATGTGCTCTGGTAGCCTGAGGAAAGGAGACAGTTTTCACCTTTGACCTGTAGTCCACACTCGCTGCGATGGAGTCTTATAGCGAAGAGGATATTGATGCCAGACCACTGTCTGAGTCTACACTGCTGCGCCAACTAGCTGGGCAACATAAACACACACACACACACACAGGAACACACAAAGAACTCCCGTTGACTTCCTCTGGTTTTCTCTGTGGACAAGAAGCATGTTGTTAGAAATGTAGCATTAAGTTCACTCCCTCTCAGATCTCCAGGATGTCTTCAGTTAAGCCAGGGGGGTCCCACAATGTGGGTCGGACCTCAGTGGACAAGAGCATTATTGTGTTCGGGGGAACCTGTGCACATAGTGAGGTAGATTACCATAGTTTGAGTCCCAGGAGAGGATTTGAAGTTTAGTAACTGCAGAGGTCAGCACACACTCTACAGACCTTTTGTCACAGTTATTACAAGTTATTATGAAAAATAACATGAATGGCTCAGTTTTCCAATCAAATGTATTGCTCTTGACAAAGTAGTTTGTTCTTATTATACAGTATTTATGACTGTAGGTCATTACAGGTTTATAGGCATTTGAACAGTGCAGCCATTCATTCATTCTTTGCACAATATGCAGTATTTTGTTATTGCCCCCAGTGGCCAAATGCCAAAATCTCCTCCCAGTCCACTGTTTTGTTTTTGTTGTTGTTGTTTTTTGTGAAAGGTTTTGACATGTGTGGGCACCACTGTCTGGGGGCTTTAACAAAATCAAGGGTTGATGTTTAAAGTCACAGTACCTTTTAGTCAAAACATCATCCACACACTTCTGAGTACGACGGAGTGAATGAGAGTCGGGGAAGAGGCATTTTGGCAGAATGATATCCAAACACACCCACAATGTCCTTATTAGCAACATTTCAACCAACTTCAGGTCTTTTGTCAAACACCAAGGAAATAAGATACATACAGCATGATGTTCATTTTGTAAATGTTGGTCCGTTTAGTGTCAAACAGACAATAAAGCGGGGGAAGCTTTAGGGCTTGGCTTCCTCCGTCTGTTTTATTTTTTAATACTCAAATCCGCATTTTATCTTTTCATTTCTTTGTTCCATTTCAGCACTCCACTCTACTCTTTCTGCTGTGTTTCAGCAGATGGGTTGTGATGTGACACCACAGCCCACAGCAGGAAATCCAGATGACATAATAGTGTTAATCTGTGTTTCTCTCATCAGCTCGCTCTGCGGCTCAGTACGTGCCAACCTCCGGCTCCTGCAGGAACAGGTGCTTTGAGCTGGTTGAGTTGGAGCCACCAAACTGTCGCTGTGACAACCTGTGTAAGACCTACCACGGCTGCTGCTCTGACTTTGACCAGCTCTGCCTCAGGACAGGTACTCAGTCATCCTCCCCGCTTATCTTCTGATTGTTTTTTTTCTTTCTACGTAGCTTTTTAACCCATCTGTCATAGAGGAGCAACATGAAACTAGACTTTTTGACACATTAAACGTTGTCTCTGTCTATTATGCACTTTGCTATTTTGAGCATGTGTCTCAATAATTAAAAAGAAAAGGCTTTTTGACTAAAACTCATCGTTGAGTTTTAAAGTAGAGAGAAACTGTGCTGTGATTTGAAAATCATAAATGACTCCCAGCTTTTTGGCAGCGTGTTTGGTATCAGAGGAAAAGGACTCTCGATTGTGCCGGTCGGGTCAGAGAGGCCAAATAAAACAGCTGGAGGAAATCTTTAGACATCTGGCATTTAATATCCATCAGGTGCTCAGGATTTTTATTTTTTCAAACAAAATGGAAAAGCCGTGAAATGTGAGTTTGATGTGTTACTGTGACTCTTCTCTTTGTGTGTATATGAGAGAGGAAGCAAAGTATTCTCTTCATTTAAAGTATTATTCCACTTTTCATAATGATTTTTTGTGTAACTAAGTTTATCTACTCAAGTTCTCTACATAGTGAGAACAGTCTAAAGCTCCAGACTCTCTTCTTGATGACATCACAGGTTAGAGACTCACCTCTCTGGTTTCTGGCTCTGAGGGAGAGTAACTCATGTTCACAGATATTGAGTGAACCTGGAAATAACATGTTGAACTCCTTCGTTAAAGTGGTGTGTTCCCCTTTAAGTAAATGATGTGAATACTTCCTCCCCCACGGCTTTCTTTGACGATGGAACTTTGCAGTGTTGCTATTTAGCCAGACTCTGATTACTTTGTAGCAAAACAATGTTTTAATGTTTTTCATCTTTTTCCTCTTATCTGTCGTGCTATTTATCAAACTAGATAGTTTTGATGTATTCCTAATTTTGGAGATATCAGCGTAGAGATGTAATATAGTGTAATTATATTATATAATATAATGGGACTATATGTCACTCTTATAACTGCAATGTCCCTTTCCAGAAACACTACGGGCAAGCAAATATGCATTTTTGATTTCGGGGTGAACTGTCCCTTTAATAATATTCCATGAAGGAATGATTTCCCATCAGCTTCAATCAGTTTAAATGATTGTTCTCATTAGATATCTGAGGTATCATTCCGAAGCCTGATTGGCCAGCTGTGGGCTTCCATTTAGTCACATGGGCTGGAAATGAGCCTCAACTGGTTCCTTCTTGTTATGTAAACGTGACTTGTTTGTTGCTACGGTCCACGTATTGCCTTCCTCTTAGCATTTCCCCGCTGCTGCTTCCAGTGTCAGTGGTCTGATTTGCTGCCCTCTCCTTCAGCCTGGTGGTCTTTGGTTTACCACTGCCTTGCAGCTGTAATCCCCGCTGGGCCTGAAAAAGATCCAGCTCTGACTCTCATCTGGGTTTCTCATCTTCACCATTTGGCCAGAATCTATGCAGCGTTGTCCATGTTTGTCCCCAAACCGAGTGCTGAGGGCTCAGTTTTCACTTCTCAGTTCATGTGGTTTCAGCACTAGATTAGTTGCTTATATCAAGGTTTCAGAGTGTGCTGTTTGTGTTCCCCGCTGCAGACGGGGGTTACGAGTGCAGTAAAGATCGGTGCGGAGAGACCCGGAATGAACAACATGCCTGCCACTGTTCTGATGACTGTCTGGCTAGAGGAGACTGCTGTACCAACTACAAGACACTGTGCAAAGGTTTGCAACTTTAAATACACTAAACGTGATTGTACATAACGATATCGCAGCCTCGATTAGAGGTTTTCAGTTTTGCTGAGCAAACTTTTTTATTAAGGTTCCTCTCTTAAATAAAAGCGGAGACTTATCCAAAGTGTTCCTCCGAGCATTGTCAGTTGTTTTAATGGATTTTTTACTTTAAACGTATTAAAAACGCCTGATTATGAACATTTAGATGCTAAATGCTTTGCTTATTTCTCTTTAATACAAGTATGATCAAATGCTGCCTGTCCTCCTTAACAAGCTGCTTTATATCAGTGCGTTTGCACACATTTACGTAACCAAAACTACAGTCAGCGTCAAGCAAACAAGAATCCTGGGTCAGGCAGGGACAGGATCAGATCAGCTGAACATGTGCTTGTTTGTAGGAGTCAGACACATTATCACTGTGAGGAGGAGCTCTGCTCTGTCTGTCCTTTCACTGCGCTGTTAGTCTGCTCAGAAACACGGTAAAAAAAAAAAAGCAGCTCAGAGCATTCCTGATACACCTGTAAAAATTATTTTCTATAATACAAAAGAATGCATTAGAACATCTGGACTTTGATATTTGCTACGTTCAGCTCGTGTTGTTCATACACCACTTTGCCCCTCAGACCCTCCTCTGATCATCTTCTTTCAGGGGACACTTCCTGGCTGCAGGATGAGTGTGAGGAGATCAAGACATCTGAATGTCCTGCTGGGTGCGTTTACGTCCGTGGAGGAGAATGAAGCGATCGGTCAATGTTCATGTTAAAGCTTCCTTTCAAATATATGTAGCCTATACGTATGTCACATATCTGAATGATTTCACTTACAAAAGTTTGATTTCCTATAACACCATATTTGTTTTTCTTCCTCTGACATGCGTGTGTGTGCAGGTTTGTGCGCCCGCCCCTCATCATGCTGTCAGTGGACGGATTTAGAGCTTCTTACGTGAAGAGAGGAAACGCCGTCATCCCAAACATCGAGAAACTGAGTAAGTCCTGGATTAGCTGTGAGACCTCTACGTTCTGTCCTTGACAGGGACGTGTTGACTTATGGAGCCATGAGCATTAACAGAAAATCAGCAACTGATGTGGTTCTACTCATGGGTGTCTGCGTTGCTAATCTAGGAGTTTCCTTTTGCTCTGTTTTTCTTTTCAGGAACATGTGGAACCCATGCTCCATACATGAGGCCTGTTTACCCCTCAAAAACCTTCCCAAACCTCTACTCACTGGCTACGGTATGACAATAAGCAGGTTGTCTGTTTTTGTTATGTAATAAAAGTCTGCCTTCAGACTTTAGAGGTGTTAAGTTAGCCTGAGATGTACCTTAAAATCGACTGCTACCGTTAAGCGCAATCCGTCCAAATTAGCATGTTTGCTAATTTGTATATCAGCTTTGTATCACGCTTGCCACACCGCTAATGTATCAATGGAACGGAACAACTGTAATAACGTTAAGAAATGGCAACCCCCCTTAGTGGACTCTCTTTTGTAATGCAGAACAATGGTACATAAAGTCAATGATTTCTTTTGGTTTCACGCAGGACACGAACAGCTGTCTCCTGGGTGAAAGTCATGCGTTGAAAGAATTTGCTCCACTTGCTTGAATGTCTAAACTGTCTAAACAGTATAAGATGTGTATCTGAAAACATTTGAGGTGTGAGAAAGGCAAGTGGAATAATAAGCAGTGATTGACTTCAGAGACTCCTCAGTGGTTGAATCAAACAAAAAGTGAATTTTGACTAAAGGTACTAACCATAGTTTTTAATATTTTATAGGCAATACAGAGAAAAAAAAGACCAATCAATTACAGTTAAATGACGAATATTATTGGCCTGGACGTAATCTCAGTTTGATGGTTCTCAGGGTCTCTACCCAGAATCCCATGGGATCATCGGCAACTCCATGCATGACCCGGTGTTTGATGCCACCTTCACCCTGAGAAGCCGAGAGAAACTCAGCCATCGGTGGTGGGGAGGACAGCCAGTAAGTGTGGACTCTTCTCTCTGTAGCCTTTCTTTTTACCATCTGTGGTTCATCAACACTTTGACTGCATTTTATATGTTCTTTTGGTTCTTTTTGCGTTTGACGATAAATAACTTTTGTGTATGACTTTGAACGTCGGTGTTTTTGACAGGTCACAGATCAGAGGCCAACAAAAGCAGGAACAACTTTTCTTTTCAAGCCAGCTACAGGACGAATGGCAGGACTCAGATCTAACAAAACAAGTCTGATAGGCTTTAATATTCGATGATTAATAACAGATGTTAATATGAAAGCTGGCTTGGGATTTCCTCCACTTCTGAGAAGACTGAAGCTTTTGACATTAAATAGTTTGGAACTCTTCAGGGCTCTGTTTTTTGGAGTTACTTAAAGCGTAAACCTGCGTGAGGATTACAATATTGAGTCAGGATGCATTGCTAATTAACAAGGCTTTAACAGAAGTAAGTTGGCCTGTATCCACATAGTGAGATACTCATCTCACAGCAGTGTACTGTATTGTATTGTACACCATGACCTTGGTTTTCCTGCCCTCACGTTGCTGTTGGTGTAACGCTCCATTATCCTCCCCAACTCTATCAGACCAATAAACTAATAAGACTGTGCTGTTCCTCTCCTAGATCTGGATCACAGCACTCAAACAGGGAGTGAAGGCTGCCACATTCTTCTGGCCTGTGTAAGTCCACATTTGCAGCTCTCAGTCACAAAATCATTTCCTGAAAGCGATTCCCAATCTTGCCCTTTCAGTTTTCCACATCA
Organism: Eutrigla gurnardus; assembly: GCF_963514095.1. Lineage (NCBI taxonomy): Eukaryota > Metazoa > Chordata > Actinopteri > Perciformes > Triglidae > Eutrigla > Eutrigla gurnardus. The sequence continues at coordinate 14,378,632 of NC_139937.1, read as the reverse complement.
GCTAAAGCACAATCTTTCATTTCCATTTTCTTTTTAATACTTTTGTGGTATTTTTTTCCTTTATTAATACACCGGTCATTACAACTGGGTGGCCATTATCAAATGACTTATAATGACATAATATTTTATATGGAAGAAGAATAAAGGTAACATTTCAGTATATGCACTATTGCTAGTAGTTTGATTTATTCTCAAAATATGTTTATTCTTGAAATTTCATATTTATTTATTTATTTATTTTTTAAATATATATGATTTTTTATTTCTTTTTATTACTTTTTTTCTCCTGGCACGAGGATTTAATATTCTCAACATTACAACTTTATTCTTAGAGTGCAAAATACATTTTCTTTAAAATATATATATATAAAATCTTCCTCACTGATTCAACTTTTGAGTTAAGTTCAACTTTTATCAACATTTTGACTTTATTCTTGAAATGCAATCTAAATTAAAATCTTCCTCCTCATTTTCTCCTCTTATGCCTGGCCCTGATACGCTATCGTAGTTCTGGAAAAGTTGCCTTTGGCATTTTTATATTTGTTCATGTTGCCTGGTAAGTGAATCAGGGATTGTAAACACAACTCACAGGGAGTCAGATGTTCAGCTTGTTCAGTTCACTGAATGCACTCTCTGTTGTCATCTATGTACTCCGCTACCAGGTAAGAACACATTATTAAATTGCGAGAAATGAGCACTCTGACCTATTAATACTGGAAGCTTTACAGCCACACGTCATTTCTGCCAATCAGATGGCAACATCACCTATAAAACCTAATGTTATGGGGAGGTTTCCTGTTGGTTTGGGTCATGTACTCACCAATAATTGAAGATTCCTTGTTCAGGTTACCGACACCTGAGTTCGTATCACCTGACCCCATATGGCATTCTTCTCATCTACCCTTAAAGACCATGCATTGTTTTAAGACTGCAAATGATTTGGCGCTGAAAGTCCTCGAAGGAAACGTCCTGAGAACATGTTTGTTCATGTTCCTGCTGCGTACTCATGCCCTGGCACCAAACCTATAGCCTGTGAGGAACACAAAGGAGCCCACATTTATCGGTACAGAGAAGGCTTTGATGGAGCGGGCGGCAGATCCCCGCAGAGGGCTGTTTTTACAGCAATTTGTGCAAATGGCCCTGTTTACACTACCCAGGATTCCTCTGTGAACTGGGGTCGCAGACGTGCTGCTCTGTAGAACCAGAGGGCCAATGCCAGGGTTACAGTGCTTTTTTTTTTTTTTTTGCACTTGGTACTGACAGAAGTTTGCGAGAAGAATAAAGCGATACACATGACATGATTTAGTGTTATAGTGCCACTGTGGGATTGGCATGCTAATGGAGACCAGTGATGATTGCTAAATGATTGGCTGACTGGTTGAAGGTCTGTGTTGGGTTCAGCTTTCTGGGAGGTCCCCCCCCCCCCCCCCCCCTCTAAACCACAGGAAGAGGATGGAAGGAAGGGAGAAGAATAGGGAGATGGAGGGTGCATAAACCAAGAGGAGGGGAAATGCTGTTAAAGTGTGAACATAGACGAAAGCGCAGAAAGGGATCAAACATGGAGAGAGAGAAGCCTGCTGTCAACCCCCCCTCGCCTCATACATCAAGCCCCATTCAGGGCCTCAGTCCTGGGCTTGATGGTTGACAGCTGTGGACTGTCAGCCAGCAGCGTGGTTGGTGGCCTCATCACAACACAGGCAGCCTTTTGACTTTCACACACTTTAAACAGTGAGAGCGCTTGAAATGTGCTCTGCTTTATGAGCAACACTTTGGAGTTTAATGGTTCATCAGGAATCAAAGTGTGTTAGTGTAACCCCGTCTTTGGCTTGTTTGTCAGTGTTTCTTCACCAACATTACCCTTCATTGTGTGTGTTTTTTTGTTCCAGCTCGATCCCTCTGGAGAGGCGGATACTGACCATGCTTCAGTGGCTCCACCTCCCCGAAGGAGAGAGGTGAAATCAGTTTCTCATATTTCCACACTTGTGTTTCACTTTTATGTTTTTCTCCAGATTTATTTTTGCAGCCACGACAGCAAGAGTGGGAAATAACATTTCACCGTATCTCATTGTTTTTTTATAAAGTGCTCTAATGTAACTCCTGACGTTCAGAATGAAAATATAAAGAGTTAATTTGCTCACTAAAAGTTATTTGAACTTAAAATACTCAAATAAAAATGGAATCAACGCAGAAATATAAGGTTACGCTAAGTTAGGTGAAAGCTTAACATTAATGTTGTGCAAATATTCCAGCTAGTGGTGGACCAGTAGCTCCTCCTTTTACCCTGCCAAGCCTCGTTGCTATTCCACATCTGATTGTGTTTGCCATGTAATTCCATGACTTCCCCCTTTACTGATGGAGATCACACTCAGCACTTTTCCCTCGTTCCAAAAAGGAACAGACCTAATAAAAATGTAATCAAATAACCCCTGTAGCTATAATTTTATTGCATATTTTTGTTATTTTTGTAATCACAATTACATGTAATCTATTATCACCCAACCCTGCCCATCGACATCTGAAATGTGACAATCTTTTATCTTCATTTATTATTTTATGGTCTCTTAATGTCACATCTTAATCTGATAAGTTACTACTAAGTATGCAAATGAAAATGTCAAATGCATGTATTGGAGTAAAAACTACGACCATTTCCTTTTAAATGTAGTGGAATAGAAGTATAAAGAACAATATAACGCACATTTTAATTAAGTACAAACACCTCAAAATGGCAGTATTTTATTAAATTGACTAAATCCCCTCTGCTGCAGTTGATGCTCTGTAAAGCAGCAGTTTTTATGGATCATCACTGTCCCCATGTCCATCTTGTTTCAGGCCCTACGTTTACGCCATGCACTCTGAACAACCAGACACATACGGACACAAAATGGGGCCCATGAGTGCAGAAGTGAGTAGTTTATCTGTGCTTCATGGCGAGATGTGGGTTTGCATGGAAAGGTGCACATATAACTTATTGTGTATCATCAACACACACACATGCAGTGGATTCTCACTGACTTTCTGTGTTTCAGTTGAACAACCCTCTGAGGACGATTGACAGAATCATCGGCCAACTGATGAATGGACTTAAACAGATGAAACTGCACCGCTGTGTCAACATCATCCTGGTGGGCGATCATGGTACAGACCCACACACACACACACACACACACACACACACACACAGACACACACACACACACACACACACACACACACACACACACACACACACACACACACACACACACAGGCAAAAAAAAAAGGAGCATTGCCGATTCAGTTCAGCATAGGTTTGACCAGCCCGTCCCTCTCCTGTGTCTCCTCTCAGGGATGGAAGAGGCCCACTGTGATCGCACCGAGTTCCTCAGCAACTACATGACCAACGTTGATGACATCATCCTCGTCCCCGGGTCTCTAGGCAGAATACGCTCGCGATACCCCAACAATCCTAAATGTGAGAAGAGGAAAGCTCATTATACCGAATTTTTGCTGAGATATGCCATTCTCTTATTTATGTTTTGATTCTTGGAAAGAAAACATCCAAAATACAAATTTAGATGTGTACTATTATTATGTGTGTAGATTAAGAAATATAATCGTCTGAATTTAAGTGATCAACTGGTCATTTCATGGTGATATTTATGAGTTAAACCTTATTTTAATGTCTACTCACCTGTAGTAGAATTTTACAATATGTTTCTTTCAAGGCAGTTTTCTCAAATTTAGTTTTTTGTGACACATGAAGCCTCTGATGTGAACACTGGCAGCGTGCAACGTACCTACAGTGGCTACCGATCAGCGGTACAACACGGCCATGTTTCCGCTTGTTCTTGGAAAATAGACACTTGTGTCTGCATTCATTTGTCCCAATAACCTGCTTCTCAGCACCAGCTGGAGTTCATTAAGTTAAATGTTTATGGGAATACTGAACAGTATGTTGCTTTGTTGTACTTTACAGCAGTTTTCAATGTTCTTTTTTTCCCCAGATGACCCCAAGGCTGTTGTTGCAAATCTAACAGTAAGTATTAGGCTTGCATGGAAAATACCAGAAATTTAAATAAAAAATATATATATAATAGTAATAATGTCCTAACATACATACAGCTCAAAGTGCTTTACAAGAGAAACACATCAGTAACACAAGTATTAAAAACCAGAGACACAAGGAGTGAAAACGTAGTGTTTCCCCTCTCATTTGCTTCTGTATGATCAAAATAGCAACGCTTGTTTCTTTGTTCCAGTGTAAGAAGGCCGACCAGCACTTTAAGCCCTACCTGAAGCAGCACCTGCCTAAGAGACTGCACTACGCCAACAACCGACGCATTGAAGAGATTCACCTGCTGGTGGAGAGGAAGTGGCACGTTGCCAGGTACGACACCACCAACGCTGCAATGTTTCATCTACTGACCCCTTCACTAAATCCTGCCCTCAAAAGCAGACCGGCCAATCACAGAGTAGCATTGGCCAGGTCTGACCAGGTTCCGACAACTATTCATAGACTTTCATGTAATCGCTTCAGATTTTCTTCACCTTCAGGCCCAACATGCATGTATAAGATGAGTCAGACCAGGCTGAAGTACATTAAAGAAAGTCTTTAATAGTGAGTAATCTAATTGATGTGTGATTGGAACCTTTGTCATAAAGTCCACAGATTAGTTCTTATTGATTTCCCATAATAACCCCTCTGATTTCACTCTCTTCTGAGAGTCATAACAGGACACACACACACACACTTACAGCAGGAGTCAGTGACTTACTCTCTGCAATGAGCATAAATACATGACCATACATCCTGCAAATCAGGGGAAGAGTGCTCCTTATAAGTTGACATGTTGCCCCCTTCATGCTATTTTTTTTTTCCAATGATGATGAGTTCTCCAGAAGTTCCACCAAATTTAGATTTAATTTGTTGTTGGAAGTGCACTAATGTTCTGTGCAGTCGGGTGTCGATACGTGGCGTTTCCAGCCCACCCATCAGCGAAGCCGTTTAACTGCACATCTTGCTTTAATTACAACCACATTTTTATGTTAACGTGAGCTGCTATCAACGCATCATTAACACGTGTACTGCTGAAAACTTCTCAGATGTGCTTTTTTTTTTTAAAAAAAGGGCAGCTGCTGAAAGGTGAATGACGGGCTTAAATGAACTCTGACAGGCGTTTGATGTAGAGCAGTAAAAACTCTTACTGCAGTGATTCAGTGACTAAGTAAACCATGAAGTCATCGTGACTAAAAGTGAAAACAAACCATCTTGGCTCGCAGCGGTCTGTGTGTGTGTGTGTGTGTGTGTGTGTGTGTGTGTGTGTGTGTGTGTGTGTGTGTGTGTGTGTGTGTGTGTGTGTGTGTGTGTGTGTGTGTGTGTGTGTGTGTGTGTGTGTGTGTGTTCATATGAGTAACAGCCTCCTTGCATGGAGCTGTCATGTTTTTTGGCTAGTGAATCATGGCAGAGCTACATTCTGTCTGTCGCACACACACACACACACACACACACACACACACACACCTACACACACACACACACACACACACACACACACACACACACACACACACACACACACACACACACACACACACACGTATGCAGAGCTGCTAAATGAAAGAGATCTTTGAGGTTTGCACAGACGCTTTAATCGTTGGCACCGGAGCTTTGAGCAGAGTGTCGGAGCGTTTACACTCTCTGTCACACACACACACACACACACACATATACTGTCCATAAGTCAATGTCCATATAAATCCCAAACCAATTAACTGCTCACTAAATTTGCTCGTCTCATTTCCCTGTTAGCTCGTCATTTACATTTTTAACATGCTTGTGGCTTCACCCCCTGGACACACACACACACACACACACACACACACACACACTCAAATATTAAGGTATACAACTGGCAGTAGTGTTTTAATGGACACTTAGTAAAAAGTGGCTGTTTTTCAATTAGAGGACCTTGGCTTGGGTTGTGTGAAGGAGTGCTTGTCCTGGGCTGAAGTAGCTGAATACTGACTTCAGTCCAACTGTTAATATCATGCTTTTAAACTTGTGTGCACACAGCATCGGGACACCTTCGAGGTAAATTGTAGTAATTTGTGAAACCCTTGTTGATTGGTTTGACTTGTGGCCCACGAGGAGATCACTTTGGAGTCAGTCAGACTTGTTTTGTACTGTTTCTTACTCTTCTTCCATCTCTTTTAAGGTCACTTTGACTCCAGATTTCTGCCACGTTAAAAAACACTGGAAACTTAGAGACAGAACCAGAGTCTGTATATAAGAAGTGGATGTTGTCACCCTGTAGTCACACATCTGTGTGTGGGCTACAGTTTTGAAGTTTGGATTTTGGATTTTGGCTGTCGCCGTCTCGGTTTTGGCTGTCGTTTTGCTTTTTGCAACCAGAAGTGACATAAGACGATGAATAAGTACATGAATGGGCACATTTATTTTGCAGTTAATTCAGAGCAGTTGACAAGGTTTTTGCTCATTCACTCATGCACTCACAGCCACACCGATGGCAGCGAACGACCACGCAGGGTTGTGACGCTTCAAACATGGAGAGGAGGAGGTGGGGGTCGAGCTGCCGACCCTGTGATCAGTGTGTGACTCAACCGAATACTGATCTACGATTTATTCTATTCATCACAGGAAAGTTCCTGAAGGGCGGAGACCCTGTGGCTTTGCTGGTGACCATGGATACGACAATAAGATCAACAGCATGCAGGTACCCATCATAATCTACAATGGCACCAAGGAGTCATCCGGCTGGATTTTCATATACAGTGCAGCAACATAGATTATATCTAGATTTTACACACTATTCTAATCAATGACACTGGTTTAAAGGCTATAGTACACAAGTATTAGGTCTTAAATCTGAAATAATGAGAGAAAAATACGGGAGAGTCTGGTTTAACAAGCAGCAAATCATGTCCCGTTTGTTGTAATTAGAATTAAAACACGTTTTGGTTAGTTAAAGCCTACTCAAACCTTGTTGGTTATGTTAGCAGTCCTGCCACAAATTGAACAATGATGTTGTTTAATTAAACCATCAATCACTCAGCCTCGCCAACATTTTTCGCCCATCCTCATCTGGTCACCCTAACACTAACTGTTGTTATTTACTGTTAGAAATCAATTGACTTGTGCCATCAACTTTCATTTTCAGACTATTTTCTTGGGGTATGGACCTACATTTAAATTCAAGACTAAAGTTCCAGCCTTTGAAAACATTGAGCTTTATAATGTCATGTGTGGTAAGGCATATTTTTGTGTTTTTTTGTGTCAATGTGCATATTTTTGATTCTAGTCATCTAAGAAAATGTGTTTCAATTAATATATGAGTTTACTAGTTCAACATAAGTGGTGATATATGTGTAATGGAAGTGATTTCTCCCACTCTTAGATCTTCTGGGTCTGAGACCGGCTCCCAATAATGGCACCCATGGCAGTCTGAACCACCTGCTGAGAAGCCCCTCCTTCAGGCCCACCATGCCAGAGGAGGTTTCCAGGCCAGCGGCCTCTGGTCTAGTTCCTGCAGGAACGGATGACCTGGGCTGCAGCTGCGAAGACAAGGTCAGCCATGATGATCATTGGCAGGCCTGGCTCGGCTTCCTGCACACCGCTGAAAGGAATACTAGATTTAAGGAGATTGGCTTGTCTGTCTATCTCACTAAATTTAGTAATAACAATGAAACCAAACTCATCCTGCTCTTTATCGGCACAAAAACGGTGTCAATAATTAATTAAGTGAATTATATCACTTTAATGTGATTATAATGTTGAAAGGAGAATTTTTGGCATCTATGTACGTTTTTTAGATGGTTTTAGCGAAGATCCCAAACATGGCACAGCATGTGACCGAATACAGATGTTGTCTTTTTTGAGTTTTCAAAAAGCACTTTTCTGTTTTGCCTTTGAAGTGCAGTTAAAAGTTGTCTTTTCACACAGCAGCCTTTAAAAAGCATCATCTGTATGGGCCAATCACCCATGGTTAACTAATGATGTGTGCGTAAGTGAATGAGCCTGTTTGACTTGAAAACATGTATCTAAGTACTTGATTTCTTTGTTGTTTCTTCGGCCGCGGTAACGCTTGTCTTTTTAGTGCGACTTTGATCACCCGACGATGCCTGAACACGCTAACTGTCAAGTCTGTACAATCCCAGATCGGATCTTGCTCGCATTGGGATCTGATCAGCCAGACCAGATCTCAGTGTGTCTATCAGAACTCTGTTACTAACTCTTCCTCAGTAAAATACGTCGGCTAATACTGCAGGAAGGAAGAATAGGGAACTTTTGTTGTGAAGAATTTATAGGAAATGAAACGTGTTTACCCCGTTTTACAGCCACGCAACATATTTGATCAATAACTATCTGATCAGGAAGGTCGCACCGAGGTGTGGAAACAGCTGAGTTCCTGGAGCATTTGATCACAAAAGTCGCATTGAAAAGACAACAGTAACCATAGCCTTCTATTCAGCTTCCTTAAAACTTATATACCCTTGTTGAACCTTTGCTTTCTGCTGCAGAGCTGGAATCAATTCACGTTCAAGTCATGTCATCTCTATATTTGACGCCCTTCTGGGTCCAGACGTCTGTATTTCTGAGCTCTGCTCCCCGAATGGCTTGGATTGGACGTGATTGAGAGCCAGACGTTTCTCTGCAGTGTTTCACTTCATCTATATGCTGTGTTTGTGATTCCCATGAAGATCTCTGGCAAGAGATTGTTTCAATCTCCGATCTTTTTGCAGTTGCGTGTAAAAAGTAGGGGCCAGAGAGGTTTGAAAGTGACCCTTGTACGAGGCTATAACCTGGAGTCACTCTGGCTCTGTCTCTTACAGAACAAAGTGGAGGAGCTAAACCAGCGACTGAGGCAAGCTATTGATGGTCAGTCTTCCATGATGTTACTGAAAATGTCTTTTTAATGGTATATCAGCCTTTGAGGATGAAGGAACTCAAAAGCATAACTTAAATGAACACTTGCTCACAGTGTCTTTCGAAACAGAGCCATGTAGCCTCACTAAATCTAGCTGTACATTCTTCTAGTAAATTCAGTCTTTTATAGTAAATAATCCACCATGTCCCAAGTAAACCTGCATATCATGATCCAATGCATACAAAGATGCATCATGCTGTTCTGGACTTTGGCTCTCACATGTTGCTGTTCACACCTCTGCTGTGTCCGTCCCTCCTCCCTCCTCCCTCCTCAGACAGCAGGAACTTGCCGTACGGCCGACCGGCTGTTCTCTTCCGTACCAAATACTCCATCCTCCACCACAGCGATTACATCAGCGGCTACAGCGAGGCTCTGTCCATGCCTCTCTGGACATCATACGCTGTCAGCAGACAGGTAATCCTGTGCTCTTTGCCCTGGTGGATGTGATGTAGTGAAAACAAATCGTTTACACTGGAACTCAGTTGACCTGTGTGTGTGTGTGTGTGTGTGTGTGTGTGTGTGTGTGTGTGTGTGTGTGTGTGTGTGTGTGTGTGTGTGTGTGTGTGTGTGTGTGTGTGTGTGTGTGTGTGTGTGTGTGCTCCTCCAGGTAGAAGTGTCCCCTCTGCCTGAAGCTCTATCTAACTGTGTGAGACCTGATACCAGAGTCCCTCCAGCCTACAGTCAATCTTGTACCAACTACAGAGCAGACAAACAGATCACCTTCGGCTTCCTGTACCCCCCACGTGAGTTTAAGTCTTTTTTTATTTTTTATTCCGCAACACCGGCGACACCCCTGGCCAGAGGAATTATGTCTGTCTGTCCAGTTCTCATTAATGTGACATATCAAGAACAAATTTCTTCAAATTTGTGACCTCACAAGTCATGTTTTTGGCCAGAACTCAATAATTCAATAATGCATGAGCTAATTTGACACAAATGTCTGACAGGATAAAATTAGATTATGAACAGACATGGATGCAAACTGCAACTTGACGGGTTGATGGAGCCACAGAGGCAATCATTCTAGTTATTCATTATATTGTTGTTTCTTTCTTGACAGAATTGTCCTCAAACATAGACAAAAAATATGATGCCATCCTCATCACCAACACCGTTCCCATGTATCCTGCATTCAAGAGTAAGTGATTCTTCAAGATATCTGCAGTCCCCGTCTGAAACCTTGTTGTGATTTTGACAGATTTCCCTGCAGAAAAATCAAACCGAATGAGCTCCGATGGATTCACTGATATATTGACACCTTTCTGTATCTGCTATCACCTCCCTTTGACTCGTTGCTCCCGCTCTCTTCCCTCTCAGGAATATGGAGTTACTTCCAGAGAGCGCTGGTGAAGAAATACGCCACTGAGAGAAACGGAGTGAATGTGCTCGTTGGGCCCATATTTGACTACGACTACGATGGTGTGAGGGACTCCGCTGAGAAGATAAAAGAGTAGGAACATTCATTGTACTCCACTAACCCTAACCCTAACACTTGTGATTAACCTTAAATATACCTACAAACACAACAATTAAGTCTTTGTTGGCCCTTTATTGCAGGTATGTCAGTGGGATGATACCCATCCCCACACACTTCTTTGTGGTGCTGACCAGCTGCTTAGACTTCACCCAGGCTGCAGACTCGTGCAGCGGCCCACTCAGCAGCGCCGCCTTCATCCTGCCACACAGAGGCAGCAACGACGAGACCTGCAACGTAAGGAACTTTTCTTTAATTACATTCTCGCACTCATATGCACACAGCAGAAATGGTACAAGTTTAGGACCTTTGGATTTACAGAAACATGTTTCTAGTTTCTTATCGTAGAATATAGTCATTACATCATTTAGGAATCCTAAATTAGGATGACTAGACAAAATTACTGTTGTTAGGTCTGTATGGTAACGACAATGAATCTGGGAACATGAATACCAATGATTGAAATGCTACTCAAACTTTCCTGGACCATGTATAAGTGGGTATTATTGTTGTCATGTTCCTGGAATCAATATCAAAGGATAGCACAGTCAGAGTTTAGGAATTGCTTCTGTAGGATAGAATGTTTCCTATCTTTGGAACATAAGATGGGACAGTTTCTCCATCCGCCCAGTCTCCAGCTCCTCATCTCACTCTCATGACGATGTGAAGACTGTTCCTTCACAACCAAATGTCTTGAGGTCCTAAGAGGACCAATGCTAATGCTTCGGTGCTCCTCACCTCCACGCAGAGCTCAGAGGAGGAGTCTCGCTGGGTGGAGGACCTGATGAAGATGCACACAGCTCGAGTCCGAGATGTCGAGATCCTGACGGGCATGGACTTGTACCGCAGAACCACCCGGAGCTACCCTGAAATCCTCTCGCTCAAGACCTTCATGCACACCTACGAGAGCGAGATCTGATGTCTGCTGGCTCTGTTGACAGTAATGTTGCTGATTCTTTTTTTTCTTTTTTTTAAAACCGTGGTGGATGTATGTGGTACAAGGCAGAGGTGTGATCATCTCTGTTACACTGACCTACACCAGCTTTAGCTCTGGCTGGGTGCTAAGGCTGCCGTATGCAGCGTCCATGCTGTGGCCCTTTCACTGGGCATTTGGTTTAATCTCATTCATTTCATCCATCTGTTAAGCTTGAACGTCACTGAGGCAGAGCTGCTAGCTGTGGTGCTCCAAAGGTAAAGCTCTGTGCTACTGTTTCATGGTTGACACTCAAATTCAATGACAAAATATGAAAGCCAAATCTATAAATATGAGTATATATTCATATAAATATACTGTTTATGCTAACTTTACGGCCAAAATGATAATAAACTGATGAGATAGTCGGAGGCTTACTGGTTAGTGAGTTGACCTCAAGCTGAGATTGTCAGAATATAAAGAGGCAATTTAAAATTGAAATTGGTAGTTTATTAACACATAACGTGCCCAGTAATTTTGTTAGCCTTCATCGGTTCTCTGAGATTTCTGAGTTTCTCTCTGATTCACCGCATGATTTAGCAGAAGGTTTTTCTCTCCAGCAGTAAAGCCACATCATCCTGTTAGATGGGCTGAACAGGCCCCAGTTTAACGACCACCATCCTCTGGGCATCGTACATTTACACTTTCCTGTTCCTATCTAGCATAGCGGACACATGGGAGCCCCGAGGCCGAGTTACATTTACGTTAGGGCATTTAGCAGAAACTTTTATCCAAAGCGATTTACAATAACATTTGTTGGAAGACAACCAACAATAATCCTACACTGAAATGTATCAGACACCAGCTCTTCTGTTTTGAGGCAATTTGATTAAACACAGCTTCATTTACAAAAATCCATCATGGTAGCAAAATATAAACTGAAATAATGTGTGTTACAGTGAGTATTTTGATGAGTATGATAATACAGGGCTGCTCTGTTTGTTTTGCACATCAAGTCATTACAAAAAAAAACCTCCACACACAATGAACCAGGGATGTTCAGGGCCCTTGGGGGTCAAAAACAGTTTGTATAGGTAATAAATATTCCATGTGTCAAAAACTATGGCATGTTTTAAAATGGTAAAACAATCTTTAATTGCACTACAAAGCCATGAAGAGAATGACTCCCAGACAAAACCAGCACCTCAGTATCAAAACAGGATTGTTTAACATGATCAGTTTGCTATAAATCACATGGATCCACTCTGTTCACTCATTTCACTATATCTGCATTGAACAGTTTCTCATTATGTTCAGTGGAGAAATTGAATGCAATGTTGTTTGTATGCGTGTGTGTGTGTGTGTGTGTGTGTGTGTGTGTGTGTGTGTGTGTGTGTGTGTGTGTGTGTGTGTGTGTGTGTGTGTGTGTGTACGTGTGTGTACAGTGTGTATATGTTGAATTCAAGATATTTTCTGTTTGTGTTGTGTTGACTTTTTCTTCTGTGCACAATAATAATGTTGATGATGATGATGATGATGATGATGATGATGATGACGTGTTTCCTGAAACCTTTACCACCTGTGAGACCTATTTATGCTTTATGTAAATTTCTTCACATTAAACGAGTGTTTTTACTAAATGAAGTGTGGCTCGTATTAAATCTAGTCCAGCTGCAGACACAGTATGTCCCTCTAGCCAGGTGGCTACTGCCACCACGTGGACAATCACTGGTAGTTCATGTTGCTAAAGTAAAACAAAACAAAACAAAACCAAACTCAAAACTTGTCACACAACAATGAAATCAGAGCTTGGGTAAACAATAAAAAGATATGTTAATAATAGAAGAAGATGGCCGTTCCTCAACCTAAAACATGTCTCCGGAGTAAAGCACGTCACCACCATTCAGACCCTTGGTTACAGTGACCCTGAGGTCATCATGGGCCTTCCAATGGATGAGGCTGTAGATATGTGGACTCTCAGCCAGCACCTCTATCCCTTCAGGTGTGCATATGAAGTCATTTGGGTCGTCGTGCAGATGCAGAGTCAGCCTGATGATCACAGACATATATAGAGGCAGTTTTTTCGCTTGCTCCTGAGTGATGTTGGGACTCTGAAACTGAGATAATTTGGTTGTGATATGACACTATAAATAAAATATAATTGAATGTGCAGCAAACTTCAAACAAACTGCTCATTAAAGCCAGGGCCACATTTAAAATATATATATTTATTTTATTATTATTAATTATTATTTTTTTACAAAAACCTATAAAACAAGAACAAAATTGCATTACAGTACCTCCACCCCATTACATGCATACTTTACACTGACAGTAACATAAAGTGAACACACAGCATGGCTCTGTAAAAAGTTGGCTGTAACGTTCATTTATAACGGTATTGTTTTATAACGGTATATAATAACGGTAGAAAACCAAAAACACCCTTTGTAATGGGAAGTTCCACATTTCCGCGAGGCCCTGAATGCAGCTGGAGCAGGTTCTAATGACGCGTTCATGTGGGTTGCTTTCACTTCCTCTAACAGAAATCTCCAGCGGGTTGTTTTTTATATCGGGTAAAAGTAACGTTTCCTAATGGCAACTTGTGTTTTTAAGTGAGTTGTTTACAACAGATTGGTGCGGACGCAACACGGTGGTCGGGTTTATTATGAGGCGTTATGTTTCGAGCGGAGCAACAAGCGCTCATTTCAGTGATTGTCTCTTGAGAGGAACGTGTTAGCAGTTGACAGTTGGTTTGGGGGGGAAAGGAGTGCCATTTAATGATAGTTACTAACTGGTTCTTCTTCACTGACACGGTAAGAATAAAGCAAAAAAGCTGATTCATTTGATATGTTAATAACATCGGACTGTCAATTATAACACAGTAGGCAACTTTTTTGGCATTCTGTTCGTGTACTTTTTTTTTCTCTCTCAAAAAATGATAGGACTTTTAATACTACTGCAGCAGTGTTTTATCATCTATTCCTGTATCAGATGTCATGTTCCTGTCTAATAGGGATTGTTATTGCGACATCTAAAAATAAAATCTGGTCAAAACACAATTTCAGGCATTATTATAAGGTGAGTCTAATTACTTCACCTGTAACTGTTTTTAATGATCATCGTGGCTGTTATTGAACTAATTTGATGCCTGAAATGGTGCTTACCTGTATTCCCACACAGGTGAGTGTTGTGCAGTAAACATGGGTCAGAGAGAAGAAGCCCAGGTGTCGTGCCTGAACATCCTCACCTACCACAGAGAGCTGCTGGTGTCCAGTTTGAGGAGTGTCCAGTGCGTCTTGGACAACCTGTTGGCCCGCGGCTTCGTCTGTGAAGAAGATGTTGAGATCGTACAGCGCTCCCTCACCAAGACAGATCAGGCAGGAAAACCGAAGACATCATCTTTATTCATATATATATAAACATATCTACCAAATAAAGTAGGTGACCAACATTCCTGTGATTGTTTTCTAGGTGCGCAGGATCTTGGAGCTGGTCCAATGCAAAGGGGAGGAGGCCTGTGAATACTTGATTTACATCATATATAAAGTATGTGATGCATACATAGACCTTCAGCCGTGGTTGAAAGAGATCAACTACAACCCGAGCAGCGATGTAACGGTGATGACGGTGGTCAACACAGATCCCAGTAAGTATGACAAACTCTAACGCTGTTGGACACCACCGAGATGTTTTCTATGCTTCGTGCATTGTGAGGCTGTTTGTGTCACTATGTCGTCAGATGTCTTAGATGTCAAGTACGAAACGTTAAGTCGGATTTACTTTCGCTCCGTTAGATCATTGTAAGATGTGCAACAAAGAACCTGTTCACAAATGAGGAACACATGGCTCAGTTTGTGGTTCTGCAGTAAATCCCATCATTTTCTAATCTTGAAAGTTAAATAGTTTTTGTGGTGGTGTTGTGTTATGTTGCATCACACAGATATGTCTTCCTCATTTAGATCAATGAGGGTAGAAATGTAAAAATACCCCATTGCAAGAATAAATCCTACATTAAAAACTAAAAGCAGAATAAATTAGTTCAAGAATTAAGATTAAAAACACCCATAATACAAAATATTGTGTTAAATGTTGGATTTTGATTGCTTTTATCTCTAACGACTATTTTCATTCTGAAATAGGTGTTGAAGCTAATTTGAATATCATAATGTTGTCGTGGCATCTATTTCATGAGTAACTAGTAACAACAGCTGTCAGATAAATGTGGTGGAGTCAACAATTACAATATCCCCTCTGCACAGTTAATGCACTTAGTTATTGCCGAGTCAATCCGTAACTTATTAAAGTTTAGGTTAATTATTTCCAGCTGTGAATAGCTCCTCTGATCACCTTGTGCATCGCTGTAAAATATACTCCAATCAGCAAGAATAAAAATAATATATACATATAAGGTAATAAATGCATAATAAAATGTAGGATTAGGTTTCAAACCTAACCTGCACGAGGTCTATGTTTAAGGTCACATTGGAAAGGAAGTGTCAAAATGTCATCAAATGACCACCGGACCTTTTTACACCACAACGAGCTTCATGACTGCATTCATTCTCTAAGTCAGCAGGTATCGTGAGAAGTTGAGGCATGAGATGAGCCGGGACACCTGCTTCATCATGTCATACGGCCAGCGAGAGGAGACCCGTCTGGAGGACCTCTACAATGATACCGTGATGGAGCTGTTGAACGACGCCAATGAAAGTCTGGGCTTCTTGGAGAGTCTGGACCAGCTCCTGGGAGATCACGCGGTCTTCAATCCCCAAGGTGAAACCATCTATGTGATGGGGGACGCCGGGGTGGGAAAATCCATCCTCCTGCAGAAGCTCCAGAACCTCTGGTCCAAGAAAGAGCTGCAGACGGACACCATCTTCTTCTTCAAGTTCAGCTGTCGGATGTTCAGCATCTTCAAGGAGACGGAACAGATCTCCCTCAGGGACCTTTTGTTCAAATACAACTGCTCCCCAGACCTCGATCCAGACGGCGAGGTGTACGATTACATCCTGCGCTTCCCCGAGAAGGTTTTATTCACATTCGATGGCTTCGATGAGATTCAGATGTATGACCTGATGAATCTTCCTGAAGTGGTGTCCCCAGAAGTCAAGGCGCATCCCCTCCAGCTGCTCATCAGCTTGCTCTGTGGGAAACTACTCGGGGGCTCCCAGAAGGTGCTGACGGCCCGGACCGGGACCGTGATCCAGAGCAAGGTGGTCAGAAAGAAGGTGGCCCTGAGGGGATTCTCCCCGGCTCATCTGAAGAGCTACATCGAGCTGCACTTTAAGGAGCGTGAGCACCGAGAGCTGGTGTCGGTTCAGCTGGATGCCAGCCCCCACCTCTGCGGCCTCTGCTCCACCCCGCTCTTCTGCTGGATCGTACTGAAGAGCTTCAGGCACCTGCACACCATGCACGACAGCTTTCATCTGCCTGACACCTGCGTCACGCTCACGGACATCTTCCTCCTGCTGTCTGAGGTGTTCCTCAGCCGCTCGGCCACATCTGCGCCATCCCTGCTGAAGAAAAGCGCTCGGTGCGTCTCGGAGACATTCAAAGCGGGGCTCAGGCCTCTCGGGGCATTCGCCAAACTGGCACTCCAGTGTATGGAGAGAGGAAGCTTCATCTGTGGCCAAGAGGAGATCACTGCCTGCGGCCTGACAGAGGAGGACATGACCCTGGGCTTTCTCAGACCCGTCAGTCGGTACGATGCCAGCGGAAGCAGCGCAACGTTTGAAGTCCTCCACGTCACCCTCCAGTCCTACCTGGCGGCGTTTGCTCTCGTGTTGGATGAGCAGGCCGCCGCCAGCTCCATCCTCAAGTTCTTCACGCAGTGCAGCAGGAAAAAAGAGCCATCCTGTCTGCCTTTCGACTCCTGTATCAGTGGCTCCTCAAAGTCCAGTGAAAAGTCCCCGATTGCAACAAATGAACACCTTCAGTTCACAAATCTGTTCCTGTGCGGACTGCTGTCCAAGGCTCACACCGGCCTGATGGAGCATCTCGTATCTCCTGTGCTGTTGAAGAAAAAGCGGGCCTTACTAAAATCCTACCTTTCCACTGGTGTAAAGTCCCACCTCCGTGGCTTACCTCACTACAAGAGTGAAGAGGGCCAGAAAGTTCATGTCTTGCCCAACTTCCTGTGGATGCTGAGGTGCGTCTTTGAGACAGGGAGCGAAGACATCGCTCAGATGACGGCGAAGGGCATCACAGCGGGCCTCATCAAGCTGGGTTACTGTAACATGTACTCGGGCGACTGCACCACGCTGAACTTTGTCCTGCAGCACCGTCAGAAGCTGCTGGGCCTCGACATGGACAACAACAACATCAGTGACTACGGGGTGAAGCAGCTGAAGCCCTCCTTTTGTAAGATGACAGTAGTGAGGTAAAAGAAAATGCAACTCCCTTGCTATTATAATGCATAACTCATGTAACCGAATACTAATCAAGGTGCTCGTCTTCAGATTGTCCGTCAATCACCTGTCCGACAGCAGCATAGAGGTTCTTGCGGAGGAGCTGTGTAAGCGCAAAATTGTGGAGATCTTGGGGTGAGTAAACATAGCAGTTATTCCGAGGTACATGTGTACCAGTGGTGGAAGAAGTTTTCACATATGAACTTGGTTCCATTAATATTACAATAAAGGGATCAGCGCAGTCTGGCGATCAGCGCACGCATATTTCCCCATCTACACTGTTGGTGGCGATAATGCACCATAACGTTGTTTCCCAGGAGTCGTTTTCCTGTCTTTGTATTGCTTTAAATATTCTCTAAACGATATTCACAGCATTAATATAGCAGCAAACAACAATTTGTCATGAAAAGTTAGTGGAGTAATGTCCACTTGAGCAGAGAATGAAGACACCATCCCTCTGTGTGTGTTGTTAGATCCACCGGCTAGCTCATGGCTGACGCCTAGAATAAAACAAGAATTCTGTAGTCTTTTTGAAAACTACATTTTGGTCCCATAAAGTATAATTATCCTTTGTTTTCTGAGAGTGAAACAGAATCTTGAACCTCAATTTGTGTGTTTGTCCTCAGGCTTTACAACAATCACATCACAGATGTCGGCGCCAAGCTAGTTGCTCGGATAATTGAGGAATGCCCAAAGCTGCGTGTTCTCAAGTATGTTTCTAATACAATAAATAATGAATAAAATCGAAGCATTGTAAGACTGACAATGACATTCCTTTGTCTGTAGGATCGGTAAAAACAAGATCACTGGTGTTGGTGGGAGGTATTTGGCCAGCGCCATTCAGAGGAGCACCTCTATATTTGATGTGGGGTAAGACTTCACCTCTTTGCTGGTTTAGATCACTTAATGCAGTGTTCATGCAAGCAGTGATATCAACTACAGAGGCTCCTAGAGAGGATTTGTATTGTTCCTTTGAAGCATGAATACATAATGAATGTTCTCTTGGGTGATAAGGTTTGCTGGTGTCAGATTTGCTTCTGGATGCAGCTCAGATGATTGTTTTGATGTTTTTACCTGCAGGATGTGGGGGAACAGCATAGGCGATGAGGGAGCAGAAGCATTTGCAGAAGCTTTGATGCACCACCCAAGACTTACCAACCTCAGGTGAGAAGGAAGCAACCTACCAAGACAATAAAAACCTATTGATCTATTGACCTCTGATTGTGTTTCTGTCTTCCAGTCTCTCAGCCAATGGCATCACTTCTAAAGGTGGGAAGTGCCTGGCAGAAGCGCTGAAAGAGAACAGCGTCCTCCGAATATTCTGGTAGGCGGGTGGCTCACTTTGACCTGAGTGATTTCCGACAGAACTACGCTGAGTAAAGACGTTCATGTTTGTGCTGTTGTAGGTTAGTGCAGAATGAGTTCACGGACGACGCAGCGCCGCACTTGGCTGAGTTGGTCCGAGCGGACACAGGATTGAGCCACCTCTGGTAAAGAAGTCACTCGTGCATGAATACCCCGGTCAGGCATTGATCAGCCATGAAGTCACCTGCTTTGTGTATTTGTCTGCAGGTTAATCAGCAACCAGTTCACTGTGGTCGGGATCAAACAGCTCGCTGAGGCCCTGGCTGACAACACAGCACTCAAAGAGATGTGGTGAGGATCAGGTTTTACAGTGACATTCTGGCATTTTCTTTTTCTCCAGTGGCCTTCTAATGCTGTGGACCAACTTTTCACAGAGTTGCTGTTTTGTAACCTTCCACCTGTCTTTCACAGGACTTTATCCATTTATCAAAATGAACAAAGACAGAAAACACTCACAATTAAAGTGAGACAACAACCATATGTGACAATTACTGGCTATTGCTGAATGCTTAAACTATAACAGAAGAGACATAATTTTTAAATGCCAATTTGCTAACATTAGCCACCATAAGCTATAGCAGAGTAAGTGAGGCTGAAGCTGAAAAACTGTGGTTTTCCTATTGCTTATGTTCAATTTTACATATGTAGGGGGAAGATTATGTTATTTCTTCTGACAAAAGTTATGTGGTCTAATCTTAATATTAAAGTGATGCATTGCTGTTTAAAGGCTACATGTAAAACATTTAAAGTCCCTGTGAAATTGCCTATTTATTGAATGCATAAAGGTCTGATTGCGTCTGATCATTTCCCTACAGCGTGAAAGGAAACCAACTCTCTGCAGAGGAAGAGAAACAGTTTGAAACAGAGAAAAGGCTGCGTTTCCACTGAGTGGCCCCTCCCGTCTGACGCCCGCTGATTCATGTCCACGTGGCAGAAAAGATGTTGCATAAAGTCAGACTATAATGGACTTTATAAGCATCACATCATTTAGTGTTGGTGAAACCACTTTTGCACTGAGGAATCTGTCGGTTTCATGTTGGAGATGTGTGAAACTGTGAAATTTTGACCAAATATGTGACAGTCGACGTGACTGTCCCAAAAAAAGGAAGTGGAAAAGAAAATAACGTCTTCCTTCTTCATGAACGTTTTTATAGACTTGTTAAGTGTTTGTTGTACAAGTGTAATTTATGATATTTATTATTTTACTGTAAAGTCAAGGAGCTGTTTTCCACACCACTGATGAAATGTGTTAACTTCAGAGAGTGAATAATGTTTACCATCCTAATGAGTAAATTTCAGTTGCATGACATCAGTGTATGAATTCCCCTGATGGACTTTTGACAGTGCTGGTGGTGAATAGCCTTTGGTGAGTTTAATAAACGAGACTTCTCTATTCTTTACTCAGCATTTAACTTGGAAAAGTGCAGTTCCCACAAAATGGAACACAGCCATTATTCATATTTATTCTGCTATATTTCAAAATGTGTGCTGTGGAAAAGACGCAAGTATTAATACAGGCCCAAATGCTCAAAAGAGCATCTCTTTTTTCAGACAGCCCCGAGAACTGTGACCATGTCTTTTTGATAATGGTGGTTGTAACAAAAAATATGATCTGTATACAGACAGCAACAATCGAACAATGTCTTACTATGACTTTTTTTGACATACTATATACTATTACTTTTTTTATTTATTCAACATGCTATACACGTTTTGTTTTTTTTACATACTATGACTTTTTTTTTTTTTTTAAATCAACATGCTATACTATGACTTTTTTCGACCTGTTTTACTTTGACTTTTTCAACTATACTGTGATATTTGCTACTACCTTTTTTGACATACTATACCATAACTATAACCCTTTTTCTGACATGCTATCTATTACTTGTAAATACTTTTTTCGACATGATTTACTATTACTTTTTTCAATATGCTTTAGGTCTACTATGATATTACTATTTTTTTTTTTTGTCTTTTTACGAAATGTTATACTGTGACTTTTTGTATTACTTTTTTTTTCAACATGCTTTACTATGATTTTTTTGTATTACTTTTTTTTTCAACATGCTTTACTATGATTTTTTTATTACTTTTTTTCAACATGCTATACTATGACTTTTTGTATTACTTTTCTTCAACATGCTATACTATGACTTTTTGTATTACTTTTCTTCAACATGCTTTACTATTTGACACATTGAAATTCTGACATTGATTTGAGCCCCACCGTCGTATGAGTTAGCCCCACCGTAGTTGAACCAGAAAAAATACTCTGGCGCCGCCACTGCCTTTGATACATGTCACATCCCCCTCTCTCTCCCATGTTTCCTCTCTATCCACCGCTAAATACAAAGGTGTCTATGCAAGAAAATAATCTTTAAAAAAAAAAGCCTTGATCATATTGTTAAAAAAAGGTCATGCTATAGCATGTCGAAAATTCACGAAAAAGTCAGTCAGAATATATTCATAAAACAATATTTAAAATTGTTAAAGAGTCATAAAAATCGCTCATATCGCTTGATTCACCAAGTCTCAGTGTAGTGAGTCCAAAACAGCCATAAAAAGCCATGATCAATTTTTTCAGGAAAAAAAAGTCATATTATAGCATGTCGAAAAAAAAAGTGAAAAATCGACAAAATTCATAAAATGTTGTAAAAATGATGTAAAAGTCCTAACATATGCTTCTATATCGTGTGTCAATCAAAATCTGAGTGTAGTGAGTGCAAAATAGTTATAAAAAGGCTTAGTCATATCATCCCCCCCCCCCAAAAAAGTCATACTATAGCACGTCGAAAATTCACGAAAAAGTCAGTCAGGATATATTCATAAAAAAATTGTTAAAATTGTTAAAAAGGCATAAAAATCGCTCATCTCGCTTGACGCGCCTAGTCTCAGTGTAGTGAGTCCAAAACAGCCATAAAAAGCCATGGTCAACTTTTTCAGGGAAAAAAAAGGGAAAAATCGACAAAATTCATAAAATGTTGTAAAAATGATGTAAAAGTCCTAACATATGCTTCTATATCGCGTGTCAATCAAAATCTGAGTGTAGTGAGTCCAAAACAGTCATAAAAAGGCTTATTCATGGCAGGCAGGTGGTTGAGTGGTTAGAGTGCATGCCATTTACCCATGTCTGCATATATGCAGCAGCCTCAGGTTCGAATCCCGGCTGGAGATCCTTTGATACATGTCACATCCCCCTCTCTCTCCCATGTGAAAAGTGCGGAGTTCAACAGCACCACCACGTCACGTCGTAACGGCATTCAGGTAGCTGCGATGACAACTGTCACTGATCTGGGTTCATTAACAGACTGTACTGTCCGTACGTCAACGTCACTCATGTGAGCCCGCTTTTAGTGTATGCTCGACACAGAGACAGCAGGCTACTAGTTTGTAAGCTACCTGGCTCTAGCAGTTCGCGTTAGCGGCTTATAGTCACTCACGTTAAGTTAACGTTAGTAAGCTGGTCAAAATTGATCATGGATACATTTGTTTTTAAACGTCGTCGGACGGAACAGATGGCGGTGGCGGGCGTGTTGGATAAAACTACGGACGCACCGTTGACACCTGCAGGGGAAGATGACCACTCGGGTCCCGGCTGTTAACGTAACTATTCACGTTTCGCTGTCTCTGTCTCTCTCTCTCTCACTGTGTGCGTGATTATAGCTGCGGGAGGGTGTTGTCAGCGCCGCCGCCAGGATTCAATTTCAATGTACGCACAGAAACGGCAAATACAACAACAAATGGAAAAATACTTTTTTAAGACAAAATCTAATGTTTTCAGTATCAGTTAAATCAGTAGTGTATATCATGGTGGTAGGCCCCGGTGCAAATAGTTTTTTGTGCCCTCCATCCCCGACCTAAACACAAGCGCACGCTTGTGAGCACTCCACGCACGCACACACACGCTTGGACACGCACAGTACGGTATGATAACTCTGCCGGCCCGGGGAGAGAGACATGCATCGGCTCGGCCTACAGTGCTCAGCAGCAGAGAGGTGACGAGACTAGAGCCGAGCTGTATTGTGTAGTGGAGAGGGGCCAACACACGCTATGCGTAATTGCGCACACACGCGCGATCGTCCTCTCAAATGCGGCTGCATCCGGCCCGGTTCAGCAGCATCAAAAAAAAATTTCCACCTTCAAAAAAAGTCCTCCCAGTGCGTACTGGATTCCGGCTGGCAGCGCCACTGGGTGTTGTTATATATTCACATTGAAATTCTGACATTGATTTGAGCCCCACCGTCGTATGAGTTAGCCCCACCGTAGTTGAACCAGAAAAAATACTCTGGCGCCGCCACTGGACAGGCGCCAGCCGTGGCGGTGGCCGGTGACGACCCGCGGCGTGGCGGTGGCCGGGGACGACCAGGGACGACTGGCAACGTGGCGGTGGCCGGGGACGACCCACCCCGTGGCGGTGGCCAGGCCAGGCCAGGCGGTCCGACACGTCAGGCGGTCGTAGCACTAACCGAGTTACGTGCCATGCGAGGGCCCATTATCACTGCTCGCAGTTTTCATTTTTATTACTTTTTTTCAACATGCTATACTATGACTTTTTGTATTATTTTTTCTCAACATGCTTTACTATGATTTTTTTATTACTTTTTTTCAACATGCTATACTATGACTTTTTGTATTATTTTTTTCCAACATGCTATACTAGACTGTTTTTATTACTTTTTTCGACCTGCTCAACATGCTATATTATGAATGCTATTTTGGAAGGTCAAAAAAAAAATGAAAAAAATAATCATAATACATGTTGGAGAAAAATTATTAAAATTTGAATATAACATGTAAAACAAAATTCACAGTATAGAACATTGAAAACAGTAATTAAAGAATTCATTGTATAGCATGCCCGAAAAAGTCAGAATAAAGCATTTTGAAAAACTTTTTAAAAAAGTAAAAGTAAAGCATATCTAAAAAATAATTTAAAAGTCATAAAATAGTAATTAAAAAAGTCATTATAGCATGTTGAAAAAAATTCATAACATGGAAAAATTCATAGTAAAAGCATGTTGAAAAAAGTCATACTATAGCACGTCACCGTAACCTCAAAATAACCTGGGAATATTAAACTCTCTCTCTTCACACTAATTACACTCAGTATATTGAAAAAAATACTAAGCCACATAAGATAATGAACATCCAGTAATGTAATGTTTATTTATAAACAATGTCAATGTCTCAGATGTTCTCAATAACTTTAGACAGTTTCAACCCAGTGTTTACAATGAAAAGTCTCATTATTTTGAAGACAAAATTACTTTGGGTCAGCTTGACGCCCACCAGAAAAGTGTTACTGCAGATGATTAATCGAGGAGGGTGAGAAAGACTACATAGGATAAAATCTGATGACATGACCTGTCATTTGCACAAAGAGCAATATACTTTGAATCTAGAAATGACGTGGTGTCCTGACATTGTTTCCTTCTTCTAAACAAAACCTTAAATTAATTGCTTGTTAGAGCAGGCAAGCATTCCCAGTCCAAATATTAAGCTCATTTGCTGTTCTGATTTACTAAACAATTACTTTCTAGTGTTTTTTTTGTAAAGGTTGGCCTGCAGGGCCGAGGCTTCAACCTGACAGCACATGAACAGCTGTCTGTTCCGATAGCTTAAATAATTTGCCCATTAGGATTCTTTGAGTGACTTCACATTATTATTATCATCATGATTATAATACACTGTGAAGTAGTGTTTCGCTGACCTATAAAAACTATATAAAGAAGCCCAAATATAGAAAAACAGGCCTTTATTTAGTCTTTTTACATATGGCTTTAGCTTTTCTTTTATTACAAACTGGTTTTACAAAAAGGTTCTGAGGACTCAAATCAACCACAGGTGGAAAATCATGAAGAGGCTGATGACACTGCAAAGTTACATCTACAATCCCGCACGGTTCTGGCCACAAAGTAGTCACAGATAGAAAAAACAGCAAGGAAACAGTTGTCTCGAAACACCGCAGCACATCATCAGACAGACAAGGGACAAACCAGATGGACTGAGTCAACTGAGATGTCGCAGGTCACGGATAAGAATGTGAAAATACATGATTCACTTCTCTGCACCCAGTGATGCTCATGTCTCGTTCACGTCGCCAATGTGTTGACCCGTCGGCGTGGAATAAACATTTGATCTCGAAGCTCTTTCCGACCAACAGCTGTACCATCATGACTCACAAAATGTAAGGACACAATAAAAAGACTGCAAAAGCAAAAGGCCAGTATGTTACAGCCCAGTGTTGAGTGACCTGGAGCGTGTTGACCGATTTCATCCTAAACCCCAGTCGTTAGCCACCACAACATCTAGTTTCTAAACAAGATCAGTATTCTCTACGTCTAATTACTACAATACAGCTCTGTCAATCAGTTATTTGATTCAGTGGAATTAGAAGACAGAATCAAGAGTATCAAATGCATACTTAAAAATCATTAACACCGCATTACATTAGATTGCACTGCATCTAGATTCAGTTTTCAACGATCCATCGGCTGACACTCGACGCGTATAAAAAAGTTTCATTTTCCAAACTGGTTTTAAGGTTTAAGTCCATCATGAACACCGTGGTTCAAAGTTCTTGTCACAAAAGGTGTTGCATAAACAGGATATGAAGTCTTTTGCATACAGAGGTCTGCAGAGTGGACTCGGTCTCATGTCTCTCTCCTCGCCTTCTTCTTCTTTGCCGGTTTGGCCGCTTGGCTCTCCTCAGGTTTTTCTGTGGAAACACAAAAAGTCAGAAGATTAGTGACATAACTCTAAACATGTGATTCACATTTTTTTTTACTCATTATCCAAGCTTTCCAAAATGCTGAACAGCATCTATACGATACCTCTTCTATTTCACGAGGAGGCATCCAGTGTAACGCCCCACTAAAGTTTAAATGTGCTTACTTTGTTGTGTTGGAGCAGAAAGGTTGTTCTGCTTGGCAGTGAGCTCTCCGTCAGTTGGCTTCTGTGGCACTTGTGTGACAGGGGGTTTCTGGGATATGTTGTCCTTCACTTGTTGCTCCACTCTTGCCTACAAGAAAAAGAGGCATGTGTCCTTTTTTGTTTGTTTTAATCACCTCAGCAGGAAATTAAGAAATGGTGCGGTGTTGAATATGACAAAATAGGAACTGTTCTGCAGAAAAACCCTGTTTGCATGATCTGCTCTGGCGACAGACATCACCACCACTGACCTCGACAGCAGCTGCTTTGATAGGCTGGACGGCAGCAGCAGTCAGAACAGGTGGCTGCTTCTTCACAAAGGCTGCAGGTGTCGCTTCCTTCTCCGGCTCCTCGACCTTCACGGGACACGAGCAAAAGTTACATCAACATGTGCAGTGAATTCAAAGTAAACTTTCCAAAAAAGACTATTATGAATTAGCTCAAAAGGCCAATAAATCATTTAAGTAATTAATAGCAATATATTCTTAGGTTATACATGTTTTATGTACTTATTGCACAGAAAGAGTGTCACAATATTCAGGCTCTCTTGATTTTTCTACTACATTTGCAAAACAATTTCTTACGTCATTTGTTTTTTGCAAACTGTGTTTTCTTGCGTTATCCTCACAAGCAGTTACCTGGCCAGCTGTTCCTCCCTCCTCAGCAGTCTTCTTCTTCTTCTTCTTTTTCTTTTTAGTTTTAGCTGCCCCATCAGCAGCAGTCTCTCCCTTGTCCTTCTCATCTTCATCATCGTCCTGACAAACGGAAAAAAAACAGGCCAGTCAGTGTACATGAAACACATGTTGACGGAATTTTCTAATTACTCTGCCATTTACTGACTGCCAGAAGGGTTGGACATAGAGCCAACCTGCTTATTTGAACATGGGGCATTAGAAATAAATGTAATCTAAAACCACCAATTAGGTGATAACTAGCCAACTAGGTGCTAGCTAGCAGAGAGACAGATTGATATTATTTGTTCTCTTACCAGTCACTGATGGATGTACTTTAAAACCAACTGATTTCTGATGTTCCCAAATATCATTATTTGATGACAACATTACCAGCAATAAACCAGAACAAACATTACAACTGCATTTGAAACGGCAGTGAAAACATGGGCGGGGCAGCACGATAATGAATGAGTGCAAGGATGGGTTGAAGAGATGCTGGCTCTGTTGAAGCAACAGGATTTGCTTTCTATGGTGCCATCTGGTGGTAGCATCAAGAAAACAAGGACAGCGCTGACAAACAGCAATGTATGAGACTATATTCATTTCTCATGCTATGACACAACAAAATATCTGCCATGAAGAGTGTTTAAGAACATTCTGTGTACATGCACTCATTCCTGAGAAGCGGTCTGATCCGTCACAATTACAGAACACACCTGTGTGGGTGTACCGTGGGTGTGCAGCGGTAATTATATCGGAAAAACAAAATAATGACAAATGCTGGGTGTGTCCTCCATTCCATTGAAGTATATAATGTTAAGTCACTGCGATCAGCAGCAGGGCCACCGTCAGATGGTTAAAGTACCATCTAGTACTCTGCACCCAGGAGTACTAGATGGTTATTCCTTAAAATTCCAAGTAATTCCCACAATGCTTAGTTTTGTCCCCAGCCTGGGCATACTTACAGCAGCTCCAATCAACAGATCAGCCTTGGAGGGCTCAGGAAAGTTCTGCTCCAGAGCAGGAGGGGGCTCAGGGGTGGGCTCTTCGTAGTTGCCCCAGGCTTCAGATGGGGCGTTCCAGTCGGAGCTGGGGTCCGCTGCACTACCATCTGGGAAACACAAACCGCCATCAGAAAAAGACAAGTGTAAATCATACATCAAAGATAAACAAAGCACTTATATTATCCTTACTGAGTCCAGACCACTCGTCGGCTACTCTTGGCTTACTGAGCCAGGGCAGGTCGCTCACGGGCTGGGGCTCTGCAAAGGCACAACAACAACAACTTAACCTGCAATCCACAAGGGATACTCTGGGAAACTATGCCATATAAGGGTTTATTGTATACTAACCAGCAGTACCAATACCCAGTCCAGTTAAAGACACCAGATTTCGCTCCGTGGCCATCTCCCTGTCAATGACAGTCCACGAATCTGAAACACACATATCACAGATACTATAATGTTAATAATTTTATCTGTACGGATGTGCAGAGGTAAATCTTTATGTTTAGTCATTACACCGTTTTATCTTTAACTAGATATTGAGAAAATCTCACCACTAGGTCCGTTTAGTAGCCACTCTGAAGCATTTGATTTGCCCCGCTGCCTTCGAAAATCTAGATGAGTATCATGTGATTTGATCGAAGGCTCAAGCCCAGCAACTAAATTAGCCTTGGGCTGAGATTGTTGCCGTTTCCAAGCCTCGGATACGTTTTCATTATATTGTTTTACAATGTTTTTCAAATTGAGTTCTGACAGTTTTATAAGATGGTGACTAAAAACAGAATTTTATGCTGATTGGTCACATCTAGCTTATCAATGCATCGCCAACTCTGACAATGTAGAGCTTATCAGGCATTAAGTGCTTCATGGAATGCCATAAAGCTTTTACAGGTCAGTGGTAAAACATTTTTACCATCAATATCTGCTCTCCACAGTGATGCTGGTTCTCTACTGGTTGTCCAGGGGCCTGCTTTCGGAGCAACGGTAGGAGCAGGAACCTTTACAGCCATGTCAGTCACACCGGCAGCCACCGCTACCACCTCACTGCTGTTAACTGATACCAAGAGAGACACTTAACACTCAGCCGCAATAAACACAGAGCAGGTTGGCGACACGTTCAATATGGGAGTTCCCAATGGAGCATGTTGTGACCTTTGGATCCATTAAAGATTTTTGCATTGATGATATCAGTTATTGGGGTGTCTTTCTGAAGTGGTCACAGATGAAGCATTTTCTGCTGATAATTACCTTGAGATACAACAGCCTCGACCTTCTCTGGCTTCACTTTTGTAGATTCTCCGGGAAAAAATAAATAAATAAAAGGTCAATATATATCTTAAGTATAGCATATAGGAGAGCATGCTCATTAGAGAGGGGGAGTGTACACACACACACACATAAAACAGTAAAACACTTCAGGGAAAACTCACTCTGGGAGTCAATTAAAGTCCTGTATTTATAGTCTGTCCTGTTAATAAGAGACTAACCAAAGCCAACAACAGCCTATACATAACAGACAAAAACACGTCTCTCTTGGTGCCATATTAGGCTGTTTGTCCAATATGGCCTGGAGGCTTTGTGTGACACAAAACACTGTTGCAAACTCCTTCCCTAATCCAATTTAAAAACTTCTCCAAAACAGCAAATCCCAGCCTGAATGAAAACAAATATGGTTTGATGAGTTACGTCTTAAGAGCCACCTTTTTTCTTCTTCTGGCTGGCAGATGTGGGCGCGGCAGAGGCCTTGGGCTGCTCTGGGGGAGTTCTTGCATGCGTGTCCCCTCCTCCCGGACTGGCAGAGCCATCACTGGAACTCTTGTCCTTCTTGCGTTGCTCACGTTTCTCCTTGTTGCTGACCTTGGTCTCCCATGTGCCTGAAAAGCACCGTTAAGTGCAGCATGGAATTAGTTGCAAAATACTGGGAGGTTTCATTATGGGATTAGTGAGGAAATATGGCATGGATTAGGCAGGCAATAGATTTCACCTTCTTCTGGTTCTTTGCCATCTGCCGTCACCGTCTTGGTCTCCTTTACAGCCTGTTTGGCCTTCTTCTTGGACTTCTTTAACTAAAAGTAGAGAAACAGTGTGCATAAAGGAAAAAGGAAGGATAAAAACAAACAAAAGAAACATCTGGGGTTGTGAGACTAGGTTTAAAGAAAGAGGGGAAGGGCTAAAGCAGAGAAATTATACAGCACATATGATTTCATTTCCAAGAGCAGCAACTGGGCAAGCAGCCCCATGCTGACTGATCCATGGGCAGTCAATCAAATCAGCACGCTCAAGCCACGTCTATTTATAAGTGAAACTACACCCAATGTCCAAGACTCCCTAAATATATAACATATCCTTTTTGTGAACACTATTTTTACATTCTTAGCATATGCCCAATTACATCTTCTGACTCCAGCACCTTTAGGGACCACACTTTGTGGTATTCAGAGAGAGGCATTAGATGATAAGGCTGCACTTTGTGCCGTCCTAAACCGGGAGCCACCCTCCAGGATTTTTGCTGCATCTGCAAGTTAAAAACTGTAACCCAACACTGACAGCTGGTCTGGCTACATCACTGCAGGGTGACAGTGAGGAATGGTGGCGTTTTCTCAACCGCGTTACATAGCAGAGGACCCGCAAAAATAATGATATTCAGTCATTTATATAAACATAATGTGGGGAAGTCCATTACACTGGACAAACTATCGTGGTGTGTCGGTGTTGCAGCAAAATTACCTCTGCAGCCTTCCCAGCCTTGACTTCTGGTGTTGGCGGCTGATGATGTGGCACTATCTCATCCGATGCTATGGCTTCTTCCTGCGGTTCAGGAACAGCTCTCCCGTTTGGCTGGGCTTTCTGGGATGCACACGTGAAAAACAAACGTAAAGGGCAATGACAACGTTCAGATATATCCCCTCCACGCAAACAATATGCAACATATCAGCCGAGGCTCGCACAGGCAGGTCGGACACTAGCCCGAAGCTAGCTAGGGTTTTGGCCATGACATGATTCAACTGTCACTGTGGCGTTAGCTTGACAGCTAGTCTGGCTAACGATACGGCTATCAAGCTAGGAGAAGGGTGTAGACCGGTTTCATTTAGGCTACGCACCTTTTCTGCCTTCTTCTTCTTTTTCTTCGGTTCTTCGGATTTGACAGGTTTGCCGGCACCTCGCGTCACATCAATGCCGTCGTCAACGGAGCCTACGGCGGGTTGTTTCTTGAAGAGAGACCGGCAAGCCGAGGCCCACAGAGCGAACATCAGCACCAGCCCGGTACATGCCGCTAAGAGGATCACCCATGGTGGAATAAGCTCGGGCTTCAGTCCCAAATCCACGCCGAGCTCGGAGCGAAGCAGCCCCAGACCTTTAGACAACAGTTCATTGAAACGGCTCGTCAGCAGCTCGACCTGCTGAGAGGCCGCGTCCTGCCACTGCTCCATTTGATTTTCGAATAGACCGATTAGTCACGCTTTGATTGCCACCGTTAGCCGCGCTAGCCTGCAGTGCTAGCTAAAAATAACGGAACGACTTCGACATGATGGAAGACAATACATTCATCCAGTCATCCGCCAGCCACATCGACCTAGTCAGACAGCCAGCTCGCTAGCTAAATCGCTTTAAGGCGGTGGTAGCACACTCAAGTTAGCTTACTAGCAAGCAAGCTAGCGGATATCATTGTAAGATAATATGCCTCCGTTAGCTGACCACCGAGCACAATGTGACCGCGAGCAAGCCAGGTTCACCTCATATGGCTCAGTTTTGACTGGAGGAAAAGCGGTGCATTCACTGTCACCTGTAATGTGGAGTTTCCGGGTAGATAATAGCAACCGCGTATCGTCGCAACGTATTCAAAAGAAGAATTTGAATACCAATTAACAATTGTTGGTTTCGCAGCTTTTTTTATTTAATACATTTTCGCCATGTTTTGTAAGTGACGGCTATTATCATCTAAAATAC
Organism: Eutrigla gurnardus; assembly: GCF_963514095.1. NCBI lineage: Eukaryota > Metazoa > Chordata > Actinopteri > Perciformes > Triglidae > Eutrigla > Eutrigla gurnardus. The sequence goes on along the minus strand of NC_139937.1, from coordinate 14,346,984 downwards.
AGCACTCCCCTGTATTGTTATTTTCCAACATTTATTGTACATTTGTTAGATGTTAACAAAACCCCATAAAGAACACAGCCCACTATTTCGGGTCATATTGAAATTTCCAAACAAATTGACAAGGTCACAAAATTCCATTTTTCACTAAACCTAGTGAAGGCAACACAAACGGTCCACCAATGAAAAGGCGCCGCTAAGATTTCTGCTATTGTGATTGGCCCTAAATCGTCGGCGTCACAGGAAATCAACCTCCTCATTACATTACACCAATGTACCACCAATCCCCTACTACCCTTAACGTAAATCACTGAGAAAAATAATAAAGAAAAAAATCAGGCCAGACAATTTATTTGCATCCAAGTTTATTTTGAAATTCCCTACTCCCCCTGTACAAGAAAAAAAGGACTTTCCACAAAGGCAGCAGTGAACTGTCAGTGATAGTACTTTTCTAGGGAAGGAAAAAAAACTTATAATCACAGTGTCTTCTTTTCTTCTTTTAAATACTTCTACTGCTGTCATCTTTGGCTGGGTTTCGGCAGACAGCTTTCTGTCAAACCACATTCCTGGGAAGCAAAAGTTTTAGCCAATAGAGCAGGGCTGTGGGCTTTACGTTTTACAGTGCCAATGCAGGAATGTTCTGGACTGTATACCTCTTCTTCATCAACACAAAAGAAAAAAAAACAATAAAAATTGAAATAAAAATAACAAGCTGTTTGTGTTCACAACACAAACAAATATTACCGCCTGGGGAGATAGCGACAGTATGTCGAATTTCATAAAATTGTATAGACAAAAAATAAATCTACAAAAATGGAGCTAGGTAAATATTACACAACAGTAAACATGTTTTTATTTTTTTCCTTTTTTTAAACTCTGTCAACCCTCTACACAAAACCGAAGTTCTTGGTCTTAATGGCTAGCAGGAGTTTCTGTTTGAGTATCTGTTTTGAAGAATAGAGTGGCACGTAGAGACGTGAGATGCAGGTATTGGCTGTCGGGAGGTGCTGGTCGTCTGGAGGCCGGATGGTGATGGAGGGCATCGGCTGGAAACCCTCCTCGCTGGCGGGCAGAGAAGGGCTGGAGGTCCAGAAGTACACCTGAGGACAAAGAAAATCGGTCTATTTTTGCCATTTCCATTTTAATTTCAGAAAACTTTTGTTATGTTAAAATGTTTATGTACTGGAATAGGTAAGATACAATGGACTAAATTGTTGTTTCCACAGTTTGTTTAAATTATGCTTTTCAGCGACAGATTTGCAAAGATGTGGCTGTGTACAAGCCCATGCTCATGCTCCGTCACATGCATGCCTAGTGGTGTCAATTATCCAAATCCACTTTTGGATTTTACAGTCACGATTCAATTAAATGTTTGATTTTTAAAAAATTAAGCACCGACGGTGATGCCATTGTAAGAAGATGCAAGTCTCGATTCATTAAGAATAGATCCTTGTTTACATGTGATAACATATTTCACAAATCCATTTGAAACAAACTGTTAAACATCAAAGAGCAGATCCACTTCATGGCAGGAGGTTACTTTACAATAACGGGTTGGGTTTCTCAGAATTTACCTGGTGCACATGAATGCACCATGAAATCCCAGTTGGTGCACATGCTTTACCTTACAAAGTGATGTAAAAACTCAATCAAATTTAAATGGTGTTCTTAGCTGGGAGCTCCATTTTTGCTGCAGTCTACAAACTGTAGCTTTTCTGTTAACGCTTTGGTTGTTGGCGTAACTCACAAAGAAGACAAAATGTTGCCTCTTGTGACTTTAGGGAAGCAGGAGGATTAGCACCTCTGACTGGTGTCTCGAAAACTGTAGCTGCAGGCTACCTTATTTGAAGGGTTTCGTTTTCCCCCCCACTAATACTGCTTTTGACTTCGAAGGTCAACAACAGCTCATTTTGATCGATTTAGAAATTAAATCATGACACCCCTATGCCAGCTCGTCCATATTGAAGAATAATGATTAAAACAACAACAGACTTACCAGATCTTGTCTCTCAGTCATGCTCATCTTCTCCACTATGGACCAAAACCAGCGTTTAAACTGCAGGAGTTTGTCTGCATTTTCCCCTGTTGGATGGAGTACAAGTCTTTGCTTACTCTGTTACAGCAAACATCTACAACATGTCAATACTTCTGAATTCATGCAGGGAACCAAGATGAAACAAGAAAATGGACAGGAGCAGATACAGAGCAGAGGAGATCCAGACAGAGCAGCATACCAGATTCATCATTGAAGGAGGTGAAGCTAATGAGCATCTGGACGTTCACTTCTCCGCAGCCGTTGACCAGTAGCCTGAAGTCCTCGGCCGTCAGGTCCTCCAGGGCGTTCTTAGGAAGCACATCCAGCAAACCCTTCCTCATCGCCTAGGAAAGACAAAGACACACATCATAATAGTGTGAATACACATTTTGGTGATGACGTACTGGAAGAACACATTAAGTAAAGTGTTTACTTACATGGAGAGGCTGCTCAGCCACCACCAGCATTCTGTGCTCAGCATACTTCCTCACATACTCGTACACATTGAGAGGGGTTACTGGCATGTTGACCCCACCAGACAGAAGCTCCACCTGAACCAGGAAGAATAAAGCAGCGACAAACACGTTATGGATCAACATTCTTCAGTATTCAAATTCTGCTTTTAAAAAGCTGAGCCTCAAGCTGTACATTTAACATATCAATGTTCTGTGATGCAACAGAAAAACAATCACAATAGTTGATTTTCCTCATAAATAGCTGATACTTACATTTTGTATGAGGATGCATTGAATAAGGACGACTGACCATAAGTTGTACATATATTTAAAAAGATAAAATATGTGTTTTGGGTCTTAATTTGTGGAGTAGTCACGAACGGTTACTGAAATAAAGTTATTTTTTCGAATTCTCTTCTACAGAAACTGTTACTGTGTTCGCACTGATCTATATAAACATGTATTTTTGTAATTCACGTTGCAAATAATAAAACAAGTTGTTTACTGTACCCGGTAGCCTTGTGCTTGATAACAGAGCTACTTTTTATGAGCATTGCTCCTACATTCTCGCCAGCACTGCCGTTCTGCAACACGCATGCCTTGTTTTAATGTAGTGCTATTTTAACTCTGAACAACATGAGCTAAGAATGACTTTGTTAGCACTCTAGTGTTACAATCTACATTTGGCGACATGATGACAGGGTAGTCTTTTACCTGTCCTGCCCCTTCCTCTTTGCAGAGGTCAATGGCGAAGGCGAGGTCCATGGCAGCAAATACGGCATCTGCTTCACCAGCCTGAGAGTGGCGGATCAGCTGCCGCAGGCTCTCATACATGACTGGGTCGAAGAATGCAAAGTCATGCCAGTTCACCTGCAGTGACAAAGATAAGTACGTTTGGCAACTTCATTCTGAAAAGCACCATCATCAAACAGGGTCTTATTGTAGGTTCAAAAATCTATTAAATCTATCTAAAAAAGCAGATTTTCTCTTACCTTCCTCCCAAGCAGCACTTTGATGACATGTCTGTTCAACGTGATTGGACAGAGTTCATTTTGAAGCAGACATAACCCCAGTATTCTGTAGAGAAAATATAACATTCAATTATTATTTCCTACTCTGTGAAACATATCACTCACTAATAATCTCCCCAGAAGATTTTGACCAAACTATACCCAATATAAGTCTCTTCATGTTTGACCAATAAAGAAGACGATTCATTACCTGCCAATGTTTCGAAAGCAGTTCAGCCTGGCCTCTGTATTCTTGCCGGGCCGAGGTGAGTAGAAGCCTCTTTTGCCAGGCTGGTAGAAGAGAGGGGCGTTGTCGTCCCCATCATCTGGGTCGTCCAGCTCCATGTCAACCACACTGCGGGTTGAGCCGTGACGCTTACGGTTCTCCTGCTGCTACAATGACACCAAACAGAGGAGGTTGTTTAGAAGGTATGTATTGTATGTTTATAGGAGAGACATTTGTTAGCATCCCAAACCACCACCGATTATTTCCAACAGAAATTAAATGACTGTCATGACATGTTGGGGACAGTAATGAGTAATTTGTTTACTTGTGCTTTCTCTGGAGCCTCCAAAAGACCCAGGTCCAGTATACTGTCAGCACCATTTTCCCTGGAAGAGACAGAAACCAGAGGCTCATAGTTAGTTCATAAAGCTTCACGATGCATGGAAACTCTGCAACAATTTCATTTTTATATAATTTATAGTCAATCCACACAGCACTTTGAGGTGTCATGTGGGATGACAGCAGGACATTATGATCCACAACAGATGCTTACCTTCCATGTGCAATGAGAAGCTCCATGGCCTCCTCCACCCTGGCTCGGAGAGAATCCTCACTAGCCAGCAGCAGCAACAGCTGGGCAGGGGACAGCTCCAGCAACATGCCTGTTATTTTACTGGCAAAAGCCTGAAGAGACAAACACACAGCCAGTTAATTATTCCACTCAAGTCATTTTGTCAGTCATATATGTAGTTGTGTAGTGGAATAGTCCAAATATGCTTCAACACCATTTGAAAATTGATGCAGTTGGATGATGGCAAAGTTAAGATAATCATCTTGCTGTTTGAAAGTCAATTTCATGCAAATCTGGTGGTAGTCACAATGTTTTGATCTGTTCTTACAAATAGATAAAAATCAGGTTTTGGTTTCACTGAGCTTCAGCAGATACAGATGATTTATTTACCGGTTGCATTGCATGAACACGTGGGTACAGCCTTTCACCCAGGGCTTGTCTGTGTGCAGGCAGAGGGTCAGGCTCATCACTGGGGTTGCCCTCTGACGAAGGCCTGAAAGGCCTGGTGTCTATGGAGAGCTGCCTCCTCGAGTCTCTGTAGAACAAAAACATGGAGGTTTGTCCGAGTGTGGAAAATGTTTTTGTTTGTAGGAGGGGAATGTGTATTAAGTTGACGGTAACCTGTCTCGGTCTCTACGAGATCCTGCTCGAAGCCCTCCACTTCTCCTCTCTCTTTCCCGGTCTCTGTTTCTCAAACGCTGCATTAGATCTACAGACACAAACACATGCACACAAACACTGAATATAACACCTTCAATGTTTAGTGTAAATTTCTTATGTTGAAAAAACCTTATCACTCATGTGATGACTGCTTGAACCATCATTATAGTACCATTGAATGCAACAATGAATGAGTTCCATAGTACAGTATAGTTTCTATGTATTGTCATACTTGAATTGTAATCGTGATGACACGTACTGCTGGCCTGCATGCCCTTGCTGACACTCTGAACACAGTCCAGATTGGGCAGCTTATCGTTGGAAAGGAGGGCCAGGGCGATGGCCGTGTAGAAGCTGCGGGCCACGCCGCTGCCCTCGCCTGGCTCATCTTTGAAGGTGACCTTCACCCGGTGCACAGCCATGGGTGTAGTTGTGCAGCGCCTGCCAAAGTGTGTGTTTAGCTGACGCATGGTCTGTTGTATTAGCTGGTCTCGATCCCGGTCCACCTCCAGGGCCAGGTCGCGGGACTGCAGGTTCCTCAGTTTCTCCATCTCTCGACGGAACTTGGATTCCTTTACCTCAAAGCCGCCCAGCTCAGTGAGGATCTGGGATAAACAATGGAAATTACAAAATTGTAATGACCCTGCTATCCGACATAAATCATCCGAAAATGGAAATTATGCACTTTTTAAAACTTTAAAAAATGTCCTGTATCCCACTTTTGCCTCCGCCGTGTGTGTGTGTGTGTATGTATAACTGCACTTCAAATGCATGCACACACACACAAAGACTGTGTCAGGACCCACATGTGGGTAGTCAAATCCTTTTGCATAATTTTTAATTTTCATCATCTTTATTTAACATTTATATCTGCAGTAAACCTTGATCCATATGAGGGAACCTGAATGTTTGTATTGTTCTGATTACCTAAGGCAAACACATCCATAAATATTGGATGTATATTCCAACATTCCAGTACTAAGAAAGACATTTCTATTGGGATGCCCATGTTGCTTTCTGCTGGGAGCTTATGTAATTTAGATAAAGCATATTCTAACCCTCAACTGTCATATGAATACTCATTGCAGTATCCATTTTCAAGTAAAAGTTCAGTTCAGTAAAAGCATCTATTCAAGTAGGAGTAGGAGGGGTAAGGTCAAGATAATTGCTACTTTTACTTGTAAATAAATAACAGATCAATTTACCGATCCAGGCTCGGCTCCAACATCTTCCATGAAGACACGACCAAAGAGCTCCAGTGACAGACGCCAGCGGCCTAGTAGCATGTCGTGTGAGATCATCATCCCCATGAAACTACAGTGAGGTCTGGAGAGACAAAGGAACACAAATTATGATGCTGTACTTGCATTTTTAAATGCATATAAAGCAAATAATTTAATTTAATTCTGATTAGGATCACTGTTGTCTTTTAAAAAGTATGAATATTTGCATAATCCGTGGCAATTTAGTGATGCCAGTATCAGATTTGATTAGATTATACAGTATGTATAAATATATATTTAAAAAAAGGTTAATTCCGGCTACCAAGCTTATATCTGAGGGACAAAAGTCAACATCATAAACACAGATTAGTGTTTGGTACCTGAATGATGGGAGGGGAGGTCCATCACTTTCAGTGAGGCCTATCTCAGCAAGCAGGCTGCTCTTCAGCTGGGCAGCGAGGTCATGGGGTGAAGGGCCTGGTTTTGAAGCCTCCATCTCCTGCTCTGCTAGTGTCTGGTTCTCAGCGCTCCGCTGGCCAGTTTCCATACTCATCACATTCTTCAGGTTGGCTGAGTAAGACATCTTCGTAGGGAGGATCTGTTCAGAGTGGGGTTTCCGAGTAGTTCTTTAGCAATATGAACAGATGTCTTTGGTGTCGACAGTTTCATGATGAAAGAATGGAAATATGGAAATGGGCCACAGACCACAGGCTGTGTTCCGATATCCACACTTTAATTTCAGGGTAAGCAAAAATTACTACCCAAATTGTCCATTATTTATGACTGTCCATTAATTCCAATGCTCTCAAATACCATTGAAAATAATGAGGAAATAATGAATCATGGATGGTTTTTACAGATTTCTATGTAAAAGTGTATTTACTTCAACATTTCCAGGTTATTTGTTATGCATGGATATTAGAACACAGCTGTCAGCGTGTTTGTCCAGTGAAGAGGGGTGGTATACCTGAGAGGGGGAGGGTACAGAGGAGCCCATGTTTACCTCCAGGCAGTTCCTGTCCATGCTTGCCTCAGCCAGGCCTTTGGTTGCCATGTAGGAGGAAGAGTACAAACCCTGAGAGGGACGACCGAAGAGATCCTCCTTCCTGGCATTAGGCTGTTAGAGATGAAGCAAAATTAAGATGAAGCCAAACAGCGCCTGGGCATTGATATAAATAGCATGGTAACTATTATGTCAGGCTAGCTACGGTATGCTCATGTGTTGGTGTAGTGTTCTGCTAGCTCTGCTCTGTGCTTCTAAGAATCCACTGGCTCTGCCTCGCAACAGGGAGAGACTGAACTTGGCTGCATGTATTTCTACATCTTTCAGCCATCATCAGCTGCTTATCTTTCTGTGTGTAGTGACTCTCTTTTTATCAATTCATACATTGTGCAATGTGGAGAAGAGTCATTGAGTAATGTGGACATCACATTTTTCACAGATAGCCTCTCTCTTGCCAGTGTTTCCTGGGCCATTGAGACAGAGATGGCATGGCGTTGCATGCTGTTAAATGTAAAGAAGTTGTGGAGTGCATCTTTAACCCTCTCCATCTTCACGGTCTCACACAAAAGAGACTGAGCAGCGATTCTGACCTGCAGGAGGTGGGGCTGGTCTGCCAGTGGGATGGCCTCAGCCAGGGGAACATCGAAGGGGTTGGGTGGGATGCAGCCCAGGAAGGTCATGGAGTCAGAGCGTCGGAAGAAGGGGTGGTTCTGACCCGTTTCAGCCGGGACTGGGTCATCATCCTTGTCTTGCAGAGTTGAACCTGAGGTAAAGCAGAAACAAATCTGTCAGCACACCGACTAAAATGACCAAGCAGTTCTTAAACAATATTCAGTGAGTCATATATCAGATATTAGTTCTCTGGCTCACTTTGATTGGTGTCCTCGTCGTTCTCATGTTCAGAATCCTCATTGTCCAAACCCAGCTCCAAAATCTCTCGATTCCTACCAATAAAAAGTTAAATTGGGTTAGAAAACACTATTAAAAATAGTAAAGCATATTCACAGACATTAATTAGATGTAATTTACAACAATGGTTAATCAAGTGCCCTAACAACCACTATTTTGCTATATAATTTGTTGAGCAAGAAAATAGCCAGATATGCAATTCTATGCAGATAATTCAGTTGTCTAAATTGCAGAATCCCATCTTTAACAACAAATCCAAAAATGGCAACTGTAAACTGGACTTTCCCCCTCCCTGTCTTATGTTGCCAGTAAAGCAAACTTTCAGTTTCTGACATCAAAAACAGCATTTTCACTAATTTTGTTCATTTACCTTTTTCTGTCCATCTGTGGGGTGTCCAACGTGGTCTGCTGGTTCATAGCTTTAATCCAGTAGATAAGAGCCTGGAAAACGTAGGCCACGTGTTTTAGTGAGCACACGTCCAGCACAGGAAGCACATCGGAGTGTTCATCGTTGTGGGAGCGCATCAGTGATAAGGCATAATTCAGGAAGTCGCCCCGCGCCGACATCATGCCCTGGCGAGCTGTCAGCAGGGTAGCTGCTCTCCTGAAATAAACAAAGGACACACAAAACCAGTGAGAACGCTACAAACCTCATTCACACCAGAATGCATAATTATGATGTTAATTCAATACAAAGTCTGGATTACTGTTTTTTTCCAACTATCCCAAGCATTTCTAGCATTTCCAGCTACTCAAGGCGCTTTACACTACATTCAGTCTATTCACCCATTCACACACATTCATACACTGATGGCAGAGGAGCAGCCTGCTCAAAAACAGACTCAGTCTGCAAAGGCCTTAACTGTCACATGTATAGTCTGATCAGTTGATAACCGTTTGGTGATAAAGAAGAATTACAAAAATGTTTATTTTACCTGCGTCCTTCCAGGGTGCGGAGGCTGGCCTCCTCCCGGGCCGTCATGCGTTCCCTGCGAGCCGAGTGCTGGGAGGCGTGCAGCGGGTGACTGGGGTGACCCGGGTCTCCAGCAGATGACAGAGCCGAGCCATATCGCAACTGGGCCTCAGTGGAATCCATGATCGACACCATCCAGTTCCAGGTGGGAATCAACTTTTCTTCGACGTAGTTCTAAATCAAATCATTACACAGATCACATTTTTAATTAATAAAACAAGATAATGTTCAGGCAGTGATTGTTGTGAGCTGGATACAGTGCAATTCAAATAAATATAAAAACAGGGAGGGGTATTGGCAGGGATCCCCCAAAACATTATTTTGATTCTTAAGGTAAACCTAAGTTTTACAGTGCTGTACTGTTGCAATATTACAATTTGATTTGGGCTTATATTTGTTATTGGTAAATTCAACAGTTGAAGTGTCTTCAAAAGTGGCACCCAGAATAATACAAGTTAACTCAAGCTTAGTTTATTGCACATGTTAAAAAGTGTACTGATATAAGACAACAGTCTTTTGCTCAATCAAATCAGGGTCATGATGATAAATGACAAAGTTCTGGTAACACTGTATCATAATATTTTTTTTTTCCAAAGCATATGCAATGATTGTTCAATGATTGGTACCGAAACCTAAATAGATTAATAATGTTCTATTAATGGTGTCCTTCAGAAATCAGTAGGTTGGTGCCTTGGTAGGGTAGTAGAGATTCTTGATCACCACAAGATGGCAGTGTATCTTACCTGCAGATTGACTGCATCCTGGTAGGTGAGTTTTACAGCAGCAGGGTACTGCGAGTACACTAGATGGTTGTACTTGGGAATCAGACTCATGAGGTCTGAGATCTGCCTAATGACGATGCTGTAAGCCCTGGCCAGGCTGCTAGCAGATGTCAGATAACTGCTGGAGTTGCTGGCCTCCAGAGCCGCCGCCGCGGCAGCAGCACTGGAGCTGATGGCACTGGAGCGACGCAGGTTGGTGGGGTCGATGTATATCAGGCCAGTGGAGCTCGCTGTGAAACAGACCATTTTAGGTACAATCAATACCACAATCAGACCATTTTCTTGACAGTCATCTGGAACCAAAAACAGCCATTTTTCACAAAAAGACACTGACCAGCTGGTGCTGAGGAGCTGGAAGGAGCGCTTCCAGTGGCCCTCTGGCTGGGGGTGTTTCTAACAGCCCACTGCATGGAGCGAGGAGCCTGGGCTGCACTGTTAGCGTGGGAAGCGCTTGTTGTCCTTTCCAGCGGCTCATCCACCAGGAACGTCTCCTGGTCGACATCGTCACTCTGGCTGCTGCTGCTGTCGGAATCACTGGAGTCATTAGACTGGGAGTCATCCTCTGAAAAGAAGGCAGGGACACTGCTGGCACCTTCAGAGAGGAGGAGGTGGATATGGGAGGAAGAAAAAAGACAAAAGGAGACAAGTTTAATGGCTTGTGTGTTAATCTCACCTCCCTTGCTTTTATCTTTTACATCAGATTTATCCAGGCAGGAGTGCGGGTTAGTGAATCACACCACTACAAGGCCAAACAACAGTAATAGGATGGTGACAAATATGAGCCTGAAGTCAAAACAACGGCTGCACTCTGTTGATCGCCTTGTGGTAAATAACGTCTGACTTAATTTTCTGCATTTTTTTAAGATGATTGGAAATATCATTAGACAAAAGACCAGCAATATCTTAATTGAACTGAATATTCCAAGTGGAAATTAAACAACACCATCATTAGTAAGAAATAGACATTTTAGATGACCAAGGAGAAGAAAAAAAAACACACCACTTGGAAAAGCTACAAGTTGATTAGTTTGTTATTTGGGTGAAAGGGAAAAAAAGACTACACTTGTGGAGAGTGACAGTATTAGTTAAAAATGACAGACACAATAACAGTGGAATGTGAGAAAGGGACAGCTGAAGGAACTCTCAGCAGGAATCTGTGTATGCACTTTGCAAATTCACTCTCGCCCTGACATCTGTATATGCATTGAAGTAAAGAGGAGCTCATACCAAAAATAGGAAATGCCAAGGACACCCTACTGCCTGCAAATGAAATACATCGGGTATTCAGCCAGGGACCACTTTGTCTGCTGTATCATTAGCGCTCCAAAACATAAATCCCCACAATCCAAAATGCTGACTGTTAAGCACCAATGATTTTGTGAGGACTGCATTAGTCTGCAATTCAAGGAAAATACACCACAGTGCAGCAAGACAGCAATGCAATTTCTATTTAGTAAGCAGTTGGAGCCTCAAGATTTGGAAAGATTTCAGTTTTAAGGAGGTCAATGAGAAAGGTGACCGCATTCCCACCAAAAACTCAAAAAAAGGAACAGTACAGTTTTAGGGAGGGGGATTTAAAAGGAAATCCCGAATCGAGTCTAAACTGAAAGATCAAAAACAGCTGTTGACCAACCTGCTTCAGAGCCAGCGGTGGCTGCAGTGACGACGCTCCGGCGGCCGCTCGCATTATCCTGATTGCTGTGGTTACTTTCGCTGTCGCTCTCCGTTTCAGCTGCTGCCAGGAGATCCAGCTCCATGTCGCTTCCTGAAAGCAGAAGCGACAAAAAAAGATGCTCACTCACTGCTAGGTGGAGTTTTCAGATTCAAGTTCACAACACACAACACTATGAACAACAGTTAATTCTCTTGCATTCCTATAAAAAGCAGGGTGTGTCTCACCATCCTCGTCATGCTCATCATGCTGCCCTTCTGCCTCAGCATTTTCCTCTCCCTGTTCCTCTTGGTCGTCATGATGATCTTCCTCACCAGCTACTCCCTCCACAACTTCAACCTAAAATGGAAGTATAGATATTTATTCAAAACTCAATGAAATCTTGCAGTGTAAGTAACACTGTGGGCTCTAGGTGGCATCATACATTCTTTCAAATTAGCCATCAATATACATGGTTTCACTTGCACGGAAAGTTCAGTATGGCCTTAATGATTTTATAATGAGGCTCCCCACCTCTTCCACATCTGCTGATACGATGTCATCCTGCTCCTCGTCTCTTCCTCTGACAGGCTGGGACTGGCTGCTGCGCCGAGGCTGGGGGTTCCTGATGATATAAGAGGCAGTTGTCTGGCTGGAGCTGGAAAAAAATGAAGCACAAGACCAGAAGCCATTATATCTAGTGAATAAGAAGAATCAATCATCTTCCTTTTGGATTGACTCAATGATTTCAGAAGGTCATTTGAGACGTGTCTCTAACCCGACTAAATTATACAATATGAGCACATTTCAATCATCCATGACAGTGATAAAAAGAAAATATCTACCATCAATATGAAGAAAATAAAGGCATTAAACCAACTGACCTGCTGGACTGGTCGGGGGAGGGCCTCGGAGGCAGCGGTTCAACAGAGAAGAGCTCCTCGCTGCCCTGAACCGCATCAATACTGGTGCTGGCCAAAGTGAACGGAGCCGTAGGTCTTGCTATTCCCATCCGCACCGGAACAATCAGCGACTCTGCTACATTACACAGCTCCTCCACAGCATAGGGCAGCAGAGCTTGGAAAACACGTCGACATTTCCCAATGGGCTGGGGGATGAAGTTGCTATAAGGAAAAGGTTTTTTGAGAAAAGACATAATCAGTATTCTGCATTAATTCAAAATGGAGCATGTCAAATGCTCATTGTTTGCTTGAATTGAACTAATTTAATTCAAATTATAATCCTTTCCTGACAACTTTCTCAAAAAAGTTGATGTGAAAACCTACTTTTTCTTCTTTGAGGAGGCCATCTCTACGCTTAGGATGACAAATACCCGGGCAACAGAGCGTAGGAACCTCCTGGTGACATTGACTGCCTCCTCTCTCCGGCCAGGGATGTACTTGTTCTGCAGCTCCTTTACGAGTGTACCCAGTAAAGTGTCTATGAACTAATATGAGAGAAAATCAAACAAAAAAAACACTGATGACCAAAATACTTCCATGTGCAAGGGCAAGTTTTAGAACATGCATTACCACTTATAACATTTAGCAGGTACCATTTAGTGTTTTCTAAGCAAGAATGACACAAAAACTGACATTTTGTTTAACATTGTGTCTGATTAGAGAAGCTGAGGAGGAAAACATCTGGCTCCTGATGCAGACAGACTAACTAGACTTACAGTGATGTCAGGAGCACACTTGACAATGAGGCAGTGGGTGAAACAGTCAAGGCGAATGGTGCCACTCTGCTGATTCAAGTAGACCTGCTCTTCAGGCAGGAGGTGTGCAATTCTGCTGCTGGCACTTAGTCTAGGAAATACAAAAGAAATATGGAACTCAAAATATTTCTGTGGCATATTTCAGTTCTTTGAGCACCACAAACGAAGTGATACTCACGGGTCTTTATTCTCCTGAGACCCAAACATGATCATAGACTTGAGGGCGTTCCAGTCCTGCAGGACCCTCTCCAGCGCCAGCTGAGCAAAGCGGGGAGGTTCTAGGTCATGGTCTGGCATATCAGAGTCTGAAAGAAGAAGAATGTTGTCATACAACAGACGCCTTGAAGAAATAATGTTTTAAAAAGCTCCAGCCTGGACCACAGTTAGTACTGTATATATTGTATATCATTAGTCTGCACTGATGGTTAAAAACTGGGTAATATGTGAGAAGGATCCTGAACCTACCTTCAGCATTTGCAGCCTTGCGGTTCCTGTCTTCTCTGATGCGTGGTGGTCTGTACTGACAGTGCTCAACACTCTGTCTGGCAACAGTCTGCACCAGGAACAGTAATATATGCTCTCCCCTGCAAATGGAAATGTTAAAAAATGTTTAAAAAAAATCCCTTCGCCACAACTTGCACAATATTACTATTTTCCATGTCAAAGTAATAATGCAGATGTATACAGAAATGCCCACAGTGAGCTGCCAATTAAAAGATAAAACAACATTGCGGAGATTAAGGTCACAGAGAACAGACAACACAGGGCTCTTACCTGCTGTTAGGTGTTGTGACCAGGTTGGTGGTGGTGAGTAACCTGTACAGCAGATCCAGGCGAGCAGCCTTCTGGCCAGCGATCAGCGTTTTACACTTACATTTCTCCCAACAGTCACAGTATGCTGTGGGAGAGGTCCTCTTCAGTCTGGGAAAGAAAGGAAGCAAAGTTATGATCATATAGTTGATGAAAAGTTGGGTAAGCAAAAAAAATGTTTTACAATGCTTAAATAAGGCCCCATTAATAAGGTCTATCACTTACTTGCAGTCATGGCCTTTGTGACACACCCTTGCACACTCAGTGCAGCAGCAGAGGGACTCCAGCAAACCACAGGTACGACACTCAAAGATATCCTAAATGCAAAGTCATTGTGATTAAAAATATCAATGTTTCAACTTTCAAGTAGAAGTATTGTTTAACAAATGTAGATTTCCTCAGTCGATCTTAACTGTACCACATATAGTATATCTTTGTGAAGCTAAATTTCGCCAGGCTTGGAAAAGTTTTTTTTTTTTTAATTCCATGACTTTTCCAGGTATTTCATGGATCGATCAAGAGCTTAAACACCAAAATTAGTTAAGTTCCACTTGTGTAGTGGAAAAAGAGAGGACCACTAAGTTGGCCTGGCAAGTAAGAAGCTGTCATTAAATATTTTAATTTCATACATTTTTCACCTCATGAAGTTATCAGTTACATAACTATCTTTCAAACCTTAAAATGATCAAAGAAAATGTCCATCCTTAAGAGACACTGGTTAATGCTGCTTGAGAGTGGTCTACAATATTCCACTTGTTCCTGATGAGTGCTTTTCCTCTCACTTCAGTGTAATGATATCCTCTAGGGCTGACCTGGTTAATGTGCTCTGCTCCAGTCCAAGTGAAACTGCAGGTGTCATTGCAGCAGAGAACATAGAGGGGTGAATCATCCGGGTTGGTCCCCGAGGGGCAAATCATTTCCATGAAAACCGAATCTGCATCCTCCTTCTCTGCAATGCCGGGGTCACCCACTGTGTTAAGACGTTCGAGGAACAAGAGGAAAAAATATGGAAACGGAAGGAATGTCGGTTACAACATGTAGTTAGCTGTTGCAAGCGAGGCAGCTAAATAGGTCAGGATTCACATCACTCATGGGTAACCTCCAGTGTTCCAACCTCCCCCATCAGTTTCACAAAAAGTATGCAGTTTTCTCAGAACATATTCACTAAACGGTGGCGGCTGGTATTGGGTGTACGATAGGAAGTAGGCATTTAAATACACGTATGAAATCATAACAGGGTCCCTTTGAATGACAAACGAGTTTATAACAGAAAGATGACTTATAAAATTACCCTTGGCCATTTTCTGAGCAGCCTCCAGTACAGTGATGGCCGCTGGATAGGCCCTCCCACTGACTGCCAGCATGAATGGGGTCATTCCACGGGCATCCCTGCAAACAAGAGGAACAATTAGGAACAAGACATAAACCAGGAGAACGAAAATGCCTCGGAGTTGTGTGTACGATCATATATAAAGAAAGAATCATACTTGGCAGAGAGTAGCTCCCGTAGGTGTGGCCTCAGGACCACACTGTCACACATCAGCTTTAGGATAAGGTGGGCGTTGGCCTTCCTGTCTTTAGATTCAACCACAGATGGCTCGGTGGACGGCCCTGCTCATATAAAGAAAAAGACGAGCCTTTAGATGACTTTAGATGCTTCAAGAAGGACTCATTTACATTCATACCAATGATAATTTATACGGAGGGAAAACATCAGAATTCTCTGCTTCTCTGATCTTAGGAAAAAAGTTTAATTGGCAATGATATTTCAACATTGCTTCATCAATTATTTCCTGCTGTTATAAAATGGTTAAGTATGTTGACAGTATGTAGTATAAAATGGTTAAGTATGTTGACAGTATGTAGTACAATATGTACAGACTATAGTATAGATTTGGGACACAGCTCCTTCTCCTCCTCTATGACGAAGATGGCATGTACCTGGTATGGTGGAGGTGCTGGGTCCTTGGCTGGTCCCTGTGGAGGCCGTGGTGAGTGAACCCACAGCTGGTGCTAGAATGAAGTCAATGTCACCATCTGTTGATCAAATATAAACAGTGTTTGTAGATTGTAAATTTCACTTCAGTTAAGAAACACGTAGTACAAAGTAGCAGGCAAGGGAGGAGTGTTAATCCATGATCGCAGACAGACTTCCAGTAAAGTCATGTAATGCCCATTGAGACTGGAAATAGCGAAACGACTCTAGAGGCTGCACTGGTGTGGATGAACACGGCAGTTTTTACATATAGTTAGTCACTGGAGTCAGGATAGCATATCTTTGGAAATCTTCCACAACCGCTGGCTTGATGCTTACTAGGAAAATGCAAAATAACATGTTCACTGCAGTAGAGAGGTGGTCTCATTTAAATTCTTGCTTTTGTTACAGTGGTGTCTGTGTGAAAGGACTCTAAAGCTCTAGACAAATTAAACTTTAATTATAAAAACGTTTAGAGGTAAACTGACCAGGGTCCATGGGTGGGGGGTCAGGGACCCAGCTTGGTGGGGCAATGGGTGGTGACACAGGATCCTGGTGGTCGCTAGATGATGGGCCAGATTCATGGCGGCCAAGACCTGCTGCTCTTAGAGACCTCCGCATCATCTCCCTCAGACGAAGCCTGGTGAAAGCACAAAAAATAATGCCAATGAAATTAAGACCAACAATGTGTTTTCATATTCCTGTTCCCCTACACTTGATGCAAAAAAGATTCCATCCTTGTGTACTCCAAACAACACTGTACAGTTGTCTGGAAACACTATTCTACCTTATATATTCTGTATAGTGCAATAACAGCACAACGGTTATTTACCCCCTGCTGCTGGAGGAGCCAGTCCTATTCCCAGAACTGTTGCTTGAAACCACAGAGATGGCATTGGCAATTGCCTCCACAGCGGAGAGACGCTCTGCAAATGTGTTCCTCTCCGACCTTTCAGCTTCTGAAATTACATTGCATAGTCACTTAGCATGGAGAAGAGAGTATTGGGGAAACAGACAATTAAAATGATACAGGAGCAGCCTCCCCACTAGAATTGTGTATTGAGAGAAAGGGTGATTTTCCTGCATTTTAATAACTTTGCATTTTTATTAAGAGATGGCATAGACCACAACTAAAAGAAAATGTGACTGTGACCAGGAAATCAATATAAACTACTGTGATCAGACTTAAATATTCAAAATTATTTATAACGTTTATAATGTTAGACCCAGCTTTCGGGATCTGTATATCGATCGTCTCTAAAGTACCAGCTTACCCTCCTCCTCTTTGGTCTCCTTGTTACTAACAGGGAAGCAGACAGAGACGGCAGCATGGAGGATGTTGCGGTTTCCATCACAGCGGTGATCCAGAAGTGCTCCAAGGGCCTGGCTGCCCTGATCTAACAAGAAAGCCTGCTCTAAGTTCACCAGGTACTGCCGACATGCCTCATAGTCACAACGCAGCACATGCTGCATTAGCGTCTGCTTCTGAAAGACACAAAAATGATGAGTGAGTACCGATTATGATCACTCATTTGGATGCCTCTTATGTTTCACTGTGGCTTAGACAGCATTGCTTTGTGGTCTTTCGGACAGAATGGGTAGGGCCATGATATAAACCGCACTAAAACTGCTTTTGCAATGCAACAGTGTAACTGAGAACTATGTTTTAAGGATACAAAATAACACTAAATAGTACATCTACTTAGTCATCTACTTGTTATCAGTCTGTATGAAATTGTATTTATATAAAAGGTCATATTTACCTCTACAGCCATAATAATTATAGCAGCTTTCTTTTTAATTGTGGAATTAGATGGGAGATTGGCCAGAGAGTGCACCCCCATCCCCAAGCTGTTTATAGGGGGCAGGTCCAACCAATCAGGATCTCGAATTCCTCCCATGCAGTCTTTTGCCATAGGGTAGATCGTGCCATTTCCATCCCGAAGAATGATGGGAGATTCCTGGAAGAAAAATCATTTCAATATTTTAGATTTGTATATATTAAAGGGATGTACAAAATTGCAAAAACATGGCAACTATTTGGGAGATTATATTACCTGTCCTGCAGTAAAGATGGCCACATTGCGCTCACTCTGGCCCAGGAAGGCCAGGTTACTAGTGGGGAAGTTGTTCTCTTGTTCAGCTTTGCCTGTGGCCAGGTCAAAGATACAGTAACGCACCCAGTTACCAGTTTTCAGCACTGCGTGGACTCCTGGAAGATTGAAAGATGTTTAAGTTAGAAATACAAATGGAATACAAATAGAAAACTACAAAACAAATGTATTGATTAAGTATAAACGGACATATAAAAACACGGACAAAGAATCACCTTTGGAGTCAACATTCACGGCCAGAATTTCAGCCTTTTCTGGGATACAGAGCTTTTTAGGCGTGCGCTGAAAACAATCAGGAACTTTAGGAGTCCCACCTGTTTTGACCACCTGTCAGGAAAAGATTGGAGAGAGAGAAAAAAGTCAAATTAATGTGAACGTCAGTAGGCGAGAAGCTCCCACCTGCAAAGATTTCACACTGAACTCCAAATATTGAGATGAAGAATAACAATGTTGGATCAATTTATGTCCATACCTGCAGCTCGTCTATTCTGAGGAGCCTACAGTCCTGCAACAGTGAGGATGGGTCTGAGTCAGTGGGAGCAGCAGTGCTCTGGTTGTTCATGCTGCTTGATGTCCCTGGAAACTTCACAGCAACGTATGCACCATCCACTTTAAGCACCTAGAACATAGTAAGGAAAAGTAAAGTTGTAAAACTGAGATGTCACGACAAACCAGGGACACATGATGAAAAGCCGGATTTTAGAGTAGCCAGAGACACCTGAATGACTTATTATTCAAAGATATTACTACATTTGCAGACATTGATCTTCTATGTCTTGCCACATACAGAATGCACCCACCTTTCCCACGGGGACGTTTTTAACATCCTCCACAAACACCACCTCCCTGAGAGGCCACTGCTCCTCGTTCACCTTCTCCTCCTCTTTGGGAGCCGGGGTAGAACGCCTTCGCTCTGCAAGTAGTAGGGCATACTAACCTTTAGTCCTTTGCTCACAGAATATTCAAATAACACACATAGTATTTACATCAATTAATTATTGCATTTGGATTGGCATCATAGTCCTAAAAATATCCTGCAGAACAGGTGGAATCAGGAAATTAATTATCAACGCCGACAGCTATAAGGGGAGGTAAAAAGGCAACCGAAGACAACCCCGTATATACTGTGAGCTGGCCATATTTCCTTCTCAGGAAAACAGGCCAGGGGAAAATAACTTGCTGATAAAAGCCTGTGCACCATCTGTTTCAAAGTCAAAGGACTAATGAGAACACAGAGTGAAGAAGAAATTGGTTCTGTGCCGAGGAGAAAGAGAGGTAAGGTTGAAACTTAAGTGTTGTTGTGAGAGCTAGAGGTCAAGAGGTAGTGATGACAGAGAAGATGACTTACTGTAGGGCAGTGAGGCACTGCTAGCAATGGAAGAGGTATCACTGCAGGTAGATGCTGGGGAAGGAGGGGGACCCATTTCTGTCTTCACCAGCTCTGGCTTGCATTCAGTCCTGTGCGTTAAGGCCACATTAGTGAGATTAATTTTTACTTATTCTTGCATATGCTATATTCTGTAACCACAGGGTATACGCCTTCCAAATGTGGTTAATTGTGTAAAGACATTAAATTAAATTATAGAAGACTATTCATAGACAAAATGGAAAATAAAATGAAACTGACTTGATTTCCTGGGTCTTAGTGGTCTTTTCCATGTTCTTGAGGCTTTCCGGTGAGCGCAGCTGGAACCTGCAACTGTCGTTCATGTTCCAGACAGACTCCAAAAGGACGCCCACTTTGGGAATCCCAGCACTGACAGAAAAGGCCACTGCACCGGCATGGTAGAGGGGGTTATTCCTCAAGCACACCTTAGAAAGGAAACGGTAAATTGACTTTAACTGCAAGGCTTATATTGAGCTCATAATAGGACTCTAGAAGAAAACATCTCAAGACAAACCCATAATAAGCATTAAATTCTAAATTCTGTCTTACCTGTGTTCCCACGGTGATGTTTGGTATCGAGGAGATGCCAGCACTGGACTTTGGCTTTTTGTTCTTGGCTCTGGCCTTTTCAAGCATCTTCTTTCGTTGACTAAAAGGCACAACACCCCTGCAGACAGAATCAAGAAGTGAGACATTCACACCTTTCCCTGACATACACCGTTCTCACTTTTAATTGTCAAAAGACATCAATTTGTCACCCTTGCTAAA
Source organism: Eutrigla gurnardus (assembly GCF_963514095.1). Lineage (NCBI taxonomy): Eukaryota > Metazoa > Chordata > Actinopteri > Perciformes > Triglidae > Eutrigla > Eutrigla gurnardus. The sequence continues at coordinate 14,326,718 of NC_139937.1, read as the reverse complement.
TGTCACACCGCAGAATCTTTTCCTGTCTGTAACACTGAATTGTTTTGCATGTGATTTTGATGAACACTCCTGCTATGCATGATAACAATTTTATGGTGACATTTGGGAGGCAATGTTATTGTTAAAAACATAAAATGAGAATACATTCAATGTCGTTTAATGGAAAAGGACTGTTTCCTCACCACCAGTAGAGGCTATTCTCCAGCTGGGCACACGTGTAGAGCGCGCAGCAGTGCAGTGACACCATGCGTTCCCCCTGCAGCTCAGGGAAAGCTTGAGCACTGTGCTCCAGCTTAGAGGCCACTGTGCTCAGTGTGTCATCCACCCAGGTTGCCACCTATACCACACATACAGAGACACACACAAACTTGAGTAATGAACAATGTGAGGATGGCTAGTTGGTAACTATAGAAACATTTCTTTAGCCAATCAAGTCTTATAGTAAAAATAACTTGTCAAGAGGAGAAACCATACTCTACCTTGTTCGTCTCTGTAGCTACAGTGGCTCTGATGCTATTAGCAGACAATAGGGTGATCTTCTCATTGGCCAGGCCCAGGAAGGACACACGTGGGTGATGAACGGAAGGATTCTGATGTAACAAATGACAGAAAAGTCTCCAACATGTAAGATACTACCAGTGCATTGTTTCTAGCCATTGAGGATGCTACAATAACAGATGCATATTTCATTTTACCACAAAGAAATGCATATATAGTACGGATTTTTTGGTAATTTCATTCACATAGTTTGAATTCTCCACCTGTGCATTCCTGTAGGGTTCAGGTTCGCTCCACTTCCACTGATATAGCTCTCCTTTGGAGCTGACCGCCACCAGCTCCGAGAACATGGCACCAATGCTCACAAACTTCACACCATCCTGGAAAGAAAATTGGAGATCTCGATAAATGTCTGATCAAGCAATATCTAACTCTCATAGTTCAATGGATTGAATTTGCTCCTAGTGGACCCCAAAAGAGACATAATCATCAAAGGAAATAGAATAGATCGAAGCTCCACTTACAATGTCGTAGCAAAGGTATTTATTCCTGCGTTTTAAATTAAACATTAAATCAAGAGCTCCGTTTGTCCTCCTCCTACCTTGTCCGGCCACCACTGGAGCTCCTCTCCCAAGGAGACAGGGCTCTGGATTGGAATGCTCTTCTTGTCCAAGCTGGGCTCACCCTCACGGCTGGTGGAGCCTCGCTCTGTGTCAAACGAGGCCCCATCCAGCCATCGGCGCTCGCGTAATCTCAATACAGACTCACGCTCACGCAACAGCTCTGAGTCACGCTCTAAGGGAAGAAGGAGAACTGGTATGCAATAAGGTCACACCAGTGGGATAGAAGTAAGCCACTCTCTGGGAAAGACCCATCAATATAGTTTTAAGAATAGAGAGAGAAAGATAAGATTCTTTAGAATCAAAATTGCAGTACTGAAGATTGAGTGGGAGTCTAAATTATACGGGTGGGTGAGTGAGTTTGAACGCTCATGTGTTAAAATGCAAGGTAGAAGAGGAAGTGGATAGGCAGAAAGAAAGCATGCATATGGGCTAAAAGTGGGCTCGGTAGGGTTTTAGAATAGACTGCCTTAAAGGGTCCCTGTTAAGACAGGTGGGCCTAGCGGGCCTTTCTCAGAGAGCTCACAGTATGTACTACAGCCATGCAGAACACCAAACACCAGACATTTATAGCCACCAAACACCCATGTTACAATTCAAGCTAAAAATCATTGCATTTTACATTTATTTGTGTAAGATATTTTAAGTACAATGTTTTCTTTACATTTGCCGTACAATTTAAAAAAAACATTCAAATTTTTATTGAAATCTTGTCTGGCAATTTTTTTTCTTGCAATCCATCTCAAGTAAAATGCAGAAAAAAAACTGCCTTGCTTTTCCAAATGTGGTACTATTAATGCTATTAAATCTCCATCTCCACAACAAAAGCCATTACCAGTGTTGCCACCAAAGCCTTTCTGACACCTTGCGTTCCCTTTAACAGTCACGAGTGAGTTGTTGCGTTACCTCTGGAGGATCCCAGGCGAGACAGTGAGGAGCGCCTAAAAGAGGGGTAGCCAAAGTAGCTGATGTCCTCAGAGAACATAGCATCAGCATCAATAATCACACTGGGATGAGCTGAGTGAATGTCTGCATCCAAGAGTGACATCAGGTCCTCTGCATGAGACAAAGCCGCAAAAGAATGCAACATTTAAGAAATAAAAATAGACATTTTATGAAGATACTGTCGAGGCCATCTCTTCCACACAAGTCTATTGGTTTTATAATATTTTAAGCTGCTGCTCAGCCTGAACTCCAATCTTACGAAGTGTCTTAAAAACACAATAACATCATTTTATATAAGCTGCTGTCCTTTGTGTCTCCAGTTTGATTTTTTTTGACAAACCTCCAGGGAGGTAGGACTCGCTGGCTGTGTCATCGCCATCATCTCCATCTTCATCATCCCGGCTCAGCAGGTTGTTGACAGCGAGGTTGACATCAAGGTTGGTTCTCTGGAGTTCCCTAATGATCACACTCCTTGACTTCCCCTGAAGGACAACCTGGGCCTGGGGAAAAGGGCAAAAAAGGAGAAAATATAGATTTATTGATACTCACTTGTGACTGCAGATTATCAAGTCAATTTGCACTGTTCACTGTGTAAATTGCTTCAGGACAGAAAACACTGTTTTGTAGCTATTTATTTCCTCCAAAGAAAAGATATATGCATGCAGAGCAGTGTGTACCTGAGTAATAAGTTCTTCAGGGATGACAGAAGCTGGTATGACTGGCTGAGGCTGGCTACCGAGCAGGCCCGAGCCACGATCCCTTCCTGTACGGATCACCCTGGTTTGTCGACGGGAATCGCGAGCTGCCGTTGATGACCTGCCCGACGTGCCTCCGCCTCCACCTCCACTTCCGCCCCCTCCTCCTCCACTGCTGCCGCCTCCAGTTCCACCTCCCCCTGCTCCTCCTCCACTTCCACCTCCTCCACTGCCTCCATTAACGCCAGAGCTCCAGCGACTCCTGTTACATACAGTGCAAGGCCATGGTCAGATACAACTGCCAAAAACACCATCTGACTAACAGAGCAGACTCAAAACACGCACATGTCTGGGTACGAAGGGATTCATTGCATTTATGACAGCCGAGACAGGGCAGTCCAGACTAAAATGTTTGCCTCAGCCGCATTTACAGGAAGGAAGAAATGAACAGGCAATTTCCCTAATTTAATCAAGTATTTTCAAGAGGAAAAAACCTTTGATATAGTAGAATGAATGCATTATGTACATATTTTAAGGGTGCAGGTTTTGACGGTTATTCTGCACAATTCCCACAACATTTATATTTTGAGGAGGAACTCAGTTCTCCAGCGGTCAACAAAAGCACTGAGAAGACTGCAAATTTAGCAGTCGATGAACATGGCCATGCTTTCCGATGTTTGCCGTTTGGTGGACACATTTAACCATTACATTTTACAGCACCCCAAAGTTCTCTTTTCAGAATGAAGAACCCTGTGGGGATGACACTAATCCACTGCAGCATCAGTGCTGTGCTCTACCCACCAAGCCTTCACAGGACCGTTTGTCTCTGTCAACCCTGCCAGAACTTACCCAAGGGTGTTGCCTGCCAGTCTGCCCAGTGTGTCAGAGCCAGACAGGAACCAGGGCGGATCACTAGTCCTGCCTGGCCTGGAGCTCCTTCCTGTCCCTGAACCACTGCTCAACTTTGAACTGGAAACAAAAGATGGGAGATCAGTTACAAACCTACATAATTCCCACACAGGACCAAAATACCTTCATTTATTAGCTGGGTTAACAGAAACTAGATTTACCCAAGGTTCGTGAAATTATACCCCTTGGTTCAGGATTAATTTTCTTTTAATATTATACTGTGAAACAGCAGGAGACTAGCATGGCAACACCCTTGGGGAATCAGAATTGGCTGCAACTCGTTCCTCGTTCAAGACTTTCCTTTTTTTTTTTTTTAAAGTGCTTGGGGTTTTGGGGCTGCGACTGCTTTCTACCATTTCATGATTTCTTATAAGTCTTCTGAGTTTAACCAAAGGTAGTTTACTTCAGCGTTCATTACTATGTGATTTAAATAGGTTTGACATAATTGGTATAAATAGTTTTTTTTAGTTCCCTTTGCTGTGGCAAGGGAACAAAATCATGACAATTTTACCAGTGTTTCAGATAGAAGCGACTACAGTGACACTAAAATTAGATACTGTCCAACAAAATAATGAATCAAATTTATTACCATATTTTGATGGGAGGGCAATTTGATACAGAAACAGGGATTCAAATTATTCATATACAATACAGACAAACAGCAAATTCAGACAGTCAACAAGCTGACAAAACCTGTGAAATGTTTTTTTTTTTTGCGATTCTAAATCACAAAAGGATATTAGACCTCGTTCAGTGAGATGACAAACTTAACAAAGACAACCTGCCGCATGTTTTCCATAGGCTTCCCAGCAGCCCACAATGGTGCTGACTGAACAGCTATTACTGTTACAATGTGAAACCACCTCATATTCTTTTGCAAGTCTGTGGCAGGGAACCGTGTTCTGCAAAAAAGTTTGGAGCATGGAGCTCCTAAGGCGACCGTCTGATTCACATGCATATTTAGCAGCTACAAGGGCCTCTGAAATCACTGTTGGATGTTGTTCTGCTGGCAGGGTGTTGACAACTATCAATGAGACATTCATCAAATATAAATACTAGCCAACACCAAACAGAGCAGGCAGTAAAAAAGAAGGAATTTTTATTATTAGGTATTTTAAGGCAACCGGCTTTCAGAAAGTAACACAAATAATTGGGGACTGTATTGATGTGTGGTGTCAAGATTAGAATAAAAAAGCAGATGTATTTCTATGTTGGATAAAAAACAAAAATGTTCCTTGAACGCATGCAACTTTGGGCAAGAAAAACAGCTCTATAGAGGGAATCACTTGGCCTAGTAGACATCATAATCCTAACAAGCATCCACCCGAAAGCATCCCTTAGACTCAGATTTATGTTTCACTCCTTGTGAAATAGAATCTTTGACAAGAGCCTGAGTATTAGTATTATTCTTCAAGTGAAATTATGTCCAGCTGCCTCATAGCCAAAAGGAATAACAGCAACCACCGTCAGTAAGCCTGTGCATGTTCAGTGCATCTTGTACTAGACATCACCACAAGCAATCTGTTTTCTAACTCAGTGCCAAAACTAAAACAGTTTCCGGGAGAGATCCCATCATAAAGAAGTTTCTCACCCATCGCTGCCATCGGGTTTGCTGAGCTCCAGGCGATCAGGCTGGACGGCAAAGCTGATTCTGCACACACGTCCATCCTAAAAGAGATGCATTCACAGTTTTAAATCCCTCACTCAATCATCATTTTCACATTTGACAATTAAAAAAAAACTCTCAGAAGTAGGAAAAATCGGAATGTGAGTGCAATTTATAAGATTAGCAATTACAAACTGTAAAGCATCACAAAGCCAAACACTCAACAACCTTTTGCCTTTCACGTCTACATGGCAGTCTGAATCTATATGCAAATTACCGCTGTGCAAATCAGTTCATGTATTGCTGTGCGGTGCGGTGCTGTGCTGTATACAGGATGATATAATTCATGTTAGAGCCAAACCAAATCATGTGCCATTTGATTACAGTGTAAGATTAAGACGCTGCTTTGTGCAATGTTTATTAATGCCCACTTACATTGTAAAGAATGAACATACTCTAACCTGCATGCCTGAGTTTGCTGACATTTCTGTCAAAGCTCAAATAAACAAACTGAGCTCAATTACAACATGCCTCTCCAGTGCATCTCTGGCTTTGTTCGAACTGGAATAGCCTTATTGGAGTTTGCCTGGGAACCAGATGAATGAGCTCTTGTTTTATTTGCCTTGATGCATCTGATCACCCTCCACATTGGACAACAACTTGAGATCTGACCGGCCAATCGCAGCCGTTTAACTTATATCTTATATGGAGTGTGTTTGAGACAAAGTCCACACTGAGGAATTTACGAAAACAACAAAGATGGCTGCAGCTGATGTGGAACTTTCTGTTGAAGCCCCCCATCTTGTCAGTATTGAACAAAGTGGACAGTGTATTTTTGCTAAAAGAAGAACAAATCAACTGCACTCAAAGCTTTTCGTTAAGAAGTTCCCTAGTCCTGACAGGATTTGGTAAAAAAAAAAGTAATACATTTGTGCACAGACATATTGATGCTACACTATCACAGCTCACAGATCTCTGCATGCTGTAGTCCATTCAAATGTTTCCATTGCTCATCACTACGTCACGTTTCATTGCTCTAATTGGTTGTAAGTCTAACCAATTGCATCCAGGGGCATTTTGGTCCATGCCCCGTTGATATCGCCTCTTTGAAATCAATAAGGAATTGAGAGTTTCCAGACTAATTTGAGATTTGGTCTGATAATACCAGGCTAAATTGGGGTGGTGTCTTGAATATAAACAACACTATTATATCTAGTGCACAATTTCTACACACAAACCCTAACAAAAGCAAATTACCTTGTGTTTTAAAGCAAAGCCAGAGGTCATCTGATAATAGTGACCCAGTTTGAATTCAAAATCTTCATATTATACTGAACTGTTTTTAGTGGGCAATACATAAATAATAAACATAACCTTGAAATCCCTAGGTGTTTCATTAATGCTAATTATGTAATTTCTTATAGCAGTACCTCAAGGAGAAAACCGGCATGGTTTGGACCGACAACACACTGTTTTAGTGTAGCCTGCTCCAGCAGACTAAGGTGTGGATGACTGCATTGGAAAAGGAAAACAAAGCACAAAGACAAATGAGACAATATACAGGATAATACACAAGATCGCATTTACAAAAATGTATCAAAGTAAACAAAGCACAGTTACAAGGTTGACACTAACTTACCTGTTATAACTGTATTTGTTGAGTTTCTCCGAGACTTCACGGAGCCTGGCAAGAAGAAAAAGACTATATTAATGCATGCAAGTCCTGTTTCAGAACCAACTAATGCAGGTTAATATGTGTAATTCAGAAATGTAGTTCTGGAAGATACACAAATCATGTTGTTTTCTCCACATTTGCCGTCAACATTTCACCCAACACAGACCAGGTGCAGTTCATGTGGCTTCAACTCGTGTGCATCTTTTCAATGCATCTAATAAAGCATTGTAATCTCGGGACATGTAGAATATATCATACAAATTTTGTTGAACACAACTGTCAAACAAATGAGGCAAATTAGGAGCATAGCATCTATCCCACGTGACAGCATTAACAAATCCACACCGGGTATTAATGATCCCACCACAAGATAAGATCGACTTTAAAGTGTTTTACTCGTCATCAGTTGTGACACAGGATATAAAAGCAGAGGTCACAGCCTTGAGTGAGCAAGTGAGAAACCTCTGAGTAACACAGAGTAGCAAATTGTACAAAAGTATTTAGTTCTGGTAGTTGGTTATAACAATCTCCATTTTTTTAGTAATGCTTTTTCCACTGTTAGTTTAGAATGTCAAATGTCTCATAAACGTACAGCACTCATGAGCTTTGGTCGCTGCTGCTACCATTTGTCAATGCAGAAAATTAATAGAACCTTCTGAAGCCCCTGTCAATCAAAATATCTCATCCCACCTCACTAAATAGTGGAAAGCAAGTGTCAAGACAACTTCTTACATAATCTGCTCTATCACATTTCAAAGTGGTCTACCTAATAGAATTGTATGTTGCAGTTCATTGTCTAATAACCTTCTTCGTTGTTTCCTGTCAAGACTTCCATTTACTTCCACACCAATGCAATCCGAAAATGCTTAATCATGTGGTCTGAGATGTACTCTACACTGATATGCGTCTAGTTTCTTGTCAAGAAATGTGCATCAACTCTCAACTCCTCCATCTATTTGGTTTATGCGGTCATCTTGAACATATAGTTCTGACAATAGTTTGTTCCACATGTGAATGGTCATTACACACAGATATACTGGGGGAAGTACTGGGGCATCAGTAGTGATGAATGACCTTTCGCAAATGTATAAGAAAGGATGTCAACAAATGCCAATAGTCATTTGTGGATGGAAGGCAAGAGGAAAAAAATACATCCTCAGTGGTAAATGTAGCGTGCTTTCACATAATGTATTCTTTTTAAACATGCATCACATGCTAATACCAGTTGTAAACCTAAATATAATTTACTAAATCTTGGTCATGATTGCACAAAAAGAAGCAATGAAAAAATGTCGTCCATGCAGGCATACAACTTCAACAGAATTTCACTAATATGCTGTGTGTTCACTTTACATTGTCATTCCACTGCTTGATGAAACATGCCCTCACACTGACAAACATAAAAACTATTTTAAATCGCTATAAATTGTGCGAGATACAAATGGTAAAGATAGAAATCTCCTCATAATACAGAAGCACACAACAAAAGCCCATGCATCAGTGTAAACACTACAGGAAGGTGAGAGAAAATTACTCTCACAGCATCCAGGTCAGTCATTCACCAACCTACCCATCAAACAAATGGCACCAATCTAGCATGGGCACAAAGTACTCGCCTCATTGACCGATTTGAAACCGTTTCACTAAAGCACAGCAAAAACATATTTAACACCTATCGCTCATCAGGGTTATGTTACTTGCCATTGCACGGTCCTAAACTAATGTGTCAAAGCAGACCTCGGTTAGGTCAAGCATTTGGTTGAGGAAATCTGACAGGATGTTTATGCCAGGCAGGCACCTCAAATGAGCAGAGCTGGACCATGCCTTTTTTTTTTTTTTTTTTACTTCAGATAGAGGCACTTATCTGCTTTGACAACTGCAAGTTCCTTCATGGGGAAGGGAGGAGGGGGCCTCCCAGCAGCACATGGTGACTGTAGCATGCAGTGGCATGCATGCCTGGGGATGAAACAGCCATGACCTCTTTAAGGAACCAACAGTCCAAACCACCAAGATGTTTGAGGGACTTTCATAATAACCAGCAGAGAACCAGAGCTTTCCTGTCAGACCAAAGCTTGGCCCCAGAGTTTAGATAGTACACCAACATGCAAAAAGCATTCAAATACTCTAAACCTATATGCAGTTCTTAATCTCAAGGTCATTCTAAAAACACTTCTCAACCTCGTTGTCTTTAAGTAGAACAGCTCATTAATCATTTCAATCTCAATGGATGATATAAATAGGTTTATAATAAATCACATGTTCTGCCAAAATACAGGTCGCACACATTTTCCTGGTCCCTTTTTCTACTACAGTCTCATGATCTCGTCAGTTTCGAAATTTCCAAAAGAATCCCCTCCAAATGCAGTGTAATGTATGCCAGCAACATGTCAATACTAACAATATTGTGTGCAATTGAATTAACTGTCCCGAATATGCTGCTGGTCTTTGGGTAACAATGAAAAGAAATGAGGTGTGGGATCACGTGAACACTGAATAATCCATCATCGATCATACACACTTTATAAGCGTTGGCTTGTCCCCTTACTAAAGAAGATAACAGGATTAATGTGAACGCAATGTTGCTAACTGTGCTTCGCTGCATATTTTAGATATGTATCTCGGTGCGCAATGACAAAAAACAGACAATTGCGAGATCATACTGTCCGACTATGTTAGCAAGAAAATTGTGTCATTAAAGTTTCAAATGGTAACCTGACGCAATAGACAATGAAACACAAATATTTGGCTTTGTCAAGAGCGTGGTAGCTAATTAGCCTGCTAGCGCTAGCAGCTAGCTATCAGTTAGCAGACGTTAGCTACTTCATTGATCATGATAATCAACGAGACGCCCACAAAACAAACACTGACACATGTCAAAGGAGTGTATGTAGAATTCGTACACGAAAACTCGTATCTTTACATCAGCGTTGTGTTTTACGACCCTTATTTCCCTCTCTTTTCCCCATCCCCCAACCCGCATTGTCTATCTCAACTTTGACTGCGAGCCAATCCTTCCAGAGAATCAAGGAAACAGCCTGCTAGTGTTAGCTATCCGTACGGTAGCCAGTTAACGGGCTAGCATCTAGCTAGCACTGGAACGACTGTTTAGTAGCAGCAGGCTAACGAGGATTGTTCAAGATGCCGGGCCTTGTTTCAACCCTAGGGGGGGGGGGGGTCATTTAAATAATTTAAACCCGACTGAACACGCATGACACTGTCAACATCGTTCGCAATTACAATCTCGAATACGATATACAATACCCTGCACGTAAATATTGATTTGAAATCTTCGTTTCCACGGGCCGCAACAAAATACCTGTCATTGAGCTGATCCTCAGTCCCGGGCAACGGGTGAACCACGAAGTGTATAGATGTCATGAGGTCAATCCAAAATCACACACGGCCGTGTGAAAGACGCGGAAACTGTTATTCTCTCGATTGCTGTATCTATATGGTTTCATAGGAATCGTTTAATGGCGAAAACCCTCGAGTTTAGATCCCAGCCTCCTCACCCACATGCCGCCATCTTAACTCTACCAAGCTTCTTCTCTGTGTGTTGATTAGTGCACATGCAACCACTCCGCTGGTTGGACCCCGAGCACAAACAGGAAATGTGTTAAATTGGACGGGATTGGCCTCAAGAAAGAAAGGCATGACTACTGTAATCAAAAATACTACACTTTCACACTCCCAAGTCTTTGTTCTCATCCGGTCCAGTCAACGTTTCTGTGCTTATTTGCATTTTAAGGCACCTGCAGTCGTTTTCAGGTCGATTACTGTACTGTAAGGGCCAAAGAAAGGGTTAAGCATTAAAAGGTCTACTTCTTTGAGAGCTAAGACAATAGCCAACACAGCGCAGCTAAGACAATGGCTAATCAAATACAAGATTGATCATGCTCTTGTCTAAAGAAAAACGACAATAATTGTGCTATTTTGCAGTTAAATTACAGTGCAGTATATAATCCTTCTATTTTACCATCATGGAGGGTCCATTAGGTTCACAATAGTAAGTAATAACAACCTAAATAGTGTAACCTGCAGTCGAACACTATACCTGAATACAGGCCTAAATTAGATTATATTTAGTCAAAGGCATGATGTGTATGGTGATGTTGCTAAAAGGAGTATCCACCCTTCTGACCAACCAAGTCTTACGCCTAATATTAGGCTATGTCACCAAATCTTAAGGGAACAACGCGGTTATACTTGGCATATAGTCTGCTTTACTCAGGGAATGGAAAAAAATCATGTGGGACCCTCAATTTAACGCTGCTATTCTTGCACTAGAATTATATTTAAACCCGAACCAAGTCAGATCTGCGATCTATAAAAGGGGAGAGATGTGGAAGTCTCTTCATGCTGGGCTCCCTCCCATTAAAAACATGGTTTGTGTGTAATATCCACACATCAACTAAATTCTATGAAGTCCTGGAAGTGATTAAAGCAACAGTGGTGCAAACCTGCTCCCCTGGTTCAGAAATAAGAACACATTGGCTTAGGGTTAACCTTGTGTGAATCTGACCACAAAAAAGTGTTTACATTCAGCGTTGCTTGGTTCTTGACCCCGTGACCTGGATATAAGAGGAAGAACTATTCTAAAACACAGGATTGCACAACTAAATGTGATTTATACTCACTTTATGCTGCACAGGAAAGAAAAAAACATTACAGAAAATTAGGATGGACAGTGTGGCTCAAAGGATGGCATCCGATTGCTCAAATAAACTGATAATCCAGAAATATTTTTGTATTTTGCTTGCTAAATACATGAGAGTAACAAAAGACTTTTTCAAAAAGTACCCTCACCTTGGTCAATTATTGAACCAAATAAAATAATTAGTTGAAGAAGAAAATGGCCTCAACATTTAAATGTAAAGGATGTATGAAATCTTTAGTTGCTTTTTTAAAAAATCTACAACATAATCCAATAAAAGCTTTTGTCTTTCTACACCAGCAGATGGCAGGGTTTAGCTTTCAAAATGAGATCAAAATCCACCCCAGAAAACCACTTCTAGAGCATTTGTCGCTTTACTTCTCTGCTTCTCAGATTGGACATGTGCATAATCAGGTTTAACTAACAGGTTTAACTTAAATATCTCTGTTACTGAAAAATACAATCAACAACTGGAACTGAAAGTGAGCGATTTCTTTCCAAAGGAGATGTCAGGATAATATGAAATGAAGCATGAAACAGAAAGAACATTTTGACTGGGTTCTTCAGTCATCTGCAGTTACTACTTAGCCAAATCAAAGAGGAATGAACATATCTAACTAAATTACTTAATATGAACTATTATTTATCGGTCTGGCCTACATTTTGAACCCTCAGGGCTTTAAATAAATAGTAAAGTGTACACCTGGAATAGAAGTTATATTTTCATTTGACGATTCATTGCCTTATTGTCTGCTATAAATGCCACCAGTCATGTTACAACTGAGACAAAAGTGTCAGGTTAGGTTGTTGTTTTTACTGTTTCACTGAGTTTAAAACATGAGGTCAATGAAACAAGTTCCACTGCCATGCAAAAAACCCCTCCAACCTTTTCCAAGAGTGAAGTCAAACAAAACCCCAGAAATGTCCAGAGCTATTTTTAGGTATTTGGGCACTGGGTTATCAAATGACCTCTGATGTTGTTAAATACGGGTGCAAAGAGTTGGAGCCACGAAACTACACTATCATCAGTGGTTAGCGGTTTGCAGCATTAGATAAGGAGAAAGTGGGTCAACATGGATAAGAGACACATTAGATTCAACTTAATAAGCTTATTGGTGAAGTGTTTGAGATCCCTGAGACGCAAAGCTAAAACATCTCCACTGATTACTTATTGAACCATCTTCCACATTCCTTCGTGGATCAGTGGACCAGCAGCAGCTCCTGTCAGTCACGTCACAACCAGAAGTATAAGTTATTCCCAGTGAGGTAACACGATCACTGGCTGGAGAGTTAGACTTTTAAATAACTCGCCTTAGTGCTGGCTGTGACATATTTTTGCAGGTCCAGGGCAGGACTGACCATGACAGGGTAACTCTGCCTGATTACAGCAGGTCAGTCCAGGCCTCAGGCACCAACCCTCTGATCCAAACAGCCAGTCACAGTCACAGATGCTGCACAGCTTAAAGGGCATAATGCTGGCCTGTTCTGGGCTGCTGTCTTATAAGAGGCCTTTACTTTTTTTTGGAGAGAGACAAAAGGTTTCTGCAACAGCAAAAGGGAACAGTGAGTCCTTGTTAGGCCCAGTCTCACTCGCCATTCAAAGCTGCTTGGAAATTGGCTGACAGTGTATTGGAAGCCATGATGTCTGGGGCAATCCTGCCACTAAAGATTTTAACAAAATCCATTTGTCCATTGCACAATAACTTGAGGATGTTGTAAAAGTTCTGCACAAAAGAGCATGGCTTGTAACTAGTTAACACCAGCCAAGAATCTGGGTCCCCGTTGCATCACGCTTATAAAACTAGGGTAACCTGATTGGCCAGAGACCAACATGAAAGATGTGCTCCTTTGTGCCGTGACCAGTCACTCTGCTATGTTAGGAGCCTGACAATCCTATTGATAAATGAAAGCCTCAGCAAAGTAAGGCCGCAACCATTTTCACATAACACATTAAAAGACAGTAATGCAATATTAGGCACTCCGTTTAAAGGTGCACCAATATTTGTATAATGACAATATATTAAAGGATTTTGGGTTTGTTACTACCAACTCTTTTCATGTTACACAAAGGGACTAATCAACCAACTCTGGGTAGCAGGGCCTTTTAGCTTTGGATCGATTTGTCACATCACCAGAAACATAAAATATACATAAAACATACAAATAAATGCTAATACTGCTCTGTGTCTGCCAGAAGTATCAACTGCAATTGTTTGTACCTTTATAGGGTGACGTGTATTTTGTGTTTTTAGCTTCTTCTGCTGCCCCCAAGAGGCCAAAGGAAATGAATGAACGCATCTTTCAGTCTCAATTTGATATTTAATAGAGCCAAAGGCATTTACTGAGACCCATCATTGAAATACATTAGTCACTCCAGCAATTTAGTGTTGCACTTTCATAAAATTAGTGACCTTTGAGACACAGATTTTTTTTTTTAAAGGTCAGAATCAGTGTTGCAGACGCCAGTTAGTCTCTGGTGAGTCAAATCTGGATCTGAGGCGATGACATCATCACCATCAGGGTATTTTCTTCAGACTTTAGAAAGCCCAGCAGAGCCACAGAAGACACACTACAGCTGTTCCCACATGATGAGTAAGGTGACTCTTATGCGTAAAGTTAGTTGAGCGCCTCTTAAATTGCTACAGTAACCAACAAATAAAATATAATCATTTATATGTATGACACTTTTTTATTTTATGAGTTATAAACAACACATTGATTGCAGCTTTATGAATGTGCAAGAAAAACAAAAGGACTTAAGGAAATAAAAAAAAGTAATATGCTGTATTTGGCATGTTTTCTCAGTAAATAAAACATTTTTTAGATGAATGCTTATAAATATCATGTACTATACACTGAATAAATATTAGACTAGGGGTTTGCAGTATCAGCCTTTATATGAAAATGTTGAAAATAAAGAATTACATTTTCAAAGACAATTTAATACATCAATTCAGTCAATTTGCGATGGTGATATTGTTCCAGTTTTTTATTTACCTGAACTGATATGGCGAGCACTAAAAGTATAGCCAGTGTGTATTAATTTTAAATTGAGACTGAATGAAGAGTTCCTCACAGTGACCTCTAAATACATATTGATTAAACTGCCTATGTAGTGTGATAAGAGGAACTTCCTCAAGAAAGCAGAACACAAGTGTGAACAATAGTTTCAGTTTAAAGCTGAAACCAGGATGTCAAGATGTTAAATTAGATATTTTAGAGATAAGTCAGTTATTTCACATGCACCCAGACTATCTTCTCTTCCAGCAACACATTCCTGGATATGCTTTTGAGGAACATCCCACAATGCCAGACTCAAAGTGCTGTGTGTATTTCTCCATTGTGTGTACAGCCAGCCTTTTGTTCTGGTTCTCTATGCTGTGCAGAGAGGTCTAGACAGCTGACACTTACCTAATCCACAGAGCTGCCTGAGGCCATCTCCTGTTGGCTGACCTCTTTCACCCACAGAGACAAGAATTATAATAATGGAAGCAGCAATCAACTTAAAACAGGAACTTAAAGTTACAGGTGAAAACGTGAGGTCAGCACAACTTCAACTTCAATAATGTATTCAAATGGAGCTCATGCATCTTCCATTTTACCAGGAGGTATGGATTTTAAGAGGACATTCTAAAAATAAAATAAACCCTTCTGGCATAAAATGATTTGTGTATTCAAGTTACCATCAAAATCACTGTGTTTATCAGGGTTCAAAATGTTTAAAATGATAAGAACAAAATGTTAAAGCCACCTTCCTCTTGTAACACGTAAAAACGTTATCCTACTATCCTACAATATTACTTACTGAACATACTTTTTCCTTTTTATATTATAGTAGTCAGTACATTTTATTAGTTCCACTTAGTCCATTTAATTTGCTTGATTATGTGAATTTTGTGAAATTGGCAAAATTGAAGTTTATTTGTAATTAGTATTGACATATATTCTTAGAGGAGATGTGAGCCATTATTCAATAAAAACAACAACAACAAAAAACCCACAACTACCATACAACTTTATTCCGGCAATGAATTGTGACAAAACATTTCTATTTAGTCAAATACACACCAGGATTTGTTCAAATATCAATACTTGGGAGCCACATTTCTGGGGGAAATAGTTAAGCTTTTTAAAAACCTACATGTAATTTAATCTCACCAAAGTCTGATTAGTCATAGAAAAGGTGTGTGTGTGTGTGTGTGTGTGTGTGTGTATTGGGGTGAGCGGGTTAAGGGAGGCGCGTAGTCGGGAAAGTTTTTTCACACGCCCGTGCTGTTGTGTACCACGCTGCCTTCACGGCGCTGTCAGCCTCCGATCACGCACCGAGTGTCTCTCCCATTGGTTGACGCCTTTACACACCTTTGCGTCCCATTGGACGAGGCGTGAAGCCAGTCCCATCGCTTCCCCACCGAGTTTTGAAACGATGAATGGCAGCGAGGCTGACGAGAACAAACTGGGAAATCAAAATTTTGGTTCGAGGTGTTCACACGGGACCGAAGGGCGAGCGTCAGCAATTAAATCTGGTTCCCGAAGGTTTCAGCACAGACCCACATAAGATGTAAGTAAATACATGTTTCACGATGATGACGTATATTGCATCTGATACAACGATGTACTTAATTAAATAGACATCAATTTGATAGGCTCTATTATTCAGATGGTGGTTTGTGCATGTTTCATGTCCAGTGATGGTCGTCCACCATTGTTTAGCAGCTGTCTTATATTTAGGTCATAGATCATTTACCACCAGCTCCACCACTGACTGTTGTTATTCAGCAGCATGATGCCTGTGATCTCTGTGTGTGTGTGTGTGTGTGTGTGTGTGTGTGTGTGTGTGTGTGTGCGCGTGTAGGGGGGTCAGGCTTGTTAAGTGTTGTGTGACGGTTTGTGTAAGCAGCACTGGTGGGGGAGGGAAGGGGAGGGGGGGGGTCAGCAGCTGAAGAGCAGCAGCTGATCATGCTCCCTTCACATGATCCTGTACATATGCTGCATGTTGATGAGTGGCTAAATCAATCAGCTGTATGGCATTGATTGAACACACAATCTATCATTATGGTTTGTGTCGTTAAATAAAGTGTTTTTGTTTATTGTTGCTGTTTCTGTTATCAGAGTGACAACATGGAAGTTGAGGAGCTCCACTCGGACATCCAGGGCAAATTCCAGTCTGCTCCTTTGGGTGCCGGTGACATGGAGGCTGTGGAGGCTCTGATGTCCATGACTAAACACTGGAAGACCAAGATCCTCAGGCTCAGGCACTTCAGACCCCTGACTCCGTCCTCGGACTGCTCAGAGGATGACTTGGTCCCGTATGGGTCTACTGTGCTGCAGGACTCTCCTTTGGTAAGGGATCCATATAGACTGAGAGTTGTCATATTAAGGTTTTTTAGAAGCAAACACGGGTACATTTTGGGAGAGTCCAGTTTAGGAGCGACTGTAAAATAGTGAGCTGAGTTTTCCAATAATAAAAATCCCTAATTTCCTTCCAGTGTATGACACCGCCGCACAGTCCACCCAACTTTGAGGCCCCCCATTCTTCCTCAGCGACGACTTCACATCAACCTGCGGCGACTGGAAATCCAAGCTGGCAACCAATAGAAAAGACTCTAATGCACACGCACACTGCTGCCCCTCAGCAATGGTTCCAGTGCACCAGTGTAATCCGTCACACTTCAGATGGCCAGCGCTGCTCCTGTAACGTTCATCCCGCCTCCAGCGGAGACGGACTTACTCAAACTCATACAAAAGACATTAAAACAGACTTGAGTCCTGAATGTGAGCCACAGAAATCTTTTAATGTGACACGGATGAGTATGTCAGGCCTGGATGATAATTCAGACACGTGTCAGGCCCTCCCCTCTGTCCCGGTTGCTGGCTCTGAGGTCTACTGCCAGAGTCTTCCCCCGTCTCCTCCTTCCTCCACTGTCACAGCGTCCGACGGTCAGAAGCAACCCCTGGTGCCTCTCCCATCAGCGACCACCACTGCACTACAACAGCCGCTACAAGCACAAACGCAGGCAACTTCTCCTGCCCATGTCTTCCTCCTGGGGGGTCAGGTGGCACAAGGTGCCGTGATGCTCCTAGTCCCTCGGCCTGTTCCTACACTCTACATCCAGCCAGCACTGGTGACCCCTGGTGGCACCAAGCTACCAGCCATCGCCCCCGCGCCTGGTCCTGCCTCGCTGGACCAAAGACAAAACCCAGTCCAGCCCGAAATGTCCCGTGTACGCGGTCACGTTTGTCTCCATGAGGACTGCAGCAAGACCTACTTCAAGAGCTCCCACCTCAAGGCCCACATGAGGACACACACAGGTAAGGATTTTCATTAAAGAGCACATAAGCAAATAAGGTTCCTCTATTCGGCCTGCAGGACTAAATAATAATTAAAAAAGAGCCTCAGTTTCTAATCCAGTGTCTGTGTTCCAACAGGTGAGAAGCCCTTCAAATGCAAGTGGGACGGCTGTGAGAGGCGGTTCGCCCGCTCCGACGAGCTGTCTCGCCACCGACGTACCCACACGGGAGAGAAGAGGTTTACCTGTCCCACATGTCTCAGCCGCTTCATGCGTAGTGACCACCTTGCCAAGCACGCCCGACGACACCAGGCAGAGAGGAAGACGCGCTGCTGGACTCTAAGGTCACCCGGGCTGCTGACCTCCCTGTTTCGTTCAGAAAACTCCCTCTGATGAAGTAAAATGGAAGCGAGACTTTGTGCCTCATTTGTTACTCGTCACTGGTCAGCTCACAAGTACAACACTGCTGAATTAAAGACTACGTTACTGCTTTGCTGTTCCCTTAATGATTAAAGTCATATAATATTATATCATAATAAGACTGTTTACATTCAACTGCATCCCTCAAACGGAGCATTTACACTGAAAATATTAACTTTAGATAGTTAGTCAATAGTTTACAAATGAATGCTAAACATGTTTACTTTGCAGGAATATTTGACCAAAGAATGTTATTTTGTCCCATTCAAGAATGTATTTGTTACAAAACAATTTTGCACTCTTATTTTTTTGCAGGGAAAATATAATTCTTTATTAAACTTGAGCATCTCATTTTTTTCCATTGTGTCCAGATCTTTTAATGTTGCATTCGTCCAGCCTATTTACATGCAGCGATAAAGACGTGGCTCCTCAAATCAAATCCATTTCCCTTTTGATCCCATTATCCAAAATGAGAACTGCATGAAGTCATCATGTTGTGAAATCATTTCTGAAAGTGATAACTGATTATTTAGCTGTCTGTGCAGTAGCAACAGGGCTTCACAAGGAATCTTAATGACAATAAAGCACACGCAGAGATTCACAGTCCAGTCAGTGAGGTGTTCTTTACTGTTCACGTTGACAAGCACAGATACAGCAGTTATTCTTATCATGCCTTAAACACAGATTGGCAGACAACTTTACTTGTATTGTACACATGTTGCAAGTATACTTGCAGGGTTGAGAAATAATAGTTTGACATCAGTTTCTAAATTTTGAAAAATAAATCAAATTCAATAGAAATAGCAAAAATGTGTTCTAGCATTAATTATAATTCATCGTTTTGAAAACCTTGTTTCTTATCAGCCGATTCATTGTCCATCAACACGTCCCTTGTCCCATCTGCGGCACATGCTGTAAATAAACCTGCTTTGCTATGTTGTGGTGTGGCAGTTACCTGCTGGCCCTTCACTAGTCTGGGAGCAAGCTACCCAACAGTGAGCCATTAGCTTCTCAACCACACCAGCGCAGATGGTATCAATCATGTTTCCAGCAGAGGATTTCATGGTGATACTACACACTGATCATACTGGATTTATTGATGTCATCAAACAAGATGAGCAAATGCACCTTCATATGCAAGCCTTCATCCAAAACACAGGGGACAACACACATATTATAAATGTAAGAATGAAATCAAGCTCTTATCCCAACAGAATTAAGTAAACAACCAATTAAATCATAAATACACACCTTGCAGCAAAGTGCCCTACAATATCTCAAAACTGGGATTCCATTTAAATACACTGCTTCACTCGTGGATGCATATCTTACTTTACAAGACTGGCAACAGCGATGAAGACAAAGTTAATACAATAATTGTCAAATATAGTCATTTAAATTAATTATATGTCTACTGTATGAGTGTAAAGTTTAGTGCCATGGGATGCCCAAAGCAAAAGTATCTGTCTTTTAGGAGTCATCCATTTTGTTGCATACTAATTATCATATACTTGGGTTTTCCTTACTTTACTGTACATTGGGGTTTGTAAAAATAAATTCAGCCTGGTCCCAGCTATATCTGCGCAGTCTATTCAGTTCAACCCAGTTGAATGTGGACCAGAGGAAGCTAGCAGCAGAAATCAGTAGAGGAAACTTAAAAGTCTTCCTAGTCTGGTGATGCTAAGCTGGGACAGACAGAGCAGCCTCTGTTTGGCAGGAATCAAGGAAATAAGGGACCAAAGAGAAGTTCTTCAGTGGAGCCTCATGGGTGACACCGGTGTCCTGCATCTCAAACCTGGAGGAAAATGAACACAAGTCAAGAACAAAATCTGCACAGAAAACGTTCTCACGGTTTATTTTCTTCTGTGGATTTTGCAACACACTCCAAATGTAAATATGCCACCGAGTTCCTTACCAGTCCCTAGAGGAGATGACGTAGTATACAGGAGGTGCTGGTGAGTCAGCGGTGGTGCAGAGAGGCTGACCCATACTGTAGGCCCCTGCTTCGGTGAACATGAGCCAGTCTCCGATGTGTAGCTCAGGCAACAGACAGTGCTCTACTACCTGGTCTAGGTCATCCCCAGAAGGACCCCACAGGCTGCTGCTGAACACTGGAGTATCCATGCACATGTTCTGCTAACACACACACACACACACACACACACACACACACACACACACACACACACACACACACACACACACACACACACACACACACACACACACACACACACACACACACACACACACACACACACACACAGCAGGGATTTTATGGTTCATTTATTTATTACATTTATTTAGTAACCAAACACACAACGATGTTCATCGCCTAGAGCTTTTGTCACTTATTCAAGTGACACGTGTGTATTTAATCAAAGAAAACACACTTTCTTTGTTGACTCACCTTATGAAGAGTTGGAGCAGGAATCAACGTGTCAGAGAGTTTGCTGGCAAATGATCCATACACTCCCTCGTTCATGTAGTACTGGAACTCTGGCTCATCGTTGGGAGATGGATCATCTACTCGGAGAGATGGTAGACAAAATCTTGAGTGTAATGATTTATTTTTTAAACTGGCTGCATATATTTGTTTCTTATTACGATTTGCGTACTTCTCTTTGAATTACTTCATACAGACAGTCATATTAAAATAAACTTTAATATCTTTATTTGTGCACTGCATATATCCTAAGAGAATATATCGTGCTACTGACCATGTGCCTGGTCCTGGCGATCACGTGCCACCACCTCCTTGGAGATGATGTTCACAGCCAGAGTAAAAGCAGATGACACAAAGAAGCTGCCAGGCTCAGCAATGATGGAAACTCCAGTAGAAGGAGGGAAGTATAGGTCCACCATAGACATGACTGCCCCATTGATCTGCAAAAGTGGTAAAAATTAGGAACCGAAATGGGTGGACCTTTGAAAATCACATTTAAAATGTTACTTAAAATATCTAATCAAAAATCTAATTGGGCTTATCACTACTGGGAATAGCACTGACAACAGTATCCTAACAACCGCTCCACAATGTAAAATTATACCACCGTACATTTAAAAAAATAATTGTGCAATGTTTATCAAGTGACGCTTGCAGCCAAATCAATATCATGACACATTTCTCAACCAGTCTTATTAGGTTGTAAACACATTACACTGCCCAGCGTGTCCTTATCTAGAATGTAAAAATCAGATAAGATACTGACCAGTTCCAGCTGGGCCTCAGAGCTACTGAAGCCACCTCCAATGTCCAGGATTTTCATGTTGAATCCAATTTCCTCCTGAGGCAGACAGAGGCTTGTTAATGTGCAACCAAAACACAAGAGTTTACCAAAACCAAATGTTTCTTGAGCTGTCACAGTTGTCCAAGACATAACAGTATGTGATATAAAGCAATGGATATTTTCAATCAAAATTTATATTTGGATTTTTGATTAAGCTTCAAATATCTGTTGTCATATTGTATGACATCGTCACCCTTAAAAAAGAACATAAAAAAAAATCCTAAATTTAAATAAAGTGATTTATCAGATACAGTTGGTCAATCTTTTATTATTATTATTGTTAAATAAATGTAAATGAATGAAGCTTTAAACGAATCAGGACAGCCCTACACAGAACTGAACAGTGCAATAAGCACGAAGTTTACACAATATATAATATTACTTACTCCCATATCAAAGACACAACGGGCATCAGATATGGCATGAACGTACACCTGGTCATCCTCACAGGAGCTGGAAATGTAAGACCTGTGGGGAGGAAATGAGAAAAAAGGGGCAGTTAAGTCTTTGTTTAACTGAGAGATGAGATAAAGAGAGAAGTTGTGGTCCTTCTGCATCTCTGTGTTTCTTCAAAGTGCATTTTTGCAGGCCTCACCTGACCCCAACTACCTGCACACCCAACTCCTTTGCCCGCTGCAACAGATGCCTGCAGTCCTTGAGGGAACAGCCAAAGGCCATGCTCATCTCATTGTCCTGGCTAGATGCTTCTGTTGAAACTTGTAGCAGCAGCCTGAAATAAAGAAAAGGTTCTGTGTTACCGGTTTGCTGAAGAAAAAAAGAAAACAGACGAGTTAAATTAAAGTGGCGCACGACTCAAATGAGTTGAGAAGCAAGCACATTAAATCACAACATATCTGCAGCTTTGACCAAATTATTTTAAAAAGCTTGATTTGACATAAAGCCTTTTGTTTTTGGTAATCCTGTAATGCCAGAAGACGGGAAACAACATACTATAATGCAGGTGAAATCCTGTAGGATCAAATTACTTTTAAAAAGTGACATAACTGCACAAAGCTAATTACTTGTTGCAGCAGCTTTCAAGCCACACTAGGACTAATTCTTATCACTTACTTGGCACTGGGGTGGCAGCGAGAAATCTTGCGTAGCTCTGCTTCATTATCACACACCAGGAGGTCTATGCCATTCTTCGCAGCATATTTAATCTGGGAGACTTGTTTGCAAACACCGCTGTATATTATATCTTCGGAGGGAATACCATGGCTCTGGACCAGCTCAAGCTCAGACTGAAACCCAAAAGAGACAAAGTTAGAAGAGTTCTCTGTTAATATATCGTAGGCTGGGTAGTCAACAGACATTTCATTATAACATGCCCATCCAACATGTTTTACCAGAGACAAAATATATGATAAACAATATATAAAACAGTAGGTGCTGAGGTATAGTGGTCACTTTGTGGAGCCTCTATGTCTATTCTACAGATTGTGGACCAAGAGTTGTGCAAGACAAAAACGCTCCGGTAAAGGAAGGTGTGGTTCATAACTGGTCTGAATGTTTACCCTCTAAAATAAAAATAAAAAGGTATTATATGCCTGTAAAAAACACTTAACTAAGCGATTTTCCGCTTAATATGACTGAGCCAGATATAACAAGTTTGTGAGAGAGTACCTTGTTGGTACAAATGAATCCAGTGCCAAGGGCAGCAAGAAGTTCGATAACAGCTGGACTGCTGTTGCATCTGACAGCATAGTAGGGTCGGATTTGGGCCATGTGGGTTCGCCAGCGAACATGCTGCCTCATTATAACTCCCAGGTCTGCTACAAAGAATGCATTCTTGGCAGCCTGAGGAAAAATGAAACATACATATGGACGAATGAGAAAAAAATACCAAAAACAGCTTCTGCAAAAGTGTGTCTTACTTACTACCTTACTACATGTAATAAACAAGGCTGAACAATACAGTAACAGGTGTTTGAGACATTTCTAAGACAGTTAGAAATTCAGGTTCAGCAGTATGTACTGAATGTACATGTTGCTGTCGTGAGACCCCTTACCAGAGTTTGTTCGTAAATGTGATTGTCAATCACATCACAGAGGGCTGTGCCTCCCTCCAGTAGACCAACAGAATACTGTGGTTCATCAGTGATTCCTTTCATCCTCTCAACCGTTTTCTTCTAATCCGACAGGCATAAAGAACGTGGCTAGTCCGAAGTGGTCTTGCTCGCACCCCCTCGAGCCCCTGGGGTCCTAGACTTATGCAACAAACTGTACAAGAAAATGAGAAAAGTCAACATAACACACAAAGTTTAAGAAGCAAAACAATCCAATCATATTGGGATAATGCATATTAATTGATGTTGTCCAGCTTTTTCTATTTATTCAGTAGCTGGGACCTAAACCTGTCTGATGAGATCCCCAATCAAACAAGTAATTTTCACGGAGCAACCAATCAGAGCACAGAGCATGCTCAACATTACAGGATAGCTTTGTGGAAGAGGCCTATTCTTCTAAAGAGCCGCTGTGAAAACAGAGTCTGGGGCACAGAGTTCATTTACTTTAGCACCATTAATCCCTGAGCTGGTGACCCGTGAAGGTTCTTTTTCACGGCATTAAACCAGGTACAATACTGGCGGCGTTGATGTCACAATTTTACTTTCAGTAATGTTGCACAATACATCAGAGAGGCACAGCAGTCTGGCCTGGACCAGATGTGGCATGGCTGTAGCTTTGGGAGGTTAAATAGGGAGACCAACAATGTGCCTAGAAAGCCTGCTCTATTGCAGACAACTGTGGCAAGGCAAGGGCTTTTGCTCCAAAAATGTTCAGTATACTTTTAACTCCTCGGCTGTATGTGAAATACTGTGCAGAAATAATGTACTGACAGTCTAAAACAAACAGAAAGACAAGAGTAAATTTGCAGTGCCTCCTTGTTTGTTTTGAAGGCTACATTTTTGCATTTTACTAAAAATGTGCATGTTTAAATGAGTGAGTCCTCTGCAGAAACACAGGTTAAAAAGAGGTCGAGAGATGACTCACTCCTATAATATCTTCAATAAGCAACTAAGCCTTTATGTAAGACAACTTAGAAAATGGTCAACTGTGTCACTCATTTTCCCTTTGGAATAAGTTATGAGATGTGACAGGGTTATAAATTATATTCACATTGAAAACATAGTCACTCTTTGCAGGATTAATATCTATAACCAAATAATTTTCTTTTTTATTGCAACTAAATCAGAGCAAGTGAAAAAAAAAACAACTACAGATGAAAGCAGTCTGGAACACAGCGCCCTTTTATTTTAATAGAAGTGCTGAAAATAGATCTCAAATGCAAAGTCTAAAATAACTCTTGGTCTGTTTGTGATGCTTCTGTGACATGCAGCTTGTTGGTACATCTTTATATTACTCCAGTCAATTTGTCGCAATGCATTCATACAAAATAATGCATATCCATTTTAACAGACATACATACGCAAATGCAAACATGTATTAGATTGCATAAGTTCTTAAATGAAAATATCCTCTTTCAAATTCAAGAGGATGCATTCATTCTTCAATCAAAGCCTATTGTACTCACATGGATGAGTCCTGGGATGAACTCGTCCACTATCAGCTAGGATCCCAAGGTGGCTCGGCGTTGAAGTCAAATGGCTCTCGGTGTAGAGCTGCCCCTAGATCCTCTGGATAGTTGTTATACACCTGCAAAAGCACAAAGGAGGACAGGGCACATAGTCATTGTTCATTGAAAGGGGAAAACGTTTGGGGGGAAGCACACGTTTCCCCACTGACACATGCTCCAGTCTACCTTAACATGGATGCAGTATGTGTACAATCAAAAATGTAAAGTGGTAAAGGAAACACTGGTAAGCTGTTGAGCAGGCAAATGCTGATTGATAAAGGGCAGATGGAAACTTTTATGAAAGTGGTTAACTTTGAATGTTGTTTTTGTAGTAAATGTCTGCTTTATGACAGATATATTCTGTAACTGCTGTTTGTTAATGTTTAAAATGTCACAATTTGCGAGCTAAAATACATGCAATTAACAGAAGCATTAGTCATGACTGACGCAGTCATGACTAATGTAGACAGTTAGAATTGATGAATTGCTATTGAAGTCACAGCGGACATCAGTAGCTTCCTGCTACCAATCCCAAAAAACACATGTTTTACCTTTGACCTAATGTCACAGTAATTTCAGCTACTTAGCCTGCTATTGTAACGTCGTTTCGAAACCATTAGCTAGGTATTAGCATTAGCTTCTTAGCAACATACGATGTTAATATTGTTTTACAAAAGAATAGTTAGACATTTTCTTTAGAAACAATGATGCTAATTATTACGTTATCTTTAACCTCTTACAGCTAGTATGCATGGATGTTGGCAAACTAACGCTAGGTTACCCAGTTCATTTAACAACATGCTAATTAGCAAGCTAACAACGCGGTTCGCTAGGTTATCGTTACTTACGTCTGCTGGAAACCCAAAAGAGGGGACGGAACGCTTTTTCTTTTTAGGCGGAATTTTTAAAGAGTGGTGGGGTTACAAAAAGAGAAAAGGTTAACTGCCATGTACATGGAGGGTTAGCTCAAACTATTATCGGTCAGCGGCCAGTGTTTTGTCGATGGACGGATTATTCGTTACGACCGAGCAGAGGGCAACAACGCAGACCGAAAGTAAGGAGCGTCAAGGAAGACGTGAGAACTAATTTAACAGTAACACATCCGGTTAAAATATCAAAATAAAATCCACATCAACAAGCATATTGCAACACTTTATTTAGTAACGCAAAGCACTAATGTGGAAATAAAAACCAAAATGTCCGAAATATCGATCCGATAAAAGTATTCTTTCTGGAAATGATCATTCACATTTCGCATAATTTAATGACACATTTCATAAACATATATTCCGGCCTGATTCATCTAAATTTAGGGAGCTTGACACATTTTAGATGGGCGGAGTTTAGAGCTGTCAAATTCACACTTTTATTTACAGAACTTTTATCAACAAAGACATTAATTATCAGAATAACTAACTAAAACTTGTAACAATGATAATAACAACTATAACATTTTATTTTTTATAATTATTGGTCATAATATCAATGTAATCATAATAATAATTAGAGTAATAATAGTGTACAGATGAGTAATGTTATGCTGTTACATTATTTTTCCTCTACGATTTTCAGAATTAAGCAGAAATTCCAGAAACAGTCAAATGCATCTTCAACAATAAAATCACACCTTGGTTGGCAAGCTATATCTATAATAACCTGGCCAATGTCAAAGTTTCCCAAATAATTACCTGTGTTATGTCTTCATTGTATTTCCCATGGCTCAGTAATAAGGACAGAATACTGCCCAACAAAGTCTGCAGAATCTTCCTTATGTTCAGTAGCCAAAATCAACAGTCGCAAAACACTAGTCCAATGAGTAATACATATGAATGCATGTATTTGCCTCAAATTCAAGCTCAGATTGGATTTTCCTGTCCCTTTGCTTTTGTTGTGGTGACTTTGAGGAGTTGTGCCTGCCACTGACAATACAGGGGCTGGGGCAGTGTTTCTACCAAGGAGATACATTTGCATGTCTCCCTCCTCAACCCTGGAGGAGGAGGAGGAGGAGGGTGCCATAGAAAGCTCAGCTACTATTAGCAGCTAACAGTAGCAGAATGGTTTTTTGAACAGAAGGAAAGGGTTTTCTCTGGGGCTGTTTTGACACTATCAAAATCGACTTGGGCTTCAAAACCATAAGATCCTTAATTTAAATGTGCATGTGTCTATTACCATTGTGTCATACATTTTTGTTTTGTTGATTTTTTGCTTAAAATTATTTAGGTAAATAATGTTTATTTAAAAAAAAATGTGTAAAATGTGTCTGTTGTAATGATCCACTCAAGTTGTAGCTGGGTCTTGCAGCCTTTGGCCACTCAATGTTGCTTCCTGAATTGTTACAGAGTGACAGGGACATGCATTTACATTTACATTTAGGGCATTTAGCAGACACTTTTGTCCAAAGCAACTTACAATAAGTACATTTGTCGAAAGAAAGAAACTACAAAATATCATCATCGATAAAGTAAGAGCGAAAACATAGAAACTAGTGCTAGGTCCTCCTTTGGGGAGGGTGAAGTCTGAACAGGTGAGTCTTGAGTCTTTTGCGGAAGACGGCAAGTGCCACTGCTGTCCTGACATCGGTTGGGAGTTTGTTCCACCACTGAGGTGCCAGAACATGCAGTACTGTTTTTAGTTCATTAAAATGTCACCAAAAGATGTATCCTTGCAATAGAACAATCTTGTTCTCACTTTATATATATATTATTATATATAAAGGGTTATATTATATATATTTATCCGCATATTTGGGTTGTATAAGGTTCAATAAACCCTGTATATTTACCAGCCGACAGACCCAAATCAAAAAGTAATAGTACATGATGTGTTGTGTGAAATTCTTCAGTGTCCGACAAGTTTTGAGCACTCCTTGGGGAAAAAAAACAATAGCAGCATTTGTTTCACTAATAAAACTATTGCTTAGAGTCCATTGTAAATGCTGCAGAGGCACGTCTTTTCCTCTGACCACAACACAAAAGCTGTTCCGTGTTTTGTGCCTGTTTTCTGCAACACCAAATGAGACTATGTATACATAAGTCTAATCACACATAGCATCTGAAGTGGCTTCCAGTAAAGCACAATGTTTGATTTCCATTGTTTGGATCATAATAGCCATTGCAGCCATTGGGTATGCATCAGTGAGACGTGTGTACCACCCACTGTGAGGGCAAATACTCCAGTGGCTGCATTGTGCAGCGGGAATTCCTATTTGCAAATATTACAAACAGATTACATCAACACACAGACTTAGGAAAGACCCAGCATGAACCCTAACTGACCAAAAGTCCCCAGTCAGATCTAAATGGCATTACACAGACATGAGAGACAGGTTAAACCACCATGAATGTGTGTTACGCAACAGAATATCGTGTTGTAGAGTCACTCAGCAGGTCTTTTGGCCAAAGAATGTTGCTAAGTAAAAAGAACAAACATTTCCTCACTGACCTGAATGTTAAGCAGGGTAATATAAAGCAACTGGCTGCAGGAATATAACTAATATGCAAAAGCCATCACATTAAAGAGGGACGCAATCCAAGAATGGTAGTAAATGTCTGCTTTATGACAGAAAGGACATAGATAAAGAATTCATTGCAATCTTTGACACACCCCCAAAACATGTATTGTCTCCATGTCTGGTTCTACAATATGCCAATGAAAAGGAAGCACCTCTCTCTGGGCTTTCCCAGAACATGTCATTTTTAACAATAGTATCAAAGTGGTGGAGATAGAGAGCAAGATATACCATGGTGGCCAGACAATAACATAATCTGAACAAATGATGCACATTTCACCCTTGTTTCCTTTCTGTCAAGACAGATGGCAGAATATGTCATTTAAATAAGTTCATAACATAACTCATTATATGTGGTTCACTGTAACAGTACCTTATTTCTGAGAAAATCCTACCATCAGAGAGAACACACGCATGCCCAGACTAAACCCAACTAAGTACAGGCGTGTTAAAATGTAACAGGTGACTTGCACATTGAGACAGTGTATGCAAAGCAGTTAGCGAGACCTTCATTCCTGCAACGCATGAGAGAGCCAGCGACAAACCTGTGTCATCTTGCGTTGTTTAGTGCCGGAAGCAAAACAGGGAGCCTTGTATAGAGGCTGTTTTAATGCTTCTTTTCCATCATAATACTCCCAGGCCTTATGTTATGTTGTATTATTATTATTATTTTTAGATTAAGTCTGTGATCATGTATGAGAGGAGCTCTGATGGTTACCAGAAAGCTATCAGAGTCCATGCCAGGACCATGTTGATGCGGTCTGAGAGGATTTCATCAAGCTTTTAATAGCTATTTTTTCCATTTAGTGCTATGTATTTCTTAAACAACATTCTTCTCTTGTATTGAACAAAAGGTGATCACACACAGCACTTTCAGTAGCAGTCTGTGTTCTGCAGACTGATTGATTATGGCATGTGTGTGTGTGTGTGTGTGTGTGTGTGTGTGTGTGTGTGTGTGTGTGTGTGTGTCTGTCCTGATAACGTCCCAGCAGACTGGCCTCTCACCAGCCATGGGCAAACTTGGCCTGCCGTTTGATGTCGAGGGTTGGCTCCAGGCAGACCAACCATTGTGTCCCAAACAATGAACCCCAGACCCACTGAACTATAAACATGTCCCTTTGGGGGGCGTTTTCCTCAGAATCTGTGTAGGAGACACCCAAAGTCAGGAAACCTGAGCCGGCTTTTCTAAATTTAGCAACTCTAAAGCCTCAAATGCTGCTGACTTGGCAACCAAGCTCCTCTATGTCCTTCTCTAATAAGGTAATAATGCACTTTGAATGTGGACTGATGCTCGAGTCTGGGCTGGAGTTATTTTCACATCTTGTAATAAAGGAATTTGGTTAAATTACATATCAGTAATTAAATATGTTGCCTCACCTTAATATGCCTTTCTTGGAATTGACTGTGGTTTGGAAATATCTGCCCTAGTCTGATAAATAAAGTCCTCATCTGTGTTACTGATCTATGTATGTTGCATAACATTCATACAATATTGAGACAGTTCTAGTGTGAGGCTTTTCTGGTATATTTTTTAAGACCCTCCTTCACCTGATTTCCTTGACCTCTATCGCTTACGTTCACAGGCATCTGCCCTACTGAAGTGTCCTTGAAGCTGAGCAGCAAAATCACAAGAATCACTTTCATTATTTCAGTGTCTTGCCCTGCAGTACCCACCGTCCGCCAGCTGTGGTCGCTGCCGAGTCTCCTCGGTGAGCAGCAGTGTGAGAGGCCTTCCGGTTCCTCTGGCAGATCAGCTGACTCTGATGCTGCTGTCAGGAGGAGACCTCACCAACTGTATTGAATGGCAACTATGAAAATGATCAAGCCATAGAAACGCTATCAACAGCCATATCTTCCACTGTTAACGGACACATTTCTTGTTCACAGGTGAGTGAAACTGTCAAACGCTAGTATAACCACCGTTTGCTGATAGCTAAGTGGTAGCTAATCCCTGCTGGATGCTGCCTGACCTTAACCATCGTTTTAGTTAGCTTTGGTTTGTGTTCAGTACGATTTAAATCGTATTTATGGCCCCCTGGCGTGAAATAGAAGTCATGGGATGAAAATATGTAGTGTTGGAAAAATATTAACGTCAGCCTGAACTGGAATTTAACATCCGATGCGCTCCTGTTGCTCGTGTAGCATGGTTTCGTTAGCTTGCTTGTTTGCTTCCTCAGTAAACAACGTCAGGACGATTCATGATGACATCACAAGCAGCTTTCTGGAGCTGAGGTGTAGCTAAAGACAGGAGACGCAGTGCTTTACCTTTGCTGTAGCCAAGTCAGCGTTTCTCAATGTTTTTATCAAGTGTTGACCTGTATTATAACAGCGCATAATTAGTCTAAATTAATTCCCCCCTCTCAGTTTTCTCTAGCTGCATCTGAGCTGTAACCATGACAGAGTTTTGGTTGATCTCTGCCCCGGGAGAGAAGACCTGCCAGCAAACATGGGACCAAATGATGGCAGCCACCACGCGCACCAACAACCTCTCCACAAACCACAAGTTCAACATCCCAGATCTCAAGGTTAGCACAGGTGTCTGATCTTCTCCTCAGAACATCATACTACCTCCTCTCATGCTGAAGTACGGGGCCATTTCTTTGTGGTCATTAATCTATGAACTCAAATAGCAGATTGTGGACATAATTTTCTTTCTTGCATGATTCATAGTTTTTTTTTTTTATCTATTTAAAAAAAGAACTAAAGGTGGTTTTACATGCAGTAGTAGGCTTAAATCAAAATCACTCACCTTATGTATCCACTGTCAAGAATAAGCTGATTGTGTGTATGGGAAGCAGTCTTTACACAGATCCGTTGTCCGCATGTTGAAGCGTTGGTTTGGTGAAGTTTTTCGTCCACAGAGCAGGTCAGCTCGTCTGGTTCGGTTCCCCTCTGTGCCGAAGGTGAAGTAACCCCGCTGACCTTGCAGCCACGTTGGCCTGTAATGTTCTCCTGGAGCGGTTAGCGATGCATGAGCGGCTCTAGACAAAGAGGCGCCATCATAAGCACATAGGGCCCCCTGGATGTCACTGTTAAAACACAGCCTCGCTGACCCCACATCAAAACGACACAAATCTCTGGACTGATGACTCAAAAGTCATAATATGCTGATGTTTTGTTTTTTTTTGTGTTCAAAAACAGGTGGGGACACTAGATGTCTTGGTTGGGCTGTCGGATGAACTGGCCAAATTAGACTCCTTTGTTGAAGGGTATGCTTATCTTCTGTATTCTGACCTGGAATGAACATTGCAATATTTGAGGAGTCGTCATTTTAGTGATTAAAATGTTATTTTATAGGGTTCTCAAAATCATGCTGAATGCGGTCTATGTTTTAAAGGACATGGATAAAAAAAAAAAAAATGTCCTAACCTGTGCAGCATTCTCTGACCCTCTGATGTAGCTGGTTTACCATCCCCTAATCCATTCGCTTACCTTGAAACAATGAGGAATTTCACAGGAGCCTGATGCTAGCGGGCCTCTCCGTCTAAACTTGGCGATTTACAGTTGGGTGACACACCAGCAACTCTGTCTTTAGTCATATTTATACCCAATGACTTATGTGCCGCAAGTGTGTTTGAGTCTAATTTCTAGCCTTTTGGAAATATTGACATTCAAAACTCACACACAGCCATTACTGCCTGAGCTCTGCTTGGCTTCCTCTGTAGATATTTCCAAGACTGTGAGAAAGACCAGCCTTGCAACACGGTTTCACTTTGTCTTTAATATGGTTTATTTTTTGAAGTTTCCATCCAGCATATCTGTAAAAATCACTGTAGTTTAATACTATTACTGATGTTTTGATTTGATTATTTTGATTTGTATTATTTTCTTTTATATTAGTGGCAAATGTGCTTTCTTATGAACTTTTTCGGCATGAGATGTGACTTGGCTGTCAGTCTCTCCCTGGCATCACTACTGAAGACACAGTTCTGCTTTGATGTGCTGCTTAACAGTGTGGTTAAATACCCTGAACTCTGCACGTCTGCCATATTATAAATTGCCTTGTCAGGAAACTACCTCGACAGGAATATGTGAAAGGTTTTGATGTGTGTTTGCGTTGAGTTTGGGGGATGAGGTTGTGGTGGTTGTGTGAGCATGTGCAGGGTGAAAGTGCAGTTTACGCTGCCTTTGTGCATGCGGTTTGTGTTGGCAAGGGCTGTTTTCATGTCTCTTGGCTGTTCACAGTGTGGTGAAGAAGGTTGCTCAGTACATGGCTGACGTGCTGGAAGACAGTCGAGACAAAGTCCAAGAGAACCTGCTGGCAAATGGAGGTACAGTCATGGCCACAACACAATGTGTCCAGATTATTTTAATACCAAAAAAAAGCTGTGGGATAATGAAAGCAAGGTTACCTGGACCATAGCAACTTAAGGCACACTGTTGTTATACATATACACCATACTCTTAAGAAAATGCCACTTTACAGCTATCCGATGGATCAGATCTGAAATCACCCTGCAATAAAATTGTAGCTTTACCCAATTTCTGTCTTACAATAATCTATTAACAAGCGGATAATAGCCTGACAGGTCTTTTGTTGTCTTGTTTTTACAGTTGATCTTGTCACCTATATCACAAGATTTCAATGGGACATGGCAAAATATCCCATCAAACAGTCACTTAAAAACATCTCTGAAATCATCTCAAAGGTAGGTCTCTCAGTTAGTAATATAGTTGTGATTTCAGCATGTAGGTTCATCAATATTTGTCCAGATATTTCTGTAAATTGTGTGTACTTACATATGTAGCCTAATGGGCAGTGATAGGGCTCTAATGTAGGATTTTAATTCCCATCCAACCCTGTGTAGCGATGTATGTTAAAGTTACTCTGTAGTTTATTTGTCAATCATAAAGGGTTTTTTTAATCTTTTACAGCAAGTAAGTCAGATTGACAACGACTTGAAGACCAGAGCATCGGCGTATAACAACCTGAAGGGAAACCTACAGAACTTGGAAAGAAAAAATGCGTGAGTAATCACACATCCAATGCTACCAAAATAAGTTTACCTCACTGATCCTTGACCCTGTTTCCATGAACGTGTCAGTACGTTCTGAAAAGTTACTGTGACCCTGTAAAGCTTAGTAAACACTTCTCGGTGTCACATTGGTGTTATTGTAACACTGCTATGTGCCACCAGGGGGAGCCTGCTGACCAGAAGCTTGGCTGACATTGTCAAGAAGGAAGACTTTGTACTGGACTCGGAGTACCTCATCACTCTGCTGGTGGTTGTACCAAAGTGAGGATTTGTTTTTTTCCTTGTATTGCAAACGCGTCTCCATGCAAATGATTGAATTAGAGCCCTGTGGCGGTACAATTCAGGAGAAAGAGAAATGTGATGCGTTCTTAGTATCTGCTCTTCCTCTGCTCTTTCAGGATTGCATATGCTGACTGGCAGAAAATGTATGAAACACTGGCTGAGATGGTGGTGCCTCGATCCTCAAAGTAGGTCAAGTCATGTGTATGCATATATATATAGTTATTTTTTTTCTATAACATAAATATATATCATTTATATGATATTTATTATTGATTTTATTATATGACCTGTCTTTTATTCCAGTCTGCTATTTGAAGACCATGACAGTGGACTGTTCTCTGTCACTCTGTTTCTGAAAGCCATCGATGACTTCAAACACAAAGCCAGAGAGAACAAGTAAGAGGAGCTAACACCATTCATCATTATAGACAAGAGGTGTGAAATGTGTCTGCGAGAGAACATTTCAACAGATGCCAGACTGTCAGGCAAATATAAATAGCTCCAGCTAAAAATATCAATTACACAGTGATCACAGGGTCTACATCGGTATCTTTAAACGCACAGAAATATTGATGCTCAGATGATGCTGATTTCTGTCCTCCGCACCTTATTTCTAGATTCACAGTGAGAGACTTCCAGTACAATGAAGAGGAGATGAAGGCGGACAAAGAGGAGATGACACGGCTCTCCACAGATAAGAAGAAGCAGTTTGTAAGAGATGGAACTGGAAAATACTTTTTAAAATGTTTTCTCAAGTTTGTTTGTTATTATTTTCTGCAAATACTGTCAATGTAAGTAGTTTGAAGTGTTCTATCTGAGATTTATTTGTAATGCTCTGCTGCTAAAACTCATTGATTCAGTTCCACACTGGGTACTTTAAGGCCTCCTCGTCATCTATTATATACATACTATATCAAGGAACACTTGCAGTTAGCACTCCAGATGTTTTCATGAGGATAATGTAAATCCACCTGTTTTAGAAATGTTGTTTTTCATCTGATTGGATGAGGACAGAAAGATGAATGTAGCTCTATCTTTATCTTAGAGACGTGTCGACCATTCATTCTCATTCATTTAAAATTCATTCTCCCGTTTGGACGAGATTATAAGAGCACCACGTCCAAAAACGATACAACTCTGGTCTGTTCTCTGCAGGGTCCACTCGTCCGATGGCTGAAAGTGAACTTCAGTGAAGCCTTCATCGCATGGATTCATATTAAAGCACTGAGGGTCTTTGTGGAATCGGTTTTAAGGTACTGTGACCAGAAATACAGTCTTAATATCGCCCATCTGTAAACTACTAACAAACTGACAGTTGCTTGCTTCGTTTTCATTGATGACAGTTAAAAAAAAAAACCTAAAGAAAGAAAAGTGATGAGCGTATTTATGTGATGCGTTCCTTCAGATACGGGCTGCCGGTGAACTTCCAGGCCATGCTCCTGCAGCCAAGCAAGAAGACCATGAAGAAGCTGAGGGAGGTGCTCAATGACTTATACAAGCATCTGGACAGCAGTGCAGCTGCTATCATCGATGTGAGTACTAAAGGGTCCTACTACTGCAATGAGTATGTCGTGCATTCTGTATAGAATCAGTATTTACAATGTGGATTACACCGATGGAGCCTCTACTGCTGCACTCTCTAATTTCTCCTAGTCAGTGTCAGAGAATAACCAGTGCTCCCTCTCATGGCCACAGCTGGTTACTGCACATAGAGACAACAACGACAGTGGCCTTAACCTTGCTACATACGATCTATACTTTGAACTTGTATTTGCATATCAAAAAATGTCTTTATTGAGGCTGTAGTCGCTGATATTCCAGTCTTTTAACAATGCTTTGTTTGTTATTTACACTTTATTAGGTTTTCTTTTAAAGAACTCGGGTAAAACTGATACACATGTGGCCAATGGACACAAAACAAACTAAAAGAGAGAAGAAACTAGCTTAATTTTGCATGTATCTATGCACGCTTGTGCACATCCATATACAAGCACATTCATATCAGCCCATAATGATTCTACACTTGGAGGAAAATACCTTTATTTTTAAATTGGAAGATACTTCCCAGACGTAAGTATATTACTGCTACTATATAAAATCAGGACTTATTGTTGATAAAGTTGAGTTCAAGTTTTTTTCATCAACTTAAGTTTGAGTTTTAGAGAATTTGATGACAGTTCTTGGCAGTGTAAATATGTTAATGATAAGACACTTTTTATTTTCAATGTTAAAGTTTGGAGTAGTGGGCTGCACGGTGGTGTAGTGGGTAGCACTCTCGCCTCACAGCAAGAGGGTCCTGGGTTCGATCCCCGGGTCGGCCCGGGTTCCTTCTGTGTGGAGTTTGCATGTTCTCCCCGTGTAAGCGTGGGTTCTCTCCGGGTTCTCCGGCTTCCTCCCACAGTCCAAAGACATGCAGGATGGGGATAGGTTAATTGATGACTCTAAATTGCCCGTAGGTGTGAATGTGAGCGTGAATGGTTGTTTGTCTCTACATGTCGGCCCTGCGATAGACTGGCGTCCTGTCCAGGGTGTACCCTGCCTTCGCCCAATGACAGCTGGGATCGGCTCCAGCCCCCCCGCGACCCTGAATACAGGATAAGCGGTAGAAAATGGATGGATGGATGGATGGAAAGTTTGGAGTAAATGCCTGGGATGTTGACAATCAGCCTTTTTGTTTTAAATTCTGCTATGTTTTTTGTTTTGGGTGGGGCTCTTTCAATAGTAATGGAAACGGCTGCTTACACACACTCCTCAACTGTCTTTTTGTTTTTTATCAGTCTGCGATGGACATCCCAGGCCTCAACCTGAGCCAGCAGGAGTATTATCCTTACGTCTACTACAAGATCGACTGCAACATGCTGGACTTTAAAGTGTAACGCGTTCCCCGCTTTGTCTTCATGTCGTGTGTTGTATAAGTTGGATCAAACCTCCCTCGCCTCCCCTCACCCCCGCTCTCTGTCTCCTCACCTCTCCCCACCAGCTGCTTGAATGACAACGCTGCATGTTCATTCCCTGTGGTGAACTTTTACAACAAAATGGAAGACATTTTTAATTATTGTTTTTGTTTACAGTTTGTTTTTCTTCTTTTGTTTTGTGACGTGGATAAAATAAAACATATTGAAGAGTTGTACATTTACTTTGTCATTCCATGTGTGCTGATGTGTATTTATACATCTTGCATCTCTATCGGTGTTCAGACATTTGTGTTTACATAACGGGCAATGTTATCTCTGTAACCCACGGCAACCAGATCTGGGATGTGTTTCTGAGATTGCAGACTTTGTAAAAAAGATTTGAAACAAGTGTGTGTGTGTGTGTGTTGTGTCACATTGTGTATATTTGCTGTCAATTAAGATCTTTATCAGAGTATTGTGTAAGCCGTTGATTTGAATAAATATGATTGTTGAATAAATCATCTTAAACGTATGCATTTGTGAACTGATTATTAAATGCTCACCCTATATATCAATTAATAATATTATGATTCTATTTGGATTGAACACATATCACGATACTTATTTTTGCTTTTAGTTTGAAACCCCCATTGGCCAGAACTCTCTGAAAAGTCAAAAATACAACTGAATATGCT
Source organism: Eutrigla gurnardus (assembly GCF_963514095.1). Classification (NCBI taxonomy): domain Eukaryota; kingdom Metazoa; phylum Chordata; class Actinopteri; order Perciformes; family Triglidae; genus Eutrigla; species Eutrigla gurnardus. Next base: position 14,289,187 of record NC_139937.1, on the reverse strand, counting down.
GTGGGCGTTGTGATGGTCGTGAGATAGAAATGAATAACATGTAAGCAGTGTCTCTGTGTTGTAAAGAGAGAGATCCTCTGTGAAGCCTTGTGATGATGCATGATCATATGCGGAGCCGCAAGCAATTTCAAGGACAGTTCCTCCAGGAAACCACATAGCTGCAAGACAAATACTTGAGTTTCAACCTGGAGGACCGCTGAGATACCGACAGCAGAGGGCACCACACAGGCACGTTAGATGAGGTCCTCACATCAGAACACTTTCTTAAAATATCAAAAGTACAAATGCTACTGCAAAGTGTATCATTGCAGTTGATGCATTATTGGCATGTGGCTGAGGTAGAGCCACTTTGAACTACTTCACATTCAATTTAATTGAATTACATTTGATTTATAGTGTCATATCACAACAAAAGGATCTAAGGACACTTACTGTTGGAAAGTTTGACCTCAAATATATTTTAGTGATCATGTGTTTTGTGTGAGAAATGTATGTTTCCAATTAACGTGACGTAAAATGAAAATAGTCCCATGAGGTGCAATTACCAAAGTTGTACAGTACGAGTAAATGTAGTTATTTTTCATCCGCATACAATTAAGTGTCTGAACTGTATGTAAGTTCTGTAACTGAAAGAAAGTCATATGGTAAATCTGCAAACTGCACTGAGCTCCCAAGCAAATTCAGTTTGACATCCATTTAATTCCACAATGATCGGAGTACACAGCCATCTCTCAGGTGTTAGATATAAACTGCATGATTCAGTTCAGTCAGAGTCAGTTATTGGATCGGTCGGTGCACAGGGGACAAAGTATGACATTACTTTAAGATTTATATTATACAAGAACATGCTGAATCAAAATCACTGAACAACAAACAACAAACTGTAAAATATGATACATGGATAACTTGAATGAGGTTGAAAATAAGTGTAGCTATGATCTATAGCAATCAGCCACATTTAGGGCAATCTACTCCATCCTAATTCTACAAATAATCAGGCAAATAAGAGAAAAACTTGATATCTGAACATTTTCAACAGATACAATATCAACACATCAAGTGGTTGTATTCACCAATGTGTTGACTGTGTATAAAAGATTCTCAATATGCATTAATAATCAGCACTATGTAAAATGTTTTATAAATTCCAGCTAACCACAGTGGATTTGAAAAAGAAAGAAGTCTGCGCGGTATTTTAATCGATCAATCTCTTAAAACGCCAGGAAGTGTGTGTGTGTGAGAGAGAGAGAGAGAGAGAGAGAGAGAGAGAGAGAGAGAGAGAGAGAGAGAGAGAGAGAGAGAGAGAGAGAGAGAGAGAGATCATGTGACGACAGAGTGGGTTTGCCAGACCTGCTGGTTGGTGATGTGAGACGCGGTAAAGAAGGCTACAATCACACCGACCTCACACGCAAACGCCGTCTGCTGCTCCGGGGAGCAGGAGGGAGAACGAGCATCCATGCCTCCAGGTTCCCCCTCACACAATATCGGCCTGGACCTGTTCTCGCTATCGGGCCTCCGGCGCTGAGATAATGAAAGGATGGCCGAGCAGCGACGCGGGGACCACGGAGGGCTGACGGATGCTGCTGCGGCGACTCACCGGGATGAGCAGCAGCATCACAGCGCGATGAATTCGACGGAGGGAGCAGCAGCGGCAGTAGTGGAGGGTCTCTCTCTGGAGGAGATACTGGGGCTTTATGGTCAGCCCATCAACGAGGAGCAGGCGTGGGCGGTGTGTTACCAGTGCTGCAGCGCGCTGGCGAAGGGACACCGGAGCAGGAGAAGCTCCTCCGCCTCCGCCGCCGCCGGAGCATCATCATCGGCGGCGGCGGCGGCCGCGAGGAGGATAACCGGACCGGGGGATGTTAGGATCCAGAAGGACGGGTCTGTGAGGCTTCAACACCAGGACTGCGAAGGTAAACCATTATGTAAGAGCGAGTGCGTCTAAAGCCACTGCGATCTAGGCCATGCCATCACTTGCATTTCAAATAATGGAGCTGAGATGTTGTGACTGTCCTTAAAAAAGACTTAAATACATTAGGCCACAGGAGCATAACATAGACCAAGCAACAGCACTTGTGTGATCCCCGTGGTAACAGAACATTAACTACACTTCAAATAAAAACACTTTCTGCATGTTTTCCCTGATCAGGTGCTTTATTTGTAGATCGATCCGCAGCCAGAGTTAGGGCTCCATTACACATGAACTGATCTCTGACAAACAAAGAGGCCCCCCTGCTGCCCTCACCTTCATAGCTCATCCTACTGTAGTGTTTTCACTGATTTACACTATTCCTCCTCTCTGAAACGTGTGTGTGTGTGCATCATGCGCTTCCCTCTCTTATTAAAGGCCTCTCACCCTGTTCGCCACTTCATATCAGATCAGCATGTTCATTCCACTTCATCTGATTAAAGCATGTGATTATTACAGGCTGAAATGTGCCCGGGCACTGATCGGATCAAGGTGTGGGCAGATGCCTTTACAGTATGTGTGCAAATAGAAAAAAGGCTGCACCTGCGCTTGCCTTCCGTCTCTGCGGCCTCATAGCTGTTCCCAACCAGCTGTGACATGGGAGCCTCTGTTAAACGAGGTGCTCTGAACGTAAAGACTAAAAGCTGGAAATAGCCAAGTGGGAGGAGGCGTGCTATTTGTCTCATATCTCTACTACCACAGAGCCTTTTTAACAAGGTGTCAACCAAGCAAAACAACACATGACACTGGATGCCATGTGATGGGTGTGTCTGTGAACGTGCACTTAAGCCAAACACATCATCACAGTGTCTGGTCAGACAGAGGAGCGGCATGTTCAGCGTGTGCCGTAATCCCATTTGCCGATGCAGTTAACACAGAGTGCAGACTGACTAAATGCCTATCTATCTATGTATCTCTCTCTGCCTGTGATGGACTGGACCTGAGGGCCCGAGGGAAGTGCTCTTAACTTCAGACACAAGCCTGAAACCTGCTCAGTCAACATTTTGGCCTTTGACTCAATGAACGCACTTCACCGACTTCAATCAACTTTTTATTAGCGAATCTGAGAGGCTCAGCTGTGATGATGCTGTGGCCTGTAGGTCTATATGCTAAGAATGAATGGGCTATTTTTAGGAGCATGGAAGCAACCATTGGAGAGGGGAGTCTGGGCTTTTATTCCTCGGCTGCTCATGTCATATCATGTGCAATGTATGAAGAATGTATTGAGCTGTTGTAGGAAAGCATGTTTTGACACATTTGTATTTGCAATATACATGCATTACATTGCATCACATGGACAAACAAAAACTATACAATTTAGGGTTAGATGTATAAAAGGATGCAGTTGAACATCTTACCATTCCCTTCTCATCATACACCAAAATGTGCAAACTATTATTAAGTACACAGACTGTATTTTATATGTCCATTACTTTTAGGTATCTCTTTCTGCTTGCCTGCTAATCATGCAACACCTTATATTCGGATGTACCGCTAACTCGATATTTGTATATATTGTTTAATCATTCACTCACGATCTTTCGTTGAGGTCCGCAACAGTCTCAGAAGCACCTCCATCAAAGTCATTCTGTAGGTGTTTTGATCAGAGCATTGCAGCCACACAAAGGGTTTTGGTTTGCAGGGAAATGTGCTGGTCTAATTGCCACATCACTCCAGAGGCTCTCTCTCCTTGATGCACGCTCAGATTGACAAACTCCTTTGAGTAAACAATGAGATTAATCAGTGGCAAAAAGTTAAATCCAGTCAAAGTTTAGTTTTAAACCCTGGTGTCACTCAAACCACGTGCGAGCGATAATCCAATATGTATTGTCTTTGAATGAAATCATGTCTTGATGAAATCCCCTATAGAGATATCATGATGCACAGCAACGTTGTCAAAATCGACGATAACAAGCACATACTACCTTAAATCTCTCAGAAAATCAGTTCATTTTATACTAAATGAGAAAATATTCTTAAAATTCTTAAGTATGTAATTCCCATAAGAGTATACAAACCCATGTGGTTAATTCATATAGACTATTTATTTACTGAATTACCAGAAAACATGCTATATCGTTATTGAGATACTAAATTATTGTATGTTTGTCCAGCATTCACGTACGATTCTTTCATTCGTTTATCTGGGCCACCTGACATTGAGTTTTATATCTGAATACTTCATGAACTTTTCAGAACCTCTGGAAATATTTGCCTCAAATATTTGTAATTTTATGCTAGGGAATGCTGGAGTTATTATTCACCCTGTTTGTACATCTCGCAGACACTCATCACGCTGTTCACTCTTCTTCGTACATACAGCAGGGTGGTACTCAGACCTGCTGATGCAAGTTAAGGTCATGAGATGATGTCATGGCTGTTGTGATGCTGCATCGCTGCGTGTTACAATACAAAACAACCATTTGTTTTCGAGGGTCATCTATTAGCAGGCTGTTTGTTCGGGAAGTAAAAGCTTGGCAGATGTAGCCGGAGGAACTTTAAAGTGGCTCTTCTTTTTGAAGGGAGTACATTCATGCAACACGGCTTCTTGGGAGGAGCCCTTTCATCATCGGTCACATGCTACGAACAACTGAAGTAATTAGGAACGGTCTAGTTAGCATAATGAGAGCACACTGCACTTTTGCAGGAATAAGTTTAATGAGGAAGAGAATATGTAATCACTGATAAGTCAACCACAAGCTAAGATGAAGACGATAGAAATCCCTTCATTTAAATTCCACAACACGTTTTCTCTTTAAACCTGTTCTGGGAATGTGAGCATTTCAAGGATAAGGCAGTGATCTTTTTTCAATTTCATGAACCAAAACCAATTATGAATTGATCCTACTATCAAGTACATTGTTTAGTCATTGCACTATTTCCTTCCTTGCCATCAGCATAAACCCTTTTTTTGAGTCAATCCCACATCACCTTTACCCTGCAGCTGGATTTCTCGTGATATCGTGTGAGTTTGGCGGGACCACAATGTGGCATCTTGTCAGCCCGCAAGTAATGCGTTGATTGGCTCGACCAATCGGCCGCTGGCAGCCACAGGCGCGGCGACTGAGCTTCTACAATGGCATCAGTTATATCAGAACCAGAGAGTATTTCTCAAGTCGGACAGTTCGTGAAGCAGATTGTTGGATTTGATCTTCCCAAACCTAGAATAACAATAGCCTCATGCTTTAAAGTTGAACTGTGAACTTATGAGTTTAATGGACACGCTCTGTTCCTGACTAAAAATAAAAAATAGCAAATATTCTTTGGGCTGCAGGTTGGTGAAACCAGATGTATTTCGTTCTGTTTGTAAAGATTCCAAATCTTCTGTGAGATGAGATTTTCCATCAGTTCCAAAAAAGACATCGGAAATTGTTGCTCAGCTGCAGTCTCTATTTGGGATTTAGTACAAGTAGGGTAACTTCCCAGTGATTGCCATGGATCCTGAGATCACGTTCGCTTCACTTGATATTTACATTCAGATACAGAATCAAAAGCAATGCATGGCCTTTGATATGACTGTTCATCATCACATGTGCTTAACCTCTGTCAGCCATACATTTTTGCACTGTAACTGAGCAGTGGTACCTATATGACCATGCATGTGTAAGCTGCTTCATGCTTATAGGCTTACATCTGCTGCTTATCACAACACTGCTTTCTTGTTTCCCTGCAGGCAAATACAGCCCTTGCACAACAGCAGAGGTGAGTAACCCCACTGTACTTCTATTGTACTTATTGTATTTCATCATCACATCACATCAACAATATAACGTGGACATACGGTTTATAGTGTCAAAAGTACCTGCTGATGGAGGAAATATATATGCAGCAAATATGAGGGAAATGGTAACTCGGGATAACCTTAAAGTCCTTGTCCATTTTTACTTAATTTTTTTAGTAAATGCAACTGTGTGGTTTAATGTTTAATATTAGTATTTTGTATAGTGTAACAAAGTTTTGAAACCTCCCAAAGTGTAGGCTGGGAGAGCGTTTCTGGAAAGAAACCAGTCAGTCAATTATCTCGGTATTCATGAAGGGAAATTTATGGTTGGACATGGAGAGCCAATGGCAAGCTTAACCACAATAAAAGCATTATTCCCCTTTTAAATATTTACCTTCTACAGTTGATTACATTAGCTCATTACAGTAAAGTAGACATCCAGCCACAACAACATCAGATAGAGCGGGCACTCTGCAGGATTATTTCAAGTGCCACCAATGTCAGATGGTGCTGTGTGGTTGAAACTGTCATAATGCCGTGTGTGTGTGTGGTGTGTTAATCCTCGTGCCCGGTGCAGCTGCTGTGGGTCCCCCGCTGCTTAATCAACTAATACCTTTAATAAATAAAACAAGATCAAATGAGAAAAAAAAAAAAATATCAACATTTTTTCCAACAGGTAGTTGAGTTTGCTAGCAGCAGCAGCTAGCAGCAGCAGCTAAGCAGCAGCAGCTAGCAGCAGCAGCAGCTAGCAGCAGCAGCTGTCACTCATAGCAGCCACGCCCTCAATTATGCCTAACTCTATCCTCAATATAATTTAAATGCGTTAAAGGCATTTTAATAAGTCGGTCCATGGGGATTGACTCACTTTTGAAGCATGCTTCAAGTGGCCATTTGAGGAACTGCAGTTTTGGCAGTTTGGAGGTTTTGAGAGAGCTGTTAGCACCTACAGTCTTTCATGCTAGGTTAAGCTAATTGCCTCCTTTCTAGCTTTATACTTAAAGACATCAGAGTGGTATTATTGGTCGACACTAAATATTTGCCATAAAGGGAATAACTATTGTCACAGGCCACAAAGTGGTTATGACAAGACAAAAGACAATAGTTATCAGCATGGATGACCGTTCCCTGACATGTCTCCCAGCATCCTTTCTCTCAGTGTGTCTTCAACCAGTCATTTTCTTCACCAGCCCCACAGCTCCCACAGCCCCCACAGCTCCCAGCTGGCTTCTTGGATTGACTGGTAGGATGTTAATGTCACCCCCGCTTGATGACAGTTCTGGGAGCGGTTTCAGAGCTAATTAAATGGCTGCATATCATCAACTGCTGTTAATTGTTGTGATAATAGCTCGTGAGAATAGGTTTTACGGTATACGGAGGGATTAGCTTCTCAGCTTTTGCGTTTTAGGAATCTTTAGTTGGACGTTGTAGATGGAATAATCTTAGCCAGCAGGGATTTCTTTGGTGTCATTCCAGTTGGTGTAAAAGTTTTTTTTAACTGAAAGTATTTTGTATCTGCGAGGTTGCACATTGACTCAGGATCTCATCCCAGTTTGCTAGAGACAGTATGCATTCGTTTTCAGGGGGCTCTGGAGATGGATTGCTGTGTAATAGGGCTGTGATAACAGATGGACTGCGAATAACTCAAGCAAACACACACACACACACACACACACACACACACACACACACACACACACACACACACACACACACACACACACACACACACACACACACACACACACACACAGATCACACACTGTGAATGTGAAACAGTATAGAGAAATCTCTGCTAAGCAGCTTTGCACTAGAAATGAGTTCTCACAATACAGTGTGTTACAGACTGGCTGACAAAAACCACTGGCACCGCTGGAGCTGCTAGATGCTTGACAGCGTGACATCCTGCGGCAGAGGCGTTCTGCAAGCATAGTGTGGAATTAGCCCAAAGCTGGATGAACAGGAGCACATGTGTAGCTGTAGCTGACACACATTATCTGCACATGGCTTCAAACAGCGTGAGCTCCGGCAAATGATGCGGCTGCGAATGTCAGATGATGCTGTTGTGTTCAGAGCCGTTGAACCGAGCTCCCGACGAGGCTCTATGTACAGTAACCACTATTGCTACGTTCACTTGCAATTTTGTATTCTATCGCTCAAATGTGACAATCATACTCTTAAGCTTCACATTTGCAGCTTTTTTTTAAATTTGCTAGCTTTTGCAAGGAATTTGCTTGCGACCCCTGTAGCCATGCTCCTGGTCCCGTGATGCAGTACAACCTTTAAATTTGTGGATTATGCTTCATCACGTCCCCCGCTGCCAAAGTTTAACGGGGCATGCTCCATGCTCCCTTAATGTCTGAGCTTTGAAGTCAAGGAAGGGATTAGATTTTAACGTCACATTCGGTGTTTAATGTAAACAGAAAATTCAGTCTGGAGTTCTGAAAGGTTTTTTTTTTGGGCAGGAGCAGCATTTGTTTTTATGCTTCCTATAAGGATTTGTGTGTGCATGAAAAAAGAAGATATATAATAAACATAAAAGGGAGGAGAAAGGGAGAAAGGGATGGAAAAACAAGTATGTGCTTTTGTTCTTTCTGTTCTGTATATGAAGTTGTGTGAGTTCCACATACCAGACAAACCCACAGCAGCTGTGCTCAGTCATATGACAGTCAGAGGTCACAGCAGCACAGTCAGGTGTAAGAGTCCGAGGGAGGAATCTCCTCAGCGTTTGTTTGTGTGTTAGGGGAAGTAACCCATTAATATAATCAGTTATGAAGTAGGCACATTGATTTTTATAATAATCACATTGTGCATTCTTCATTCTTTTGTATGGTTCCTCCAGTTTTATAAATCTTGAGTAAATACATGCAATCTGCAGGATCTCTGTAACAGATATGTGGATGGATTTGATAGAATAGAATAGCATATTCCTCTGTATTTGAAATAACAAATATTACTCAAAATTAATTTCTTAGCTTTAGAGAATGTTGCTACGGTGGTGTTAGCCCTGTCGCCTCACAGGAAGAGGGTTCTTCGAACCCGCTGGCCCACATGTGCCCTTCTGTGTGGAGATTGCATTTTCTCCCTATATGTCATCTTTGTGTGGTTTTTCCATGTCCTCCGGCTTCCTCTCACAGTTCATGGAGATGGCGCCAACTGGCTCTTTGCATGTTTAATAGAAATAAGATGCCCGTTTGTGCCATCCCGTGTTTGCCATGATGAAATTATTCACAACTAGGGCTGGGTATCGCCACTGATTTCCCGTATCGATTCGATTCCAATTCACAAGGACCGGATATGATTTAATCTCCGATTCGATTAGATTCAATAGAGATTCAGTTAGGGATATTTCAAGGCTTTGCTTGAATCTGAAATGCAACCACACATCTGCCTTTAGGCTTGGCGGTGCCTTCAGTGGAGCAGCTCCCAGCATGTTTTGGTTCACTTCTACTAGTCTCTCACTTGGCCAGATCTGGTTGTGCGAAGAACCAAGGCTGGCCATGCGAGACTAACGACAAGACTTCACGCATCCACAGGAAAAGGCATATATTAAAAGACCGATCCTGGGATTTTATTAATCAATATCGGAACATTCAAACGGAGATCGATTTTAAACCGTAAATCGATTATTTGAACCCAGCCCTATTCACAACATGTGTCAAGGTCCTCAATCCTTAAGACTTTGATTAAAGGAGGATGAATTGTAGATTGACTCAGCACCATTAGTTTTGAACTTATCCAATGAAATCTCTCAACATCTACAATATGTATTTGCACAAAATTTGGTCCCACAAATATTCATGGTTCCCAGATGATGAATCCTATGACTTAAAAATGGCACATTGACTGATGCTGAGTGAAGATTTGTGGCCCTTATTGTCAAAAATGTGCAATAAATATTAAATAATGTTTTATTATTAAAACTTAAAGGGACAGCAATCAGTTGAAAGGCAATTATTTAAGCATTTAAAATTTTTTATAAAATTCTACTTAGCTTACTTTGCTTTCACTATGCCCTAATTCCTGTGAACCAGTTAAGGAAATCTTAATGTTTTAAATCCCCACATTGTTTCTGCAATCCTTTAATTCTGACCGGTGCATGCTGATTCTGGTAATCCTCTGCTGGTTGGCTAACAGTGATTGATGGAGATCTTTTCTGCAAATTAAAGCAGATCTCATAGATTTCAGTTAGCGTTTAATTAGCACAATTGGCTCTGGTGTTTGGTCTGTGAGAATCACACAGAGCTAACGTAACTACAACTAATGAGATTCACAGTCTCTAACAGCTGGTGTCTTTGTCTGAGTCCAATCAAAATGCATAGCAGACCATAACATCATCATCAACATTGCCAGACGCAGAGACCACCAGCCTTTTGGTCACATGTGATCCTCCCTGAACCTTCTTTTCCATCAGCCTATTGTTCATACATGGCTTTCTCTCAGCCCTCATTCCATAGCAACACATTCCAAAGCTGGGTTTGTATTGATAGTGCTGAAACGATGAGTCGATTAATTGATTAGTCAAGCGACAGAAAATGAATAAGCAATTTTTAAATAGATTAATCTTTTAAGTCTCTTGGCAAAAAATTATACCAAACGGATTCAAGCACCACTAGAGTTTTGATGTTTAAATACTATAAACAGTTACCTTTCATTGAACTTAAACAGGTTGCCCAGTTTTAGCTTTAATGTGTTGTTATACTGGATTTCATGCTCTAGGAAACTAAAACAGTGATCAGACAGAGCGCATTTTGCACCTTTCTGCTCCCTATTTTTATATTGTTGCTAGGCAACCACGGAATTAGTGTTTACGTTAGCTTATCATAAACCACAGACTGTACACCACCTGATAGTTACTAGAACAGTGTGAATTCAACTTTGTCATATCATAGTGCTTTTGACAGCTGTTGTGAAATTCAACCTTGAATGGGTCAGAAACTGTGACATGACGGTGGATGCTATATGAGAGGTTGAAGAGAGGTAAATGAAACATTGCACTGTCTCTGTGAGGAAGAATGTGAACCTATTTTTCCCTGTGCGTCAACGTGGGTTTTTTTATTTTGGCAGCTTCCCTCCTCTCCGTGACAGGAATGCTGAAATTTAAGCCAAGCTGTTTGATGTTGTTCTTCCCTGTGATGATGGCCACCGCTGCACTTTGCATCACCGGGGAAAGCTCCTTTGGTTGACATCTTCATTCTCTTCTCTCTTACTTCTTTTTTTTCTTCGCTCCACCACTTCCTCCCCTCGGTTCTGCTCGGTCACCTGGAAGCCTGGGAACCAGTCAGGAATGCAAATATGTTTTGTTTGCTTTAGACTGCCTTCACAGTCACAGTGGATGTCGCTATTTCCTGCAATCATTCAGTTTGCAGTTAATTATTAGTGAGGAACGTGTAAGAAATGACGTAATCAGGTTCTTTCAGCCTTTGAGTGTTGTTGTTATTACCTATTTTAAAGGATGATAAGTCTTGCAAACCTTCAGTTCTGAAGAAGACTTGTGATGAGAGGTGCAGTGTCTTGAAAAACCTAGAGCAAGTCCAGTTGGCTACGATAAAGCTTTCAAAAATTAGCATGACCTGGATCCTGGATCACTGGATGAATGAAAACCTTAGAGAATGAAAACCAGTTTAAAGTTTAATTTGTGGCTGCATCTCCTGCCAGATTTAAAAATAAAAACACACCCATCATCAGTCAGTTAAAAAAATTGAAAGCAAAACCTTTCTTTTATTTAATCCGTTTAAGGGATTCTCCGTTTGCATATCAGATCCTGTTACAACTCTGACTGGATTCTTGAAGTCGTGTTTTTTTAAGATAAGCAGCAGATAAGAAACGGGAGCCTGAAAATCTGCATTCTTAGCACATGAAAACAGAACTTAACTTAACACTTCAGAACTTTCCTTTTCTCTCTAATTTTCTACAACATTCTCAGCTGTTTGCTGAAGAAGAGGATTTCTCTATTACAGGAGGTCCCTGGAAAAATAAGCTTGCATGTGCAGCCTCCTGCCAATGGTGTCATATATCAGTGAGTGTGGATCCGGGTGGAGCTCACACAAAGAGGTGGCTTTCAGCCGTCCCCCCCTGAGGAAACACAGCTCTTACGCACTGATGGGGGAGAGGAGGCCAGATCTCTCATATGACTCCTCCCCCCTCCACGAATATCCATTGATCTGCTCTTGATCTTCGCATCTGCACACACACATACTCCTCTGTTTCTCTTGATGTCTCACCTTTCTGCCCTCCTTGACCTCTCTGACTCTCTTCATCTCATTCACTTCTTCTTCCTGCCTCCTGCATCCCCATTCCTCTCACTTTCTCTTCTCTCACTATTTTACATGATGTCTCGCCCCCTCTCAGTCTTTTCTCAGTGCTCATGGCGGCAGAATAATCCCCTGTGATTTCCCACTCTTGTCTTTTGTCTTGGTTTTGGCCATTGCTGCCTTTCATCCACCATGACTCTCTAATTCCAGGGCAAGTTGAAAGCTTTAACTCAGCAGAGCATTTTACCTTCAGGCACCAATGTAATATAATGATATAGAATGATTTGTTTCTTCAAATCTTTATATATATTTCCACCGTTCAGGGTGTGACCCTTTTTTTGTGGTAAACAGTAACACTGTGATCGATTAAGTACATAGTATATACAGAACACAAGTACTTAAAGTAACTGGATTCAGAGTCATAATATAGCATCCATTTGCAATGTGAAGATATAGTGAGGTAGTAATGTCTACCTGAGCAGTGAATGAAGTCACTCTCCCTCTGTGTGTGTTGTTATCTGAGCTTCTCCTTGCTTTGTTTACATGGACCAAGTTTGCCTTTAAGTGCATGTCACTGTGAGCGTGACCCACTGACAGATTTTGGTTGAGTGGGCCGTCTCTCGGGGCCTCTGGGTGGACCGGGGGACCCCTTGATAGAGCTTGGGCTGCTCAGGACCTCTTGGCCTCTCAGTGGAGCGGGGGCTTCTCAGTGTCTCTCTAAGCCTTAGATCATGCTCAGCATAACAATTCATATCATTTTAATGATCGTCTTTCAGGCCCACATTTGAGTATTTAAAGCTCACAATCTTGAGTCATCCAAGTCCATAAAGTCTAGGGTGAATCACAGACACATTTAGTTCCTTGGTCCTTTAAAAGACCGACTGTATCTACATGTCGACGTGTGTGATGTGATGATAGTGTGTTCCTTCATGCGTCAGTTAATCATAAGAGCCACTATCACTAATCTGCTGCCAGCGCCAGCCTGTTAAATGCCAGTGAGCGGGTGCGTTTGCGTGCATGTATGAACGGCGGAAGGAGCTCTCTTGTCAAAGGTCGAGTCATGAGGTCACCGTATTACAGATGTTCAGCTCAGGCTCGACATACAAAAGAGGATTACATTTCATAACAAACAGGGAAATCCATATTTGCTTTCAAATGTGATGCGTCAGATGAACAACGGAACGATGTACGAAATAAAACAATCTAACTTACATCCCAAATTAATATATTGTTTGCTTAATGTCCATAAATCCATTTTCATCATCAGACACCAGTTATTTAGCTGGATTTTACTTACAATGTGTGTAAGCATGCAGATTGCTATCAGAGTGTGACGATCACAGATCAAGGTGACCCCTACAGAAACGAGTAGAAATATGCAAATGTGACACAGTGTGTGCAAGAAATGAATGGACAAGAATCATGTGAAGTTGCTTGTTGGTTGTGTCCCCCACAGGTGATTGAGTCTCTGGGCATCATGATCTACAAGGCTCTGGATTACGGCCTTAAGGAGAATGAGGAGAGGGAGCTCAGCCCTCCTCTGGAGCAGCTCATCGACCTCATGACCAACATGGCCGAGGCTGAGAGGGACACCTGCCCCGACGAAGGCTACGAGGCAACAGAGGAAGAGGACGAGGCCGAGGATGTCCCTGACAACATGTCCAGTGTCCACGGCTACAGAGATATCTTCAAGGTACGCACAGTAGCTGAGCATGTGACTGTGGTGGCGGAATCCATGGATTCCAGTAATACAAGTTTACCAGCATAAAATGAAAATACTGTTCTTGACTAAATATAATCCGCTGACGGATTCCAGGAAGCGATGATATCAGTGACGGAAAGTGTTCAGGAGAAGAAAAAATGAAAACATCAGACATGGCTCTGAACTACATTGCAGTCTGTGTGCCAGACTCATCCTTGCTGGGGGTCATGTATCTCTGTTGTCCAATGGAGCACAGAGTCACTGTGTTACACTGGTTATATAATGTTCATGCACACACACACACACACACACACACACACACACACACACACACACACACACAGGGTATCTGAGCTGTGTGGCGGTCTTTTTGGCCCGATGGCTACCTAGCTGTCGTTTCCGATTCTCTCTCAGTATTTTTCCCCCTCAGGCCAGTCACTCTCTGTGCTCCTTCAGTTTTGTCCTACTGTACTTACCCTAACTGATATAGAATACACTAATAACGGTTTTGTGACTTTAATGCCATGGGAAAATAACACAAAATAGCGCATCCTACACTGGATGCATCTTTGTTATTATAATTATTCACACACTTGTGATAGGATGCGGAGCAGATGAAGCGGTTGTTTTCTCTGTTAAGTGAAATTTTCTCTTACTCCGACAAATGGACGCCAAGAGCATGCCAAGCATTGGCCCAGGGAACCTTCAGTTCCTCTGAGAGACAAGGGTGTATTCTCTCATCACTGTTGGTCCGTCTGTGTGTGGGATTGTTGGTGTGCATGTGTGTGTGTGTGTTGTTAACAGCTGACTGACCTCAGGGATAGTTGTTTTGTCTATTGTGTTCAGCAGTCAAAAACAGTTGTTTAGGAATGTTTGCAAATGTGTGTTTTTTTCCATTCAGTGTGCCTGAGATCCTCCTAGGAAAGCAATAGCCTTCTGGGAAAATTCTCCACTACAAGTTAAAAGTCACGCATTCAAAACCCTATTAATCATCAGGCTGGTCTTGTAGATATCGAGCCAGTCGTAGTTAAACGTTGTGCAATGGTGATACTTGTTACCCAGAGAGGTTGGAAGGAGATATACGATTCTAAAACATTATTTTCAAGCTTGACGGAACCAAATAATAAACACGAATAAAAAAACACCTTGGTTCAACTTTCCACTTTTTCAATCATCACCAACAATCACCAATCTATGTTGTTGCTGTTTTGCATCCGAAAGATGCAATGATCTTGAATTCCCCTCCATCATTTCTGTGTCATGTTTATTCTCAGTGCAGCTGTGTGAACGTTGTACTAAAAAATCTCTCTTCCACTTTGCTTCACTGTCTCCCTTGTAGCTGTGCACAACTCATCTCCCCAGTCTATCAGACACCCCCAGTCACTACCAGGCAGTGTGTCGGGCTCTGTATACGGAAACCAAGGAGCTGGGCACTTTCTTGGCGAAGATTAAGAGCGCCAAAGAGGTGGGTCGTCGTCGTCATCTTCTTTTTTTCTGATACATTATTTGCAGTTTAGAGGGATAATATGCAGCATTTTGTCAGTTGGTGTCAAGGCAATGTGGAAGTTCCCTTCGACTTACCAGTAGAGGGCAACTCTTCTGGTTGCAAAAAGAAGCCCAATTGTATAGAAGTATAGGAGAAAATGACTTCTCACTTGATTTATTATCTAATATTGCAAATATGAGTTTATGGTCTCATTTGATAGTTTCCAGTCTTAAATACAGCATGATGTTCGTTTAGTAGAATATGGTCCCATTTAGAGAAATAAACAGTGAAAGTGAGCTGTAACATTTTGGTCACCTCAAAGTGTTCAGTGTTTGGTTGTACTTAGTCCACAAACCAATGGATGACATCATGGGGACCAAGTCCACTTCTTATTTACCGCCTGTTACTGAGAGAGAAAGAGAGAGAGATGATGGTTGAGTGAGCAGAAACAGAGCTGTGAATGACAGAAATGAAACTTTTCTTTTTCCGATTATTTCACGGCGGTTACGTCCTAAAGCATCAATAAGCACACCCAGACCTCGGCACAACCCCGCAGGGAGGTGCTGTGTTGTCACTTTTGAATGAATGAAGGTGCATCTACATCTTGTCAGCTCTGTGTGTGGCTCGTCCCCCTGCTGGTGGAACACACACACAATGATAGCAGCGCTCTGCACACAGAAGAGGAGAGAGAGAGGAGCAGGGGAAACACTGGAGCACATAAAACACACAGCAAAGTAACAACCTGTTCTCACCACAGGCAGCAAAAATACAACAGCATTGTATCATGTGATGCTAAAGCCTGATAGGTCAAGTTTCACTCAGGAGTAAAGAAAAATAGGCATAACCATGTGGTTATTTCATATAGACAGAAAGCATGCAATATATATCGTGATATATATCGGTGACCGGGATATGAAATGACCTATATCAGGATAGATTTTGGCCATGTCGCCCAGCTCTAATGCTCTTTGCTGACACCCAGAAGAGTTGCGAACACAACAAAATAAGAAGAAAAGAGAAAATACATGTGGCAGAGTGCAGCATCGCTGTAAATACACACATTTATATATTTGAATTTCAGTATTTGCATTGTTTTATTTTAGGCAAATGTTAAATTAATCTGTTTTCATTACATTACATATGAGAGATGTATTTAAAAGCAGCCTGTTTACTGCACATGGGGGGGGGGGGGGGCGGGGGGGCACGCCCTTCTGATGAAATGAAATGTTACAGGGTGATCACTGACCTTTACATGAAGGTCATAAAAAAGCCTCTCTTTAGAAGATTGAGAACAGTGACCTTACGTGCCTCATGCACCCCACCAGGCAACATTACTCTCACTCTCTGACAGTTAGGATTGTGGAACTGTTGGTGCTTATGGTGGCATTCATATGAAAAAACAATATATGATCGGTCTGCATGTGAAGACTCTGAATATATTCACTCATGTGTTGCTAACCTAAATGATAATGGCAAGTACAGTTGTGAATGTAAGCCTCTAACAACCAGTCCGTAGTTGTATGATGTCAGTTTTTCTGTTTTAAAAGTTTAAATGAGGAAACCAACATAAAAGCATAAAAGTCATATCGGAGTGAACAATAGCGCCTGTTTCAGTAAGAAGCCATCATTTCAGAGAGGAACGGATTCATTGTAGCATGTAATAGGCAGCAGACACACAGAGACATGAAGACATAAAGCCATGTTTCCTGTGTGACGGAGCAGGTCAGCTGATACAGAAAGGCATCTGTGGTAATGAGCGTGAGTAAGAAGTGAATGGACACATCAGTGCACAGCATATATTCTTCATGCTATGACATAACATGCAGTAACTATGCATTGCATATCATAGCAAGTGGCCTAAAGCTGACGTGAAGTGTTTTAGATTCTTTATTCTGAATTGGCAAAAAGCATCACACAAACACACAAAACATCCGCTAGTGGACAAGCATCTTTAAAATAATTATATCACCCATAATTCACACATACAGTATATTCATTAGATTAAGCTCTGGGTCCTTTAAATCTCTGATGTCCCCTGGCCACTTGATCATTAAATTTAAAGCTTCACTTTAAAGCCCTAAAAGTTACTTATTACATGGTATGACACCATAATATCACTGTTATATGAAACATTTAGGGGAGTTTTATGGTAAAAAATGAAGATTACCATCTGCGCCATTGGAAAAGGTATGCAAATAGAACAATAGTGACAGTGGAGGCAACATATGTATCAAGCCAGATGCTCATTTTAAACTTTTGTGCAAAAAATGATAATATTGATTTGTGAAAGAGGTTGTTTGAACTGAGCCTTCTCCTGGTCGTGTATCTTCTACACTTAATTTAGTCTTTTTGTTTTGTTTCTAAAGTTAAAGTGTATCCCAGAGCTGTTTGCTGGTCACCCTACTTTAAAAAGATTCCTTCATTTTTGTCACATGATGGCATATATGCTGTTTTAGAGGTTTTTCCAACTTGGCAAAAGTAGTAAAAGGACTACATATTTGTACTTTTTTGCACTTTTTTTGGCATGAAAGTCAAACCTGACAGAAGTGTGTATCAGGACAAAATACCAGCCATCAGCAGCTTTGATTCCAACTGTGTTACGAGGTCCAAACAGTCCGATGCAGCCGCGGTGTTTGGATGACAGGCCGTTTCTACACACCCCGCGGGCTGACAGGTTAAAATGCGCCACCGTGAAGAATGACTGACATGCTGGTTGTTCATGTGCGACACAGATGACAATATCTGGAGACATGCTGACTCTCATTCTGTCAAAACCACAAGAGTTCAGCTTCTCACAGCTGATATTCTGAGAGGTATGATTCATTTGGACTGTTGTAGGATAGGATGGTGTGTGATGTAGCACGTTTCCAACTTGTCCACATACCACAAAGGATTAAAGCTCCTTCAGTGTATTATTATGGGTCATGTGTCCATGTTCAAAAAGCGCGTGATTTCCAAATATTAGTCTAATTTTTTCAACAAATTCATTAACTCAAATCGAAGATGGGAAGTCATTTGTTTCTCCTCAAGAGCATTTTGGAGCTCAGCTGTGGGTTGGAACATTTCCTGTGGCGTATGTGTGTGTGTGTGTGTGTGTGTGTGTGTGTGTGTCTGCATGTGCGTGTGCACGCTCCACCTCAGGGTTCCTTCCTGCCCTGCACTTCTGCCACTGCCCTTTCAGTGTGCGTACTGTGTTATGCATCGGCATGAATAGAGGGGATTTGGTTGGTTGCATAACTCTCTGTTAGGAGAGGGGACTTATCGGAGGAGGCTGAGAAAGAAACCTACAAAAAGAGGGGAATGGGGACCGCAGTCTCTCTTACTTTAACCCACAGTTATGTTGACATTAGTGGTTTTGAGTGAAATTCCTCAACAACTATTGGTTCAAACGTGTGTGGTCTCCACAGGATTCATTGTAATTTCTCTATTTTCCTCTATAGCGCTCAAAATTTCAATTAGTCCACTTTAATTTATGACCAAATACCTGCAAATCTAACGACATTCCCATCATCCCCGACTATGTTTAGTGCTAATTAGCATATGTTAACATGCAAACATGCTAACCTGGTAGATGCTATACTATGCTATGCTATGTGAGTATTGTCATTACGAGCATGTTAGCATGTGTCTAGATGAAACACACAAGTTGCCTAACCTCAACCATTTCGCTAGATTTTCGCGGCTTGTGGGTTACCTTCTGGACACAACTGTATACTCCATGTCCAGCCCCATTACCCAGTTTATGTGTTTTGGGTCACTAGCAAATAGACAATATTAAAGAATAAGTTAAAAATGCACAGAAGGAGGAGATGATAAAATGTAGGTCAACAATAAGCTGAATTGTCTCCAGATCGTAAAGTCAAGCGGCAAGGCATCAGGGTAAACTGTTGTGAAGCCTCATGATGAACTGGTGAGTGGGAGGCAAGGTCATGACCAGTATGCGTGCGTTTGCATGTGACTGTGTGATTTCATATTAATGCATCCCCAGTCGCCTGTGTTTATCTGAGACTGTGTGTTTGAGCGTGCGTGAGTTGAGATCCCCAGGGGTAAGATACCCCCCTCCTTACCCCACACTTCCCAGTCTGTATGCCAGAGCTGCTGACCCACAGTGGTTCCATGTTTATCTGTCCACCACTACCAAAGAGACTCTCCACAAAGACGCCTTCGGTCGCTAGAGATTCACAGAACAGCAGCCGAATATGTGGTGATTCACTGGAACAACTCCGCCTCCTATTTGCTCGTGGATGAGTGCTTCCTGTCAGCTGTTGAGAGCTGAAAGCGAGTAACAACTTGAGGGGAATTACTGATTATGAAAAAAAAAAGGTTGTAAATCTAGTTGGTAATTGCCCTAATTATTCATGCGGACGTTTTGTCCACACAAATGTTGCCGTGCACGTTTGAATTAAAATGCTGTCCCCATCAACTGCAGCGAATAATAGAACGAATCAAACCTTTTGAAATGTGGCCGGGATTTATTTGGTGTTTAAAAACAAGCAAACTCATCTCTCTTTATGTTCTTCACTGGCTTCAATTAGCAGGGTTTTAATTTGATGGGCTGTTATAGAGCTGTGTACACTGTAGGCATGCAGCAGAGCTATGATGCAGCAAATGCATTATGTTGTGAGTGATGCTACACTGAGCCTTCATCCCAGTCAGCTGTGTCAGGATGACGGTGAATCGTGATTTCCCCGGTGATTTCCCCCGGTGATTTCCATGACATTCATTGAACGGGGGCATATTAATCTCTCTGCCTAATGCTTTAAAATACACACAGTTTGTTATATGTTTGCTTCCTCCTCTCACTCTCTATTACACACACATTGACACTGTCCTCTGCTGAGCATTGAAAGCTTCTTGTTTCCCACAGATAAGACAGTCAGGCATTACAACACTCTAATGGCCTCGTGCTGTGCGGCGTCACACAAGTGTGGGGAACAAAAATGTTCATGCCAAATGTCATGGCTATCCATCTTATAGCTGTTGAGATTTGTCCCTCTGAACCAAAGGATCGGAGAACATTGCCAGAGCAACGCAATGACTTCATGTCAGCACAACAACTTTAGTTATATAGTTATCATAATAATCTTTCATTTCAATGACTATAGAGAGTTTATGTGACGATGGTGACTGGTGGAGCATCACCCGTTAAAAGCTCCTATTTGCTGTCTGTAAGTGATCAATCGTAACAAAATGGGACTTAATGTGGAGAAAACCTTCCACTCTTACTTTGTCGCTTCACATTTACATGCTCTTAATCCTTCTCTTTTAAGCTTCTTTATTTTTTCCTGATGTTTTTCTTTTTTTCCTCTTTTATTTTCAAACTGTGCCTCCCTCTCTCTTTCCACCAGAACCTCCGTAAGATGGAGGAAGGGTCATCCGAGGGGGGCGCCAGAGACCTGAATGAACTCCAGAACGCTGACTGGGTAGGCAACAAGACTGCTGACCTCTGACCTCCAGCCTCAACAGATCATTTTTTTTTATCGATTGAAGTCTAACTAAAGTACAGGGGGACAATCACACCCCATTTAGTTTCATAAGATTCTCCATGACCTGATGTTCATATAAATAATATGTTATACTCTAAAAAGGCAGTGGTTAAAGAAGTTCTCAGGAACCACGTTGATATGGATAGAAACGCTTCTCTTGGTGAACCCACCGCCATCGGAGCACAGATGGCCTCTATTGTCCATATACATTCAGATTCAAAGTGTCATGGTATTTTCTACTTCCCCTTTCCCAAGCTGCCATTTGCTTCCTCTTGTCAGGCTCGATTCTGGGTTCAGGTGATGAAGGACCTGCGTGACGGGGTCAAGCTGAAGAAGGTGCAGGACCGTCAGTACAACCCTCTGCCCATCGAGTACCAGCTCACCCCCTATGAGATGCTCATGGACGAAATCAGGTCCAAACGCTACAGCCTGCGCAAAGTCATGGTCAGTGTCCAATTTGGACCACGAATACGAGTCGATGCTACCTGCTTGCTGCACTTCTGCTGTGCTATTGTTCCAATTGAAACAGAAGTTGCTTGGAAAGCCTGTTGGATGGGGTGATGCTCGTTACCAGCGCATGACTTTCATTCATTTGGAGGTATAAAGGAAGTACAGGCATTTTGTTTGCCACTTTGGAGGCAGAAGTATCGAGTGGTGCAGGAATCCCACCCAAGAATGAGTTAGCATTTCTGAACTTCCCTCAAGTTCACCAGGCTTTATCATTGGGTTTTAGGTCTGTGGTTAACACACGCATTAGCTATTTTTGATGCTTTGCTTTCCAATATAAAATGTCTTAAAGTCTTGAAAAAGCCGGTTGCTTACAAATGATTAAACAAGACAACAGACTATCATCATGCCGACTAGTCAGCCTTCACAGCCTGGTTGTGTGTACTCATACTGATGCGTCCGTGGTGTACTTCGTATATAGCCTAACATTAGCTTTTTATTTCTGCCGATTGAATTCATGTAATTAAAGTTTGCCACAAAACGTATTCTGTGCAATAATCCAAAATCCAATGGATAAATCCCATTGACTTTTTGACAGTTTTTTTTTTTTTTTTACATTTTCCAGACTGAACAATTTATCAATAAACCCCAAACAACTATTAATGACTCATTGCTAATGAAAATAATCGGTGTCAGTAGATTTGTGATCTACATGACTGATTATAAAATAAAGACTCAAGCCATTAAAGTCCGTGTACCTTTTACCATATGTCTTTATACTGCTCTGTTGTTTCAGATACACGGAGACGTCCCACCGCGGTTAAAGAAGAGTGCTCATGAAGTCATCCTGGAGTTCATCAGGTCCAGACCGCCTCTCAACCCTGTAAGTACAACTTAAGAGCATGGACTTAAATATCACAATCCATCCTTGTGCCGCCTGGGAAAACCTCTCAGACCTCTCAAATGAGAGTATCAACAAACATTCAGCCAGAACAGTGGCTTCCAACCCTTTCAGGCCCCTTAAACATAGTAATATATACTTGTTTTATTTAACATTTGACACAAGTAATGTCTATCATGACTATTAATCGATTAAAGAAAATAGATCAAATAAAATAAATCACCATATTTTGAAATGTATAGTGCAAAATGGTCATAAATAATTAACAAAACATAAATATTGTGAAAAATATAATGTCATTGGCCCTGCCTTACAGTTACATGGTTACTACACGCGTTTGGCAGCTGCACTACAAAGTACGAACCGCACAGGATTGTGGGTCAGAATAGCCAGAAAGCACGCTGACTTGCCTATTGGAAAATGTGACCAGAATGCAGTCGTATTTTTGGCATAATAAATCTTTTCCCGGTATACTAAACAGTATGGTAGTGTAGGTATTTGAACTGCACCGTGAGCTCAGTGAAATGCTGCGTTCACCACTTCTCTGTTGATAGAAATCTTCCTGTAGAACTAGCAGGCCCTGTTCCTGCTCACCTCTAGATGAACAATCAGTCACAGGAGATAGGAGGAGGAGGAGGTGGTGATGAGAACGCCTTCTGGCATACAACCCTGTTTGCCTCTACTCTGCTGACTCTCTCTGTCACTCTCTACGTCTCCCCCGACGTCGACCTGTGCTAGGTGTCAGCTCGTAAGCTGAAGCCACAGACTCAGCCTCCTCCAACGCTGCATGAACGGATCTTGGAGGAAATCAAAGCAGAGAGGAAACTTCGGCCGGTGTCGCCCGGCGAGGTCCGCAGGGGAAGGCTGGGTAAGGAAACTCGCCACTTCTCCTGTCCTCGCTCTCTTGTTGTTATTTTCTATTTGTGGCATCAAAAAAAAAAAAAAAAAAAAACATACACACTGTTATGCATAAGAAAACATACTTCGCTCTGAAATGTATTTTTTTCAGCTGAAGTATGGAGCTGATGCTTTCACCAGCTGGGACCAGAAATGTGTAGCAGCTTCATGTTTTAGTTCCTTTTACACTTTATCACTCTATTATTTGTGCCTCTGCTCTCTGCTGTTGAAGCCAATACAGCCCAGCTTTTCATAATTGCCTATTATTGTTTTGTTGACTACAAGGTTTGCAACACAGTGGGAGTTTTACATGCATAACCACGCTGAGTGCCTGCGGTTCCTTTAACACTCACAACGCTAAAACCACTACTGTTTCTGAATGTCAGTAATCTCTCACCATTGGCTGTGGCTTCTTTGAAATCCTGTTATCTCAGTGATCTAGAACTACACAATAAGCGTGCTATACCCCTGCATGTCTTGCCAAATACAAACAGATTACATCCTTTAATGTTATTAAATGAATGCCTTAATTTACCTCCTAATCACAAGCAATAACTGTTCCGATGCCATGACTGTTTCTCGTTGCAGTAATTCGGCCACTTAGCATGTCTTTCAGTTTTGACGCGTCAGGTAAAGTCCCTACCTCGCTGCTTACCGCTTCATCACTTTCTGTTTCCCTCCTTGTTGTGGCTGCTCATCTGCTCTGCCAGCCTGCACACACACACACACACACACACACACACACACACATACACACACACACACACACACACATGAAACATACTCTATCAGCACACTACACACACATTTCATGTCATGCTTCAGTGGTTGGTGATGATCGGCTGTGGTCTGTGGAGGTGATACGTGGTGATGTGGGGCACAGGTCAGTAGGAGGACACTGATGAGAGCAAACCAATGAGAGACACACTGACCAGCAGAAAGGACACATGGGAATTTAAATACCAGTACAAACATACAGTGGAGCTGTAGTTAGGACAACCACTGACGACGCTGTGGTGATGTCATTCACATTTTCCCAGTGAATTTACACACAGTGGTCATTGTTGACACTGCTAAATATTATCAACTTTTACCATTTAATGCTTCATTTTGGATTTGTTTTAATAAAAAACTATTTTATATAGTTTTTTTTATAAAAAATGTTAGTAAATATGTATGTATATATATACAAAAATGAAAACTAAGAAATTAAATTAAACATTTAAAATGTGGGTGTTACAATAAGTGAATCTGAAACTAAAGGTACCAGGTAAAATGACACAATCTCACTACAAGTCTGTGTCAGGATGCACATTGATATGATTCGATATTAGTATGAATGTCAGGTTTGCTGCACAGTTCCCCATGCAAAGACTACTGGAGATAAAGTGAGAAACATCCAGTTTTCTGCCTCACCAACTGGTGGCAGAATGAGGACGAACTTGACAGAACGTACTGGAAAATCAACAATAAAGGGATCGACTACAACCAATGTATTTTCTGTGGTGTAATATTTTTATCTCTGTGGGAAAAAAAGACTGTAAACAACTCCATTTAGGGACGTGACTCTATTTTTCAGCTGTGGAAAATATAAAAAAATATGAATTTCAGCTGGCTGAATGGAACAGATCACAACTTCTCACAAGCGATTGGACCATTTAAATGACTTTACTACTTTGTCTTCTGTGTTTAAGTATCAATGGCCAGTAACTGTTTAAATGATGTAACATTATACAACCTTTTTTTTTAATTATAAATGTAATGTTTATGTGGCATTCAACATTATGGTTCTATGATCATATTCAAACATAGAAATGTAGCTGTCTTATGACTTACATTTAGATTATATTGGTCCAGTAGTAGAGTTGAGTATTGCCCCCTATTTGTTTGGAGCATTCGACATCACAGGAATTACACATTGCAGCTTTAAGTGCGTAGCGATCCACCGAATCAAGGAATGAAAAGGAACTGAAAGAGTTACTGCCAGCTCTGTGTCCCCGAGAATCATCAGCTTCATATAAAAGAGTCTTTCATGTTCTCGAACTTTGCAGAATTGAACAGCTGCACAGCTCTCGTCAGCAGTGTTCTCTCAGTATTATTCGGCATTTAATCGGACTTCATGAGACAGTTTGGATTGAAGTTGTAAGGAAATACTGCTGAAGCAGGCAAATCAGAATAATGCTGTGCTCCACTTTCCCTCCTACTGAAACCAGTGTCTCTCATTACACCGCAAGCTTTACCACCTCTCACGTACTCATTCATGCTGTCCGATAATCTGTGTGTGTGTGTGTGTGTGTGTGTGTACGAACCTCCCTCTATAATGCATCATTCTCAAATGGAGTTTGATTCTTACTTTGCTCTATATTTTATGGGGAGATGGTGCACACAGACACTTGAACATGATTAAGGTTTTAATCAGGAACAAGAAATTACTGTTTCACAAGATATAAACATGACTCTTGGTGATGTATCGTGTACTATACATTTTTTTTTGGTGGTGGCAAAAGAGAGATGGTGTGTCTGACTAGGATATTTAGAATGCATCAACAATTCACGGAGTAGCTTGACAGTTTAGGTCTCATGAACCAGGAGGTGGTACGTTTAGCTTAGCATAAATTGACAAAAATAAACAGCAGCACAGTCACTTCACTAGAGAGAATAGGAAGTCACCTGGCCAAGAAATAGTTACAACAAATGTAAAAGCACAACTTGTTCTTTTAACTTTTGTTTTTGTTTAGTTAGCTTTATAGGTGCTGTTTCCAGTCTTTGTGCTAAGCTAAACACCTCCTGGGCTTCGCTTAATAGTTAACGAGTAAGAGAGTAAGACTGGTAGCAATCTGCTCATCTAATATTCATTAAGACAGCAAATGACAATATTTCTCCTAATCTTGAACTCCTTTGAAAAAAGAAAAAGGTTCAGCGTAAAGGTGCTAAATTTAATATTGTGAGCAGAGGGATTGCCTCCACACAGCTCTCAACATGGAGACGGCTAAGCCGAGTCCATGAGTGATGTCTACTCAGGTCGACTACAGTAGTGATAGTAATAGCAAATAGTTGTTTGCTGCTGTATTAATGCTCTGAACATCGAAATTCGGACATTTAAACATGAATACTAAATGTCTGATTTTGATGTAATTTATTTATTTTTTTAAATCAAAGAGCAGGGATGTGGCATTTTGACATTCAACAGTCATACACGAAACAATGAAAGTGTCAGAGACCATCATCACTTCACCATCAACTTTAACATTAGACCAAAATGATACGGAGCAACAAGACGTAGAAAATACACAGAAGTAAATTAGCCACATTCAACCACACAATGATGCAGGAATTCAGTTATAACGCTATATAATTGAAACCTTAGAGCACAGACATACCAATTGGTGGAATATTATTATAGCTATCCTAATGAAGGAGCTGTCCTCTTTTAGGTTTTGGCAAAACTCGCAGTATGCCACAGGATTTGTTCCGTACTGGAGTAGGTAAAGTATAAGCGCTGCTGTGGTTTGGAAGGCCTTGTTTGCCCTCAATGACCCTGTCTGTCCGCCTCCCTGGCTGTAAACTAATATATCCTCTATTTAGATGTGTATTTAGGTTGGAATACTCAAGCCTGGCCAAGGCACAGGCAGAGTGTACGATAATGGCTGGTTTATAAAGCCCGGTGATGTAGTATTTTAGGTTGTAGAAAAATAATGTCTAGTCCAGCAGTAGACAGAGATCCTGTAGAGATGAGGAGAGGTTTCAGGGCTCCCATAGATCCCATCTATCTCCTGCTCTCACACTCCATCCCTCCCAATCAACCCTCCTTTAAGTTTGTTCTTTTTTTGTTGCATTTACCATTTTCCACTCCAAAGCCAGAGTTAGACAGCTTGTTAGATGGTTTTCTGTTTTCCATCTTTGGACCTCTCTCAGTGCAGAATGACCTTGTGGTACATGATTTGAAGGATTCAGCTCCCCTGAAATGATAAGGAAGAGTCATCCATGCTCTGTGTGTAACACCAGCCTGCTGCTCTGTCTTCCTCAGACCAACTTAACTTACCCTTCCTGACCTCTTTAACTTTGGGATGAATCTCAAACCTCAGTCCTCTTTTTAGGATTCCTTGCATCTTTCCACCGACTATTAAACACAACGTGATTTGAAAACGGTTCCCCCTTTTTTCGGGGGCAGAACAGATTGAAAGATTAACACAGGATGCAAGGAATCCTACGAGGATCTGTTTTGAGGTTCATGTCAACTACTTTTTCCTCCTTTAATCTGAATGACTCTTTTTGTGATTATGTGCAGATGAGTTTAGTCCATACATGGGCAGGAGGACGTCCAGCTCTCTGTCTCTGACCAATGGATCAACCTCTCCCAGGGGGGAACCCTCAGGATGTCAGTCTGCACCTCAGAGGAAGAGGCTGCTGAAGGCTCCTAGCCTCGCTGAGCTGGACAGCTCTGACTCTGACGTCAGTATGCGTTTGTGTAGTGGATTAATTTTATATATATGACATCTGACATGTGCAGACCCAACAAAAAGTGTTTGTATATTCCATGCATTTAGGATGAGGTCTTTGGCCGCAGATCTGCCAGCAGCTCCAGTGTGGCTACGTCTTTGATGGATGATACGTCCCCAGAGTGTGCTCTGGGGAAGAAAAGTGAGTCAGGAATTATTTCTACATCCTTGTCGCAGCTTAGTCGCCTCCTCAGCTAAACCGTACACTGACAGTGATCAATGAGTTTTAATTTTGCAGCCTCGCCAGCCACGTTTTCTTTGAGGTTTTAATTTTTATTTTGTTGCCGTTTTTATAATCAGCACCTCTCTTTCCTCTATGAACACCAGCGCCCCCCATGTTCCTGCCCATCTCGTCTACACCCCAGCCAGAGAGGCGTCAGACCCCCCAGAGGAGACACTCCATCGAGAAGGAAACGCCGACCAATGTCCGACTGTTTCAGCCGCCCTCCAAAAAGAGCTCCAAATCTCTGGTGAGTCACACATCTTCTCATAACTGTATAAACTACGCAGCAACATCCAGGGTTGAAAAATGAGGCCAAGAACTTGTGCAGTTCCTCAAATGGCCTCTTAAGGCTGGCTCTAAAAGCGAGTCAATCTCTGTAGACCTCCACGTTTAAATTAACAGCAATAATATATGTTTACAACCTGGAACAAATAATGGTTTTGTTCTCTAAAGCTTTCAAAACAACTGTATATAGTGATATACCTGTGTATACCTGTTGAGTGACAGGTGGGTGTTGATTTAGGCTGCTAGCTGTCTCCTCTGCAGCGTCTAACAGGCCCACCTCTGCTCCACAGACGATCCATCTCTTTGTCTATATTTACAGTTAGATTGTACCCTCACTGCCAGTTTATTTATTTTAAATCACAGAGGGCATTTATTGGTGGTTTGAGTACAGTTTGATTACATAATTAATTGATCATTAGCATTTTTTCATTACTTTTATGAGCCAGATGTGATGGCTCATAAAGTATGAATGATAATGATGATAATCTATTTGGCATAGTATGGTGGGCTGTCAGAGGACAGTGCAGCCTGGCAAACCTTTAACTCAACCCCGACCACAGATCCTGTCCAGTAACTTAATAAGGGAGACAAATAAGATAGAGAAATGGAGAATAGGGAAGGGAGAGCGAACATTAGGATCTTTCCAGAGAAGCAAACAAGAAGGGATTGAAACAAAACAGTCACTTGCATGTCTCATCTTTTTATTTGCGTGGCGTGTGTCTTACCAGATCTCTTCTCTCCCCTTTTTCTATCGGCAAAACTTCTCTGTATGCCGCTCACATTATCTCCTGGTATAACTCCATCAACCTAGTATGCTGGAGCTGCGGGAGTCATATGATCAGCAGGAATTATGGTGCATTAACTTGTACTACGGCGGGCAAACTGTTAAAGAGGCCTTCGACCAACAGACAGACATATCAACAACCTTAATGCCTTTTCACCCCAGCATGAACTGAACCAGGTGGAAATAATGATCGACACCACCTGAACACATTGGGTATACATTGAAATTGACCAACCGGTATTGAGTATATGTTGGCGGTGCAGCACCGGGACGTCTTGAGTGTGTCGAACCTGTCTTTTCCTGGATACTGTGTCGTCTCTGAAGGAGGAGGTGACCTGGCATCCTTCTGAGTTGTCTGGTTATTTATGCATCATGAGCCCTCTCTGAATTGTGGGTTTTTTTAGTGAACAATGAGAGCATTTGATGTTGTCTGGACCCAAATAGGCCGCTCTGAAAGGTGCAGAGGGATGTCTGTCTGCGTATTGAATGATTAAAGCCCTGTGTGCTGGATCTGCGGTGGCCAGGGTCACTCACTGCTCTCTGTATGTCTGCACACATCTGTGTGTGTTGTTATAGGAGGAGTTCTGTTTCCCTGTGGAGTGTCTGTCGCTGACGGTGGAGGAGGTGATGCACATCAGACAAGTGCTGGTTAAGGCAGAGCTGGAGAAGTTCCAGCAGTACAAAGACATCTACAACGCTATGAAGAAGGGAAAGGTAACTGAGTGATACAGTTATAAGAGTTGTACTGCACATCATGCAGTTCATTTTTTTGTTTACGTTTGCATTGATTTAATTTTATTCTAACGTGGTCTTCATCTTTTTTTTCTCTTTATTGCAGCTTTGCTTCTGTTGTCGAACCAAAAGGTTTTCCCTGTTCACCTGGTCCTACGTCTGCCAGTTTTGCAAAAAGTAAAACATCATACAGAATTAATCTTAATCTTTTACATTTTAAATTGCAACCATTCAAGAAGTAAGTGTGACTGATTTCATTCATCGTTTCCTCCGTTTGCTCTCTTTTCAGGCCCGTGTGCGCACAGTGCTGCAAAAAGGTTAGTCAGATTGAATGAATCAGTCTGCCAATCAGAAGCATGAAACCCTTCTTCCATCTATTCTGATCAGTCAGCTGACAGTAATGTGGTGCCTTCTTTAGAAAGCTCTTCTATTAATTTAGGATGAACATGTGAGTCCAGTCAAGTGAAACCAGGTCAAATTCAAAATAAGGGCACTTACTGTTAAAGGTAAACGTTTGTCTAAACTGTGTGTCTTGAAGATCAGTTAAAGCATTGTTGCAATCATATTATATTGCTGCTCTAAAAGATATCTTTCATACCATTACAATGTAGGCATACTGAGGTATTTTAATAAAGATCTTAAATCCTTATATTGACAGTGGCGTAACTAACCTCTTAGGTGTAAAGTCAGGACATGTAATTGGTTCTAATTATAATTTACGTCAGTATTCTTTCTCAGTAATCATGATACATCTTCTTATTTTTGTCCACGTTCCCCTCTCGAACAGATGCGGCTGCCATCCAAACCTTATTCCAGCTTGCCCATCTACTCCATCGGCTCGACCAACACTCTGCCCAGGGACAGGGTGAGCGCCATGGCAACCATAGGACAGGGACTGTCTGTGGCTGGAGATCCAGGCCCGTCAGCAGTGGGCGGGGCCACGGCACCCCCCACTTCGAAAACAGAAACAACGAGGGCCTCTAAAGGAGCTGGAAAAGCCTCTGGAGGAGCAGCAGCAGCTGCTAAACCTGAGAAATCCTCCACTAGTCCACAGCGCCACAGCATTAGCAAGACGATGTCCAAGTAAGACCTCTGAGTACAATTATTCAGTCAGACAGGAGGACATGTTGTGTAGTGTAATACTAATTATGTTGATAGTTTGATTAATATTGGTACAGTGTCCCATTCTGTCACCACCAACCGTGAGCTGTTGCCATGCAAATGTGCTAGCATGCTAAACGTTAATGTTAGCAAGTTAGCACCTGATATTTACTCTTTACCAGGATGTTTTTCAGGATGAAGTGACCCTGAGTGGTTTAGTCAAAGTAAACCAAACTGTAAAAACAAAATCAACGGTGTATTCTGATCCTGTTCCTGCCGTGCTTGTCCTCCGTGTAGGTTTTCGAAGCATGGCTCTTTAAAGTCTCACGAAGAACTGGAGCTTCCCTCTGAGCTGACGGAGGACTGGGCCACCATGGAGGTGTGCGTGGACTGCAAGAGGTTCATCACTGACATTATCGCCTCCAGCAAGCACAGCCTGTCACTGGCCACCAAGAGAGCTCGCCTAAAACGCAAGACCCAGTCCTTCTACATGTCCTCCCCGAAAGGAAGGGAGGAGTACCGGCCCTCTGAACGAACAATTAAGGAGATCTAAAACTCTTAAAATCTCTCTCTGGCTGCTTCCAGCTCCTATAGCACACTCGACACCGGATATGATCTCACTCTACATGTATAGTTCAGTCGGATAAAGCAGAAGTCAGAATGGTTGGTATGAACCTCAGTGTTTTGGTCGTTGTGTCCTGATCATCCAGCTCCTTCGGACAACACTGTAGATCTGCCATTTTTTTTTTACCATATAGAAGATCCTTTAATCTGGGTTCACAGAAGTTTGAGTAAAGAGAGAGGAACTCTTTGATGACAAATTGGTGTCAAAGTGGAACAACCCTCCCCTCTAATGGCACCAGCGTGGTCCAACCCAACTCACATTCTAATCAATAAGCACAAGACCGAAGAGGGACTGATGTGTGTGATGAGTTCCTCAGGCGTAGTCTACTGCAGGAGACACGAGGCCTGCGGAGACATCATAGTGTAACTGAGAGTGACACAAGAAAATATGGAATATTAAACTGTACATTTTGTATGGGTTTTGATTTTTTTTTTTTTTTACATGTATACAGTAAATGATTGTTCGATGAAGTCATCTTGTTTTATAGTTTTGCTGATAATGAGACTCCACCCCACTTTCCTCTTGACTAAGCGTTCTCAAAAGAACAATCTGTTTTCAAGCAGATTTAGTGCCAAATAGTAGCATGTTTCTCATCTTTATGTCACCCACAGAAAAGTTATTTACCCCTGATGTTTGCTTGCAGTGGTCTTTCAACAAAGCCATGAGATAAACTGGGCCGAGTCCCGGTTTTCAAATCTCAATGTCTCAAATTCAGGACTGTGTGGGTAATATTTCATCTGATTTGATTGACACACCAGAGATTTGATGTGTGTGTGTCTATTTGTCCCTGTATGGATCAAGCTTAAAAGACATTTCCCATGGTGCACTTGGCTGCATCTTTAGTTTAAACGTTCCCGACTGCTAAAACCCACGGTCAGCCCAAAACCCCCCTTTCGAACTACATAGTAACACACATGCTACAGAAGACCAAGTTCCAGCCAGACCCAGTGCTCCTCATAACAAGTAGACCGTCGTGTCGATTCAAACATTGCTAAATGCCGATTGGTGCAATGAAATGCATCATCGTTCGATTCCAGCTGAGGCCTGCCCACTTCGAACAAATGATACAGAAGTCTCTCATGTAAAATAACCCAAACTATTGTAACTTTGACATTACCTGTAAACAGATTATTTTAGGCCCTTTAAAGCACATTTCTTAGCCATACATTCCTACTGTAGGTTCATTTGCAACTTACTTAAATCCCTCAGCTGTGCGGAGGAGCACCACGTGTAGGATTTGTTTTTAAGTCTTGCCTTTAGATCATTTACATGAATATGTGCACATGTTTGCATTTGCGTTGATAAATATGGTATGTATTAACTGATTTATTTTTCTTGACCTTGTATTTGTATTGTGTAAGGATTAGTCATAATACATAAAACACTTCATGTTCATGTACAGATGCACAGGTTATGAAACCGAGTTCACTGTAGTGGCGACAAAAAAGACAAAACAAAATACTCTCCTGCTGTGCAACACATACTGTACGTCTTAATATGATGCCTTTTGATTTCCCTCCGTCATTCAGAATCTCATCGGCAGGAAGAAATGCCTGACTGTTGGCCTGGATGTCATTTTTGTTGTTCATGTACCTCCTTAAATATTTCTGCCTTAAGAATTGCCTTTTATGATCACACTCGTATGTTGAACAGTCATCTACTGTAACTGTACATACTTTGTTTCTGATGGTTTGTTTGTAGATCATGTGTGTGTTGCCTCGATGATAACTTACAGTGTGACGGCTGTAGATCCATGTCTCTGAGAGGGGAAACTATCCCAGTACAGTGTGGGTGGAGCTCCACAGAGGAAACCTCACAGTGTGACAGCATCATGCATGTACTACGGTGTAGCTTGTACCCTCAGTCTGTATTACCTTTAAGCTGTAACTCCCCGCGGAGAGTGCAACAGATGATGACTACAACAATAAACTATAATGCAATACGTGATCAAAGTGTCTTCTTTATTCTCTATTTAAACAAAGACATGTTTCGTCTTTTTCCTCAATTTATAGTTTCAAGAAATATTCTCATACAATTGAATTCTTATTTATACCAATTATATTATTATTTAATACTTTTTCTTGCATTTATATACGACACTCTTGCCAGCAATTTTTACTCACTTATTTACACTGTGGTTTTATATTGTATGTGTGTATTTCTTATATATTTCTTTCCTTTTTCTATGATTTACTTATATTCTTTATGTATTCTTGTGTTATATATTGTAGCATCATTATGGAAATTATTTACATTTAACAAAGTCGTTTATTTCTATGTTTCTTTTAATTCTTTATGCTTAAGAGTAACTGTAACCAGTTCCAGTGAAAACATTAGATTTTGTTTTTTTTTATGAAGGTGTATCAGGATGCCAAATTGAAGTGTTTTCTGATATTCTCAGTGCTGACTTGACTAGAGGAAGAATGTTGCATGGGTACTGTGAAGGAAACTGGGATGAAACTCTGTGGAACTGAGCCAAAAAGAAAGAGTGAGATTTTGTTTGGTTTAATGAAGAAATTGCCATGGTGTGGGTGGAATATGGTGTATAGCGGAAAGTAGCAGAACAACTCACTGTCCTCTCACAGACAGCAACTCACACAATTTAAAATTAGATTTAAAGGGATCTGTTCATCGTCACTGGTTTATTTCACACGTTATTGTGCAGTGAAATATGAAAATGCAGAGTATCAAGCGTGCTTGGCTGTTTTGTCATGCAGTTGCTCTTTCAATAAAGTTGCGTAAGGAGGAAAAAAGCGTGTTCCCATAGTGACGCGTAAACCGTCAAACTTTCTAGTGCGTGAGACTGTTTTGAAGGAGAAAGTATTATTCACCCTGTGAGATCAGTAAGCGGCTGTTAACAGGTGATATGGTCTTTTAGCATTTAACGTAACGTTAGCTAACTTATGGCTAGCTCAATGCTACAGTAAACTATTGAGAGGGCGGTTCGGGACGGTTAGCTTCACCACACAACAGTACAGGTCATCGTTATATACTGTATCTGTCTCTCCACAGGATGTCTCTGTCCCGGATTCAGAGTCTCAGAGTGGCGGCTGTACTGGAGGACTGTTCAGACCAGTTGGACATACTGGGACTTACCCTGAAAGTGCAGGTTGGCAGGAAACGTGGCACTGAAGCGGAACAGGTGACGTCACCGACTGTGTTTATCACCTGTTCCTGTTTACAGACTAGATGAACATGTAAGGTTATTCTCCACGTGTGTGTGTGTGTGTGTGTGTGTGTGTGTGTGTGTGTGTGTGTGTGTGTGTGTGTGTGTGTGTGTGTGTTTAGGAGAAAACCAGGGAGACCAAGCTGAGGAGTGACTGGTGAGCCTGTATAGAAGGACAGAAACAAAACATTAGGTTGCATATAATCTTTTTTTTTTCCTGAATGAGTTTGTCTCTCTGCAGTCAGTACATCTCGCAGCAGATTTCCAAACTGCGTTTGGAGCTGGAGGAGAAACACAGTCTCAGTTCTCTGCTGCAGGTGGTAGAAGAAGAGGAGCAGAGGAGGAAAGCCGAGGACGCAAGGAGGTCTGTCAGCGCATCATTCGGGAGCAACACTATTGATATCTTAATCATCGATCAGAGTCATTTTGTGGACATGTTGCAGTATCATTTTTTAGAGCAAAGGAGTGTGAGGAAAGAACGTGGTGGCAGAAGAGAAAACCAGGGGGGGGAAAAGGAGGACGCCTGTGTTCCATCCAGTAATGTGAGTGTCTGTTCACCCAGAGAGGCAAAGACAGAGCTGGAGCAAAGAAATCAAACACTATGGAGACAGAAAGAGGAGCACCAACGGAAATCTGAGAAACTGAAGGTGAGAAAGTAACAACAGATAAAAAAAAAACCCAAAGTTGTCTGCACGAATGGCTTTTTGGTGGGGATGATAATCTGTTCATTTGGGTGCACCCACCCTTTATTTGTTAGTATGTTAGTGTTTAAGTTGGTGAATGATCCAATACTTCAAATACTCCCCACCCCTCCAGGATGTATCCCAGCAGGCCAATGAGCTGAAGCAGCAGCTGCATGCCTGTTCACTAAAGATTGCCAACAAGAAGAAGCTTGAAGAGAAAACGAATGAGCGGCAACTCCAGCAGATACAAAGGGAGACCAGTGAGACTGAGAAGCTGCTGGGGGAGCAGCGGGAGGTGCGTCCAATAGTCCATCCATTCCAGTCCTGTTTCAGTTAGTCCCACCTACCTATCAAGTCCACAAAAGGAGATGTTTTCAAGTGGTTCCTCCACCAGTGTGCAGACCTGACCTCCTCCATGTGTCTCTCTCAGCATACAGTGTTCTTACATGTTCCTACCAATCGTCACTTGGACTCCAGAGTTAAATGTTGTCCAAATCACGTCTTCTGTTACCTCTTTCTCTCCCAGCTGCTGCAGATTCAGCTGAAGGAAGAGAGACGAGTTCACCAGGAGTCAGAGACATTCCTGCGAAATAGACAAGAGGTTAGTACAGCAACATCGCAATTAACAACATACTAAGGGTATTTCTCTGTCAGTAGTTTATGTGTGGTGGTGGTAGAGGTTGAAGATGAGTTTGAACTCCTAAATTCCAATGCTAAGAGGTGCTAACAAACAGAAGAGCATACAGGGCAATGACCTCATAGTTTCTACTACAGTAATTAGGGATATGTGGTTCACTTGTCATTAAAGTCGTCATACGTCCGGTTTCTGCTTTTAGTTTCTGCTTTTCGTTAGACAAATTGTATGTTGTTTAAAACCTGTGCTCATTTTTAAAAAAATGTCCTCATTGAAACCCATTAAAACCACACATCATAAAATGATGTAGTCTATCATATCAGGTAATCTAGCCCAAAGTCTGTATTGATCTAGCTTCAAAATTGTAGTTATTATTATTTTCTACCAGATTATGCCCTGGGCAAATAAATGCAATTTCTCTGGTCTGCACAGGGGTTATTGTTGCTGTAATATTGAGTGCTGTATTGTTTCATTCAATGCATCAAAATCAATGTTGTTGCTAATCATTGACATACCCCAGACAGAAAAAAAAAACAATTCCCCTATCATTTCGTGTACATAAAATAATTTAGTTACATTCACAGTTTTTGTTTTCTTCATTGCAACTGTGGCATTCTCTATTTAACTCAGTGAAAGTGGAAAAATAATATTCATATATAATTTTATGCCAGCTTTTTGTTGTGGACATTTTTGACAAATTTTTAAAGGGATGCACCTAAACTTTAGGTTTTTGCTTCTTATGTTGTTGAAGGAGTTGCAGCAGCAGCTGCAGCTGTGGCAGCAGCACACGAAGCAGAAGCTGCAGCAGAAGAAGCAGCAGCTCAACAATGTGTGCTGCAGAAGAACAGTGAATCTAGACAGACTGATGGAGATGAGGAGGAAGGTGAGCAGCTCCTAGTGCTGAACATGACACGCTGAACAGCGTTGATGTTAATGACGTGCTGAATTGTGCTCAGTTCAGGGAGATGGAGCAGGTGGTGATGGAGGACAGGGAGGAGCAGGAGCAACTGCGTCAACAGCAGGTGGAGGCTAGAGCTGCTACCAAGGTAACAACATCCAGTTAGAACTCAGATCCTTAAAACGCACTTTTATTCCTTGGTATTTGGCTTGGCATGAGAGTTGCCTATTTTAATCCTTTTTTCCTTTCCTATTGGTCTCAACGCTTTTATTATTTTAATGTTTTGGACGTTTTAAGTTGGTCTTAATTTGGATTGGATTGGAGATCCACGCCGTACCATCATCAATGGCTCTGGTCATTCAGTGTATTGTCCCTAATTCTGTGACCTTTGACCCCGCAGCTGCAAGCGTGGTGGAGAGGCCACATGGTCCGCCAGGGCTTCTGTACTTTTAAAAAAGCAGAGGAAGACAAGAAGGGCAAGAAGAAGAAGGATGGAAAGAAGAAGAAGAAGAAATGACTTTTCTCCTACTCTCCTTTGAGACACTGGAATATTGTAGGCTATATAATTGAAAAACAACAAGCAGTAATCACTTGATCTTCATTGTAATTTATTTAAAACTCTAAAAACAAGTTTTTTTTTTGTCATTTCACACATACAGAATATTACAAAATACCAAAACAAAGTAAAAAAAAAACTATTACTATAACTTAAATATTTCATAACAAGAAAAGTATTTCTGTGAGAATGTAACATGGAGCATATCAGCATTATATCATCTATAAACACATATCAAAACAATGGGAGCACCTTGAGTCAAAGCCCTCTTATTCCATATTTTATGTACAGTATGAATTCAAGAAAT
This sequence comes from Eutrigla gurnardus, assembly GCF_963514095.1. Taxonomy (NCBI): domain Eukaryota; kingdom Metazoa; phylum Chordata; class Actinopteri; order Perciformes; family Triglidae; genus Eutrigla; species Eutrigla gurnardus. The sequence continues at coordinate 14,251,834 of NC_139937.1, read as the reverse complement.
CAAATAACTTCCAGCAATGAGCACCACTATGTACTCTACTGTTATCGACCATAGGCCATACAGTTTAACCTAAGTTAAGCATTTATCATGACATGATAAGTATTGAAGCCAGATTCCCAGTATTGCAATACTGATGGGCTATGCAGTCACAACAATATAAAATTCATGAGCAGATAGCATATTACACTAAACATAGCGAGGTGAATCATCAGAAAAGTCACATTCATGCAAGAAATGAACGTGATAAAAGTTTTTCTGCTGCTCCCAGCTTGATGTCCGACTGACAGAGGAGCAGAAGATCCGGCATTGCAAAACAGGAAACCCCTTTACTGAAAGGAGTATTAGGATAAGGTTTAGGGTAGCTGACGTTTGTTTGTGCGTACTCTTACACTGACGAATGTTGTTTTTAAATTATTACTCACAAATGTCAGGGTCAATTCAGTTTCAAGTCATGTCAAAACCAAGAAAAAACAGTCCTATTTAACCAACCAACCAAACAGTGGGGTCAGTCAAAATGTAAGGCTTCAGTTTTGGCCGGTTGATCGGACAAAACAATCAGACATTGAAGCAGAGCCAGACATCTTTTCCACGGCCCATGGTTTCCAGGCTCATAACGTCTGAGTCGGAGCAGAGACTGGGACAAATCCAATAGGTGAAAGGGACGACAGTGTTACTCGAGTGTGTAGTGTGTGAGTCTCGGCTCCGTGGCGCCAAATCTTCACACGTGTGGCTCTTCTGGTTCAGCTGGAAGCGTCTGGTCGGCCTGCATGTAGTTGTTGTCTCCGATGATGACGCAGTTGAGTTGGGAGCTGTGGATGTTGATGCTCGGAGGCTCAGGCGATGGAAGGCAAGGACTGGCGACAGGAGTAGAAGAGGGAGGAGCGGAGGTCTGTGCTGACACCTGCTGTCCACGGCTGCAGCTGCAACTGCCTCGATCTGAATCACATGAACGGAAAGGATGTTTTTTACTTCTCTTCACTTCTCATGACTACATAATATTACATGGCTAATTATAAACTGTAGCTCAGATTGCTTTAAAAATCATACAAAAATAATGAAATGGATTTGGCTGTTGCCCACCATGCATTTGGAGCCCAGATTCCTGCATCAGAGGCTGACACTCGGCCACGTTGGCAGACAGGTAGGTGTCTTTCCCGATGACGCAGTCGATCAAAGTGGAGTTGCTGATGTTCACGATCAAGATGGTGGATGGCGGATTCTGGAGAGCCACTGTTTAATGAGTGGGCGAGAGACAAAAGGGGGAAAGGGAAGAGATTATGAGAAAGGGAAGTTCTTGTTCCATGAAGATGTAAAAGCAGAAGTGCGTCGCCATGACAGAGTGTTATAAAGTTCCTGAATTTACTGAAAATGGCTTGTTTTTGCTGGAAAAGCCAAAGCAAATAAAGCATCTTTAAATGTTATTCAGTTATTAATCAGCTGGAAGCACCTGCATGTTTAAATAATTAAAAACGCTTTTCTTCACAGACACCAAATATGTGTTGAAATGTTATTCAGCATGATTAAATTGTGTGAATTGTGAGGACCAGCAAAGGATTAAACAAAGACACATATGAGGGATAACCTTAAACGTAGAGCTTACCTTGTGTGGTTTTCCCCTCTACATGCTGATGACAGCATGTGAGCTTTTCACACAGCAGACCGTCTATGGGGCAGCAGAACATCTGGCAGGCTCTCCTGCAGCCCTTCTGCGCCACCCTCTGCGCCACCTGGAGGACCCGATGCATGGTGGAGCCTTTGCTCGTCACCACCTGAAGGGAGAGGAAAACCGTCAGAATCCCCCCATCAGCTTCGGCATCACCTCATAACACGAGAGAAACACCTGCTGGAGGCCGTGGGTGACGGGCACTCTCACGCCGCGAGACCACCTGCTGCACGCCTCTGTTGTTTTTCTAGGTCAAATGCGCGTGACCGTAAGTCGCTGGGAGGAGGCTGGGGACTTTTTTTTTTGTTACTGGAACAATTTACGGAAATGGCGATACACTGGAAACAAACGTTTTTATCACGAAACCAAATGAGTTTAATGGTTATCCATCAAGGAGATGAACTCCGGACCTTCCATTGTATCATATTATATGTGTATAGTCTATATATTATAGATATTAGCATGGTGACAGGTAGGTGCATGCAGGTTCCCTGCTTGAGTTGCTGCTGCTGCTGGACGTCGTCTACGCAACGACGTCATACTAATAATAATAATAATAATAATGGATTGGATTTATATGGCGCTTTTAAAGATACTCAAAGCGCTCTGACAGGGTTCATTCATTCACACACAGTCGTACCGGTGGTAGTAAACTACGATAGTAGCCACAGCTGCCCTGGGGCAGACTGACGGAAGCGTGGCTGCCATTCAGCGCCTACGGCCCCTCCGAACATTGGCCAACCCGCTCTACCAACTGAGCCACAGTCGCCCCATACTACTTCATTAGTTCATTCGCTGACGGTTCTGGCTACTTTGATAACTTTGAACACGGCGAGCGAGCGAAACGCTTTGTCGTACTGTAGGAATGTTATTAATACACTGAGAATACATTTTGATATTTAAAAAATATGTCAAAGTAGCCCAAGTACTCTTTACCACCACAAATGCCGGTGTAACCCATTAACCCTACTAGCAAAATGGAAAAGCATAACTTATTAATTTTTAAAAACTCACCTGATTAAAGGCCGTTCTTTCTTTCACTTCTGTCGAACTGCTGGGATCAGAGTCGTCCATCATTCGTGTGGAAGGCTTGTTATATTATAACCTTAACGACCCGCACAGGCTGATATAGAGAGATATTTTTCGGAAAAGCCCAGGCGCATGCGCACTTTAATTCGGGGTTTCCATCTGTGCATTTCTTGGTAGTATTGACAGCGCGCATGGTCCGAAGCCAGGTGTCGTGTGCAATTTGTTTGGACCTACATGTGTGATGCAATCGATCATTTATGCATGATGCTTAGTTTTATTGGGGCTGCAGTCGTCAGTAACTCAGTATTTATTACCTAATGTCGTGTTTCTGTGGGCTGCTGGTACCTTCATGACACCTCGTAAAGCATCAGCTTAATTAAAAGTTTAGGAACGTTAAATATTACACATTTTGTTGGATTTATAAAACAAATGGATGTAAGCAACGCAAATACATGGTTAATAATTAATAGTACACTTTGTTTACTCCTGGACATAAGAAGGCACATACTTGTTTCAGACTGAAGCATCAGCATGAAGAGGATGACATGTAACAACAACATGCAAACTGAGTTATGTTATTATATCCTTTAAAATGCCATGCTTCAAATGAAATACAATGAAGTAAAAAATTAGGAAACTGCTGGTATTATTGTGAGGGAAAAAAACCTGACTTAACTATCTCCTTCAAATGTAAATGTAAAGTATTTGGTTCCAGCAAAGTCTTCTGGATAAAAATCAATTGAAGTGCAAACCAAAAGAAAACATTCTGTTTGTTTTAAATTCTGAGTATGCCAAGCATATTAATAGCAGGGAGTTTATGACACAACTACGTTACAGTGGCACAACTACTTTCCAGTAGTTTTTAGGACACATGACAGTTATCTGTCTCTGTCACTGTCAGAAAAAAGGAGACACTTTTTATAAATATTGACTTAATATTTCAAAAATAATGAGAATACTTTTATCATTATTATAAAGTCATTATTTTGAGTTTCTGTGTGGTATGTCACGTTTCTCATTATTTTGAGATACTAAGTCAATATATAATTAAGTTTCTCACGTTTTTATATTCTATTTCATATTTAAAATAAAGCAAAAAGGCAAAAAATGCGTTTTCTTTCTTTTTCTGAGAAAACCAACATTTAACAATCTTTGGGTACAAATAATCATCTCTATGCCTATAACATAAACATTTAAGGCAGCCTGGTCACTCATATTTTGTATGCTGAAACAACAATATTTCAATAGCAATGTTGGAATGGAGTGCTGTCCATGATAATAAAGTTGCTAAGATGGTTATTGACAAGTTAAATCTGTCCAGTCAAAACCAACCGTAGTCAACAGGAAGCGATAAATGAAAGTTCTGCTGATCTTTTGTTACGTACTATTCTATTTTATTGACACATATATACTATATATCACTGAACACATCAATAAATAATATTGTTTGTTAAATAATTGAAATGACATGTAACATCCAATAATTTTGCGTTTTGTTCATGTAATCATCGGCTATAAGGGCTCCCTTCCAGTCGTTCCTGAACATGGCGTTTTTCCGACTGCACCTGAAAGCAGCACGACTACACTGAACCAACCAGTAGGAGCAGTGGAGCGTGGACCTTCAGCGGAGAGAACCACAGCGCTTCCTGGATGGAAACAAAACACAGGAGCGCGCGCGCACACACACGCACACACACACGCGCGCGCGCGCGCTCACACAGAGGACAGCTAGAAGCGAGCAGGACGCTGAAACATGTTTGTAGTGTGAGAGAGGCGGTAACGGGCAAAGAGGAACTAGGCGGTGACAGCCGAGGCTAGCAGCGGACGGTGTCAACACATGTGCCCGTGTCACGGCTAGAGCACTGCGGCTGTGGATCTGGACCCACGCAGCTCCTACCAAGTGGTCCACAGGCAAGGTAGGTCCCCCCCTTTTCTCCTCTGCTCCTCTGACTTTTGTCATTATCACACACACACACACACACACACACACACACACACACACACACACACACACACACACACACACACACACACACACACACACACCAAAACGTTTACACCTTAAGGAAGTGAATGCGTCAGAATGTTGATCTGCACGAGAATGCAACCTTGAGAGGGTTGCAGATGTGTCATGTGTGGTCTCTCTGAGTGCAGTGTGACATATGAGACATCACACTGCTACTCTTGACTTAATACCTTACTAACCAGATGAACACATGATTATTACTCTAGTAAGTATGCCTTTAAATCACTGCAATCCAATTATATATCCACCACAGTGATTGTGGTCAAACTGATGTACAATAAATGAGATGTGTTTTTTTTGTCTTCATATTGCTGCTTTAACTGTATTTGCTCCACACCCACACACCCACACACCCACACACACACACACACACACACACACACACACACACACCAGAAATCCACAAGGACATGCAGGGAAGTGATTGCAGCTGTATAAACGATGCCATACAAATCCTGCTGCACACTCCTCTGAGCATGCAGTCCCAGCTGCCTCACTACAGTGCGGCCTGTGTAAAAGCAGCAGCAGCTTTTCACCGGGCAGATCTGGTTTTCCGTCTCTGCCTCTCCGGTCAACAATGATGCTTTGATCCCCCGTGGCCGGAATGCAACCTAGACCTTGATCCGCGAGGACTGCTAATCACTGAATGGCCAGCTCGCACGTCTAAAAAGGAAAACGGTTAGCGCATTAATGGATAGCGCCAATTTATTCTCAGCTAGAACTGCTGAAGGGCAGAGGCTGCAACTTGAGGCCCAGTACTAACGGCGATGCATTTTGTATCGAAAGCATTAAATAGATCGTGATGCAAACGTTCAGGCTGGAAAAGCTTCTGCAGGAGTGTTCAGACTTGGGTCTAATCCTCAAACTCATTCATGCGTGTTTAAATCTGTTCACTGTGTTACATTAGAGTCAGGCAGCCATGAAGTATTGATGAACTGCACAGTTCGCAGTCGATCAAATTTTGTCGTATCTGTCATATCAAAGGTGGAACGAGATGAGAGATTAAAAACCCTTCCACCGGCCTCATCTATTGACACAAGCGCCTCCCAACTTTGAAGCTGTGTAGGGATGAAAGGCGTCGCACTGTTATTAGATACTTATTGGTGTTTGCATGCAGCAAAGCTAGCAGACTGGAGACCTGTCATTTTCCCCATGTGAGACCCATGCTTGGGCAGGACAGGACAGGCCGTGGACAGTATATGTGGGATGACGACTCCCACATATACTCCAGTGCCGGGACACACACACACACACACCATGACTGTGCAGAAACGCCAACAACCAGCCCGCTACACCAGCTCCACTATCAGCTGATCGCTTACATACTAAAAGAGCAATCACTGAAAAATGTAGGACACCAGTCGTGGTGGTGGTATTGATTGAGCTGCCCCCCCCCAAAGTTTCCTGCCAACTTTAACAGCCCGCTGAAATAAAGAACATTGTGTGTCGGATAATGTGTGATTTCAACAGCCGCTCAGAACGCAGAGTGTGTTTTTAACGCCACCGTTTCCTGTGTGACCCCGTTCGGTGTCCAACCACTGTTATCAACAGGATTAATCGCAAATCCCAGATTATGGGGGCTTTGGTTCTCTTTAACACCAGATTACATACCTTTAGTATTTTTTTGTTTTTTGGTCGGTTTACCACTTTGATCCAGGCTGAAATACCTCAGCAGCTGTTCGTGGATTGTCACACAACTTCGTACAGACATTCATGGTGGCAAGAGGATGAATCCTTATGACTTTGGTGAATATATCCATTTATATGATCCGTAATGAAACATTACACCTGTTTAGCATCCGCATTGTAGTGGTGTCGTAGTGAGCATGTCAGCTGTGTCTACATGGAAGTACAGCATCACAGACACATATTATAGTTTAGTTTGGAGTACATTGTCAAAATGTTGCCAGTTGTATTTCTACGCGAAGTGTTAATCTCTCCTCTCATTACAGACTATAACAACATTCATTTGATTTGAGTGGGATTCCCTCTGTGCCATCTTTCTACCCCCTTGTAATTCAGTTCAATGTCGACATTACGTGATTAACAAAATACCTGCTGTGGCGACACAAACGTGTATTTAACCGCGTTCATGAAAAACGATCGCCGACCAATTCCTCCTGTCAGGATGAATGAGCAGCCGCTCGATAACTGTAGACTCGGCAAACACAGACCTTGGACTCTGGTCTTAAAAATGACATGATGAGTAATCAATGATACTGCAGTAATTACACATAATTATGTTTTTTACTCCGCCCACCACACAGCATTGAACAGTGACTAATTCGTCTCTCAGGTAACAAGGGAACGACAACGTAATTCCCTCAGGGAGAGGTGAAGTCATCACAGTCGGTACACCAGAAGGGATGACGGCTCCCAGAAACCAGGCGCAGTGTTGTGTGAACCGAAAACCGAAGAAAACGTAAAGAGACGCATAGATTAGCTGTTTGTTTTTTTTGCTTTCAGGTATAATGGAGGCTGTAGCTCCTCCCCGCCCCCAGCAGACGGGCTAGGAGCAGCCTGATACCTCCTTCCCCGCCTGCCTGCCTCGCCCCACCATGGCTAGCAGGAGTCCCACCCTGAGCCGGGAAGCCGGGGATTCTGCACCGGGGACCCCTGAGGCCGGCGTTAACCCCCAGCCGGGGGCCGAGGCCTTCTGCAAGCTGTGCCTCAGCGAGAAGCCGCCTGCAGCCACCAGAGAACTGCAGAGCTGCAACTGTGTCTTCTGCACGACGGTAAGGGAAGACAAACATGAGCTATGGTGCTCTGGAAGTCAGACCTGTGAATTGGCACTGAAACATATAAGGCTATATTTAGGCAGAATGACTCCTGATCCTGTTAGTCACTTTCTGTGAGCGATGATGATTTCAACGCCAAACTTTTCTTCTGCAATTTAGGAAAATCTCCCACGATTAAATCACTCGGAATAGGATGCCCTTTTTTTTTATTGCAGCTCCACTTCCTGCTTTCCTTTTATTGGCAAATCTTGCATATTGCAGCTTTGGTGAAATGAAGTGGTTTCAACACACATTGACTTTGTTTATCTTGTCCTTGGAAATTCTTGTGATTTATCAAAGCTGTTGGCATTTTTTTCTTGGAAGTCACAAACATTTCCTGGGAGCCTTTCCAGTCCTTTTTATGAGAGAAGTGCTCTCACTAGAATACAGAGGTGTATATTGTACAACAGAAGCCCAGAGGTCTACCGCTACACCCTTCTAGTCTAATACGTGCCTGCCCTGGTAATGTCGGTGTTATGGCCTGACACGGCGAGGCCGCTAGACAGTGGCAGGTGTTAATCTCTGTCCGAGGCAGCGGAGTTGTTAGTGCTGCACGTACAAGGTCGCACGGATAAAACACGCATGCACGGTGTCACGGGGGAAGAAGGAGGGGAATGGGATTCTGTAAACTCCGCTTATCAGATCAACTCTGTTTCATAAACCTGAAATATCTCCTCTGAAATATAGTCAAGCACTCGGACTATTGCTTCTTTTCTTTATTCTAGGTTTTTAGTTGATTTGAGTACATCACGCTTCAAAAGAATGCACACGGAAAAGCAGAGGTCTGCACTTACAAATAAGCCTCAAATCACATTCCATTCCTCCAGGGTGGATTTGTTTTTCCACAGAGGAAAAATGACACAAATGTTTTTACTTTCTGTTCCTCAAAACTGCCTGCCTTTGTGCAATGTTTACATAGTTCCCTCTGCCATTCCGCATCTCGTAGCTGAGGCAACATATGACTTTTGATGTGTGAATGCTGATAAGAAACTTGTGTTTATGCGGCGCTGACTTTGGCCTGTTTGTACACCAGCACAGTTTCCCCTCCGCTCTCTTTGATTATTACATTTGTCACCACAGGATCGTCATCTTGTGATGTGTTCACTGTGTTTGTTGTGTATTATTTTTCACCAAGGTTATATAGTTGAGACAATATGTATGATTATGATATATAGTTAAATACCCTTACTCCCTGTTCCATTCAGTCTCATGCTTTTGTGTTTTTCTCTCCCTCTCCAGTGTTTGGAGCAGTATGTTCAGCTGTCCATCATTGAGGGTGGGGGGGCACCCATCACCTGCCCAGATATGGCCTGCCCAAAGACCGGAGTGCTACTGGACTCTGAGGTATGCCCTGCTTAAAACCGGTGATATGTAGGTCAAGAGAACCCAAGGAGTATTCAGAGATCATAATGAAAATAGAGTTGCACAATCGTGTCCTTAACTTAAAATCCTTTCATCCAGTCCAGAGTGTAGAAACTTCATATATCCGAAGAAATAAGAACTTTCAGTTTTGTGTTTTGGTGAATTGTGTGGGCTGCATCGACTAAGATTAAGTGAAAACACAGCGAATGCAGCCTTTAATTTCTGGGGGTATTCTCTTATGTGAGGTGTAGAATGAGGATGTGAGTCAGACAGAAAGTGAAACTGTGAGCTGTCACATACTCTTGAAAACAAGCTTGAACATCTGATCCACAAACAAATGGAAATTTTGCTGGGAGTTCCTCACTTTTAATGTTTTTTCTTGTATTTTTTCTTCTTATATCTGCATTAAGAAACGCTCTGAAACTGCCATGTGTGTTACAGTTTGATTGTTGAATTTCTATCATACATACAAAAAGTATTACAAGGGGCAAATAACATGCAGTACAAGTGTTTTAATGCTTATTTTATTCTGTCTTTAGTCTTAAGAGATTGGAGGAAGAAATAAAGAATTTTCTTGAGCTCGCTGTGCTTGAAAATGTATCTAATTGGCATTTCCCTCCATAAACTAATGTTGGTTTAAGATACCATCTTCAGTAATTGCACTTCTCCTTGGTCATACACAGATGTCATCTTTCAAAAATAAGAAAGGAGGTATAATTGTTGTTTTGCAGCTTTAGTTTCCATTTGGAAAATGTTGCAAACAACCTTTTCTTTTTACCTCTCAGTGGGTATTTACTGTCTACTGCGATGTCATAGAAATAATGCAGCAACTTGCAGTTGCTAGGTGACCAGCTGATCCTGGATCATCTTTGTGGTATCAGGTTCTCAGCAACAACAAAAAATAGCCTTGTTTTAATATCGACCACTGTGTACTTTTTGGATTTATCCGTTTGAAAAAGAAACTTCCTAACTTGCTTTTTGCATGAGTGAATGAAACATGACCCCCCCCTTCTGTGCTGTGTGATTGCAGATAGCTAGCTTGGCCCCAGGAGATCAGGTGGAGTTGTACCAGCGTCTGAACTTTGAGAGAGGTAGGTATTGTTGCGTTGGCGTCCTGATGACTGGTGACGGGCTATTGGGCTATTTCAGGTCGCACTTTAGCTGGTGTCGTTTCACTGAGCAGCACCACAGAGGGCTGAGCCTCACATGCCTGGGATAACGTGGGCTCTGCTGCTCTGCTTTTTTTATTCTGCTCTGGTTCTGTTTCCCCCCCAGGAGGTTACTGGAACTCATGGCTTTAATGCCTTCAGTTAAACAAAACATTACCAGCTGGAAATTCAACAATAAATGCTGCATGAGGTCCACGTTGCTATTCCGTTCCATTTAAAGCAGTGAGCGATGTCGGTGCTACCTCTGTGTTGCACTGGAGGAGCAGGAGGAGAGTAACTGTTGAAATGGGTTTCTGTTGACATTTGCAAATTGCAAACTGAGGTTAGTTTGCCTTGTGGCTATATTGGTCTTTCCCAGTTACACAGTAACAATTCACTGTGAAGCCCATAATAGATATTGTTTACCCTGGCCATAAATCATAAGACACGTAATATTGGATGTATAAAGAAGTGCAAAGTACAGGCTGTTTTGCAACAATGATCCCCGTCTGTTATGAGTCACGATGAAAGTATGGGCTGGGGAGGTTTTTGTTTTGTTTCCTCCGTTCGTCCCTGTAAGACACTTACAAGGTTGTTTGACTTCACAGATAACCAACTAGAAATGAGAAAAGGGGATTTATTAGGTCTGTTTAGCCATGCTCGTCCCACCACAGGAAACATCTTTTTTAGATTCTGGGTAGATTAACATGGGATTCAGTACATTCATGCCCCCCTCAGGATAAACTGTAATACCTGTGGTCATCCTCTGACTTTTCTTCAAGAGCCATATGTGTTAAACCAACGCAGTCACTTCAGCCTCAGCTCTACTTGTTTGTTAAGTGCAAATTTGCAAAGGTTGCTCTGAGGTGATGCATCTCTAAGGTGGAGATGCAGATGGAGTAAACACCAGCATGCTAACATCCAACAGATGTCGTGAACTCGTTAAGACTTGATGCTGAGGGGTTGCAGTGTTCTCTAGCAGAATGTTTTCACTCAAATCATCTGTTGACTTGATTTTCTTGTCGACAGGCCAAAGATATTCAGTTTACAATGACATTCAGCAGAAAAATAAAACACCAAATCCTTTCATAGGAGTAGCTGGAACCAGTGAATGTTTGAAGTGACTTGATTTTCAGCACTTATTCTCTTTGTTCCAGATCAGTAGTACTGTTATACTAATAGCACTGATACTGTTGCTGGTAGGCTATTACTTGGTGATTAAAAGAGTAGCGCAACTTGTTCATTTTGTAACATCTTCATCTTGATGGCCGCTGCAGAAATGCTAAATCACAGCCCGTGTTTGCTTGTTGCAGGAGTGAAGCTGGACCCCAGCAAAGCCTGGTGCCCGGTGCTCGAATGCCAAGCGGTGTGCAGTGTGCAGCTGAGCACCGAGGGCCAGCCAGCCGCCGTGCCGTGCCCGACCTGTCACGCCGTCTTCTGCTCCGGGTGCAGAGGGCCCTGGCAGGACGACCACACCTGCCCTGAGCGCCAGCCCATGTTGACGACCTCCCCCTCTCACGAAAGCAGGTCAGCTAGCCGGCCGTCAGGTCTGAGATCCACTTTAAAAAACACGCGTGTTTACAATGAACCACTAGCTTATGCTACAAACAGGCTGAGCATTGATGGCTTTTATTTACTCCACTATCCATCCCGCCGTTTTCTGTTACCGCTTATCCTGTTAAGGGTCTCGGGGAGGTGGAGCAGGTCACCGCTGACATTGGGCGTAGGCAGGGTTAACCCTGGGCAGGTCGTCATAGACATCAGTTATACTTCTTTTATTTTCTGAGGGGAACACCCAGCCCTCCATTGAATGTGAAAAAGACCTGACAGTTATTGCGGCAGGATATTTACATTGAATGGATTGTGCTTCATCATCTAGAGAGAAGCCCTGAGCTGAATGTACAACAAACATTACTTCAGGATGAATAGCTTAGTATTCCTCAGCAGTGCCCTCTGTGCAGTCCCCTCGTTGTACAGCTCCATGCTGCTCGGAGCCAGACTGACTGATGTCATTGGGGAGTCACTGACTTATATAGGAACTCCATTGTCTCCGTGCCAAAGGGAGGAGGTGGGTGGGCACCGAGCCACATAGCTTCACTGTCCAGAATGAGGCTGCACTGCAGTGAGGCAGCGGTGTCTGCAGTGTGGAGGATGGAGCAGGCGTGAGGAGAATGAAGCCAAATCAGCTTTAAATTTGAACTTGAGGGAACGATGTACATTTGCCTCAGCCTGCAGCGCCTCTGGGCAAACACGATGTTATCGTACCTGGACTGTAGCCAGCGCTTTAGAAATGTGGCGGTTAGGATTGTAACTGGCCAACCAAATAAGATTTTCACATTTTGCTCATTAATTGAATTCATTTTATCTCCCTACATAATGATCTAACTGTTCTAAGCCCTCTCCAGACAGGCGTGATAATCATATTAAAATTGCATTTAGCCTTCATTTCGTTATTCAAGGGTTTATTAAGCGCTGCCGGTTGCTCTGATTTTTCCACATCTACAATTTACGCAAATTTAAAAAATCACATGCATCAACATTTTTTTGCTGTTTTTCTGACGCTGACACTGGAAAATGACATCGCCTTCATATAAAGCCGTCTTATAAAGCACTGAATGTCTTGATTGCTTTTCCATGATTCCATGATTTCCTCCTCTGCCCTCAATGTTGCTCTCATCGATGTTTTTATTTAAGAAATGGAGGAAATACTACGCACAATGTGAAAGAGTTCCCATAGAAAATAAACAGCTGACTGCAGTTTCTCCACATGAACCCATTTCACACGACCTGCCCAGCACCAAACGGCAAACAGAAGAAGTTTGCACGTTTGGACGCACCACCTTAATGTGGTGTCGCTAAAAGGAGACTAAATATTGGACTTACATCCGTCCGATGGCCTGAAACATTGTTCACATCTTGTTGGCCAAACCAAATAAATAATTTCAAGTGTAAAGATTATTCTGAAATAAATGCCAGAATGTAAAATGTAAAACAGGATTTCTTTGTCCCGATGTCCAGGGCCCGCTCCGGCAGCGACTCGGACACGCCCATCAAGCAGTGTCCTATGTGTGGGATCTACATCGAGAGGAACCAGGGCTGTGCACAGATGCTGTGCAAGAGCTGCAAACACACCTTCTGCTGGTACTGTCTGCAGAATCTGGACGTGAGTCTCCCCTGCAGCCTGACTCACATGATGCACGGTTATGAACGCTGGGTGAAAAGTAACTCACCTATCAGCTCACCATATCTCAGCCTCTGGCTCACTATCTTTAGTTTGTGTTTGAATGTCCTTGGTGCTTGCTGGAAAGTTCTCGTCTTCACGTGTGTGTTTTGTTCTTGCAGGGCGATATCTTCCTGAGGCATTATGATAAGGGCCCGTGCAGAAACAAGCTGGGACACTCCAGGGCCTCAGTTATGTGGAACAGGACTCAGGTGAGGCGACTCGGTGGCAGAAAGCAGAGACATACAGCATTCATTTCAGGGGTTGTGATGACACTGGTCGTTGTCTGAATGGATTAGCCTGCAGAGCCAATCATCCGCGAGTGGTCAATTATTCCGTGCATGCGTTTTGATTTGAGTAAAACTGTGCCATCACGCTTCCGGAATCGGACGTCAAAGACTTTGGACGCCATCCCAGCTGCCAAATCAATTAGTCACTTTGGTAATCCTTTCCAGGATTGAGGATGTCACAGGAACATGGGCAGGACAGGAAAGCTTCCATTCTGGCACCTTTCTTGCATGCTTAAAACAAAAAAGCTGCAAACCGTGCAGAACTCTGAACGTTCCCTTGACCCAAAACCCATGAAGTCCAGTCTAGCTCATTCTTGGTGGTTTGTTTTCCACCACTGTGCCTAAATAGTCCTTTATCAGACATTAAGCTGAACTAATCCCAGCACTAATCTCAAATTCCTGCCCTGTATGACGTTTCAACAAACCGCCAGCCAGACCTGCTTTCTTTTCACTTCCCCTACGCTGATGCCATTATCACATGATCATTAGCGAGTTTGCAGCGAACCTCTCGAGCTGGTTAATCGGTGTGCTCAGGATCTGCAGAGTTAAAGTACAACAATGCAGTTGTTTCTTGCGAAACAAATCCTGACAAACTGGGTTACACCCTTGCCTAACAGGTCCTATAAGTTTTACAATCTTCGTGTCACAAATTGTTCGGCCAACTCCTCCCAAACACAACCGTGGTGACGGCACAATTAAAGTCTACTGTGAACGGCATTTGTTTTGCACATGTTTTGCAAATTTTAGATTTGAAATGATGTGATACATAATATTTTGCAGAATATCTGTATACACTACATGGCCAAAAGTATGTGGACGCCCAAAATGTGGCTTTTAATACGCTGCTATAACAGCATTAGTGAGGTCAGACACTGATGCTGGCCGATGATGCCTGGCTCGCAGACGGCATTCCAGTTCATCCCAAACGTGTTGGATAGGGTTGAGGTCAGCGCTTTTTTTGGACAGTCAAGTTGGTCCATACACATCTTGTGGAAACTATGTTGTTTGTGGACGGGGATATTTTTATGCTGCAGGAAGATGGTGCCAAACACAAACTATTGAGGCTGAAGGAGGCTGGAAGGCTTATTTTTGGTCAGTTATTACACTGTTGATGTGCTGTCTGTAGCACTGATTATTTAATATTTGATCCATGAACAGCAAAGAAACACCACTGACAGATGATCCCGTTTAAAGTGGCTGTGTGGATGACGTGCTGACCTCCGGCAGACTCAGGGCAACGTTGACTCTCAGTCGCCTTTCTGTCGCCTTTCATTAGATGCATTGTTGATATAGAATATTGATTGGTGCGGCTTAAGGATGTTGCTGCGTTGTCCCTCAGGTGGTGGGTATCCTGGTGGGGGTCAGCATCATCGTGCTGGTGACGTCGCCGCTCCTCCTGCTGGCCTCGCCCTGCATCCTGTGTTGCGTCTGCAAGCCCTGCAGCGGGAAGAAGACGACGACGACGACGACGAAAAAGAAGAAGAAGAAGAAGAAGACGACGAAAAAAGACCTCCAGCCGGACTCCTCCACATCATAGCAGCTCCCCTTCTCATCAGCACGACCCAGGATGGCTCCACTAATCCCACGAAGGAAAAAAAACAAACAAAAAAGTGTATGTGCGGCACAGTGGAAGAGAATAAAGTTGGACTAACAATACGGAGTACTTTTCCATGACTCGACGGACTGGAAACCCCGTCAGTGATGTCGTCGAGATCATCAAGTGCAGACTTGCACCTTAAAGCTCGGTGAGAGAGCTGCTCAAAAATCACTCTCGAATTACAAGAGTGTATACTTTATATGGTGGAAGTGTAAATATGAGGAGAATGAATGTAACCCACCTCGTTGTTTTCAGATAACAGGTAGGAGGCTTTGTGATCGCTCTCTTACACACACACACACACACACACAGACACACACACACACACACACACACACACACACACACACAGAACTCAAAGTGCTACGCCACCCTCATGTGCCAAACGTCATGATGCCAAACCAGAGGTGTTGGGTGCTCAAGTGCCTCACTCTACAGTGCCTGGTTGTATTTCTTTTGCCTTCCATTCTCTCTTTATCTTATGCAAAACGTTTAGCATTATGAAAATGGGACAACTGTCAGGATTACAAACAATGCAAAACAACGGGAGAAGGCAAATGGCGTCACGTGTGCACTCTGTACTGATCTGAAATATGATAGGGCTTCAATGGTGCACAGAGAACTTTTCCTCTGCAGATGATCGTTGTTTCCACCTGGCATATGTTCCAGACCAAAGGCTCTAAAGGATAATGTGTACTTTTCTAAAGCGTGTTGATGTGTATTAATGCGTTAATGCGTGTGTATGGTATCCTGTTATCATTTCTACATTTCTGTTGATGTTTCTGCATCAGATATTTTATAAAAGCACCATTGTAATTGAAATAAACACACTGTACTGAACATGCATCACATGGTTCTGTGTTTGCTAGTGACATTTATGGGTTCATGGCTCGTTGCTCCTCTTATGTCTTTGCACAGAAGGTCACAGAAGTTGATCTAGCAGGGGGTGAAAATGTGATGTTCTACGTGTGGAGAATGTAGAGGTGTTGCTGAAAGGATAAAGATGGGAAATTCTTCAAGCCAACAAACAGCAGACCTCAACTCGCATGTGGTGCAGAAAAATGTAATGCTGCTATTGATTTTTGGCAATCTGAAATACCACTATATATGTTTACATATATTTCAAACCCAATATGTTTCTCACGTAAAGATCTTTTAATACTCTTATTATAAAATACAATTTAATCTGCACATACCTATATTATGTACACACCTATATAAGTATAATTACAGCATGTAGCCCACAGGGATATTGAAGCACAAAATGGGATTTTAAGTGCAACATAATGGAAAATATAATAATTATCCAAAATATGTTTTCTTTTACAATAAACAGATGTAGAGGGAAAAGGAATGCAAGAGTGATACACTTGTTTAATCACAAAATTCCAAATGGTGGGATATATATAATATTGTGTATGTAACTCCATGTTGGTGTGTCTAAATGACAGGTAAGTAAGAATATTCAATGTGTATACTAGGAAATATATAACCTTAAACTTTAGTCATACTTTACACTATACATGTTATATCTGGACAAACAGGAAAATACTGGAATTAAATTAAAATGTATAAATATTTGCGTACATCTACATATATGCTATTCACATAGAGGCCACTGTATAGTTTAAGTTAATTATAAGGCTGCATGCAGTTACCGCACGGCTTTTTACCAGGGTCGGGTTTAAAAGGGGATTTAGTGCCACCTTGTGTGTAAACGAGGAACTGCACTCTGTTTTGCAGGAAGGACGTGGACAAAGTTGAACTCTGCATCGAGAAATGGCAGCACAGGAGGAATACTTCGCGGGTAAATCATATTATTTCAAGAGCTGTTTACCCTTCCTGTTGTGTGAGTGTGTGTTGTGGGTGCGGACGGACGGACGTCAAGTGCCCGGAATGTTGCTCTGCATCGACTCGTGAAAAAAGTAGTTTACGTCATTTCGAGTTTGCCTAACAAAAACCTGTCCGTGTAGCAGCTGACAGTGGCGGAGGCCGCGTGCAAACCATTTTTGATGCAGATACCTGTACGACAGTGTGATGTTACTTTAATAGCACGTGCACCCTGTGTCACATGTCTAAGATCAATATGGGTTTGTTTCCTCGAACAACATCTATGGTGCACACAGGCATTCCCAAGATCCCTTACTTACCCAAGGCTGAGCCTGGAGATGTCATGTGCTTCAGACACTACAATGCAGAGGAGGTAGGAGGAGACACACACACACACACACACACACACACACACACACACACACACACACACACACTGTGAACCTGACATCTGTGGAGGCTTCTGGTCAGAGACCGGTTTTGTTCTGTGCAGGTGCTGATGGGGAGGAAGATGGAGGACTGGCTGAGGTTCTCAGTCTGCTACTGGCACTCCTTCTGTGGCACTGGTGCTGTAACAACTGGCTTGTATAATTAGCTCATAATCAGTCATCAAACGGTCTGTTGACACGAGGTCATGACTCATATATAGCATTACCTAATGAACAGGCTCCTGTAAAGACATAAACACCGTCATTCTATAATCTTCACTAATGTTGAGGTTACCAAATATATTTTGTTGTTTTTTAGGAGCTGATCCTTTTGGGTCTCCGACCCTCCACCGGCCCTGGAATCAAGGAACTTCTATGGAATCAGCCAAGAAGCGGCTTCGGGCGGCTTTTGAGTTTTTCAGCAAGCTTGGCGTGAGCGGAACTCACCTCAACTTTACATTTAAATGATCCAATGTTATCCTGTCTTTCCTCTGTGAACTCTGCTTCTTTTCACAGGTGAAATACTACACATTTCATGACAGGTAAGTGACCATATTTTCTTTCAGAAACATGTAGGTTAATTAAAGCTTATTAAACTACCTATTAACTTGCATGGCAGCTGGATTTTGGCGATGTCATAACACAGAGAGGCGATTGTTCGTTCTAATCAACAATGTTGTCCCCTGAAGAGATTAGCGTAGATGCTACGATAGCATCAGCTGTATCAGAACTGAAGAGTATTTCTTCATTGAAAGACAAGAAACTTGCTTTGACAACAGATTGATTGACAGGTGGTTTATCCAATCACCTTCCAAGTCTTTTGAACAATGTCCGCCCTCTGTTTTCTACAGGGATATGGCCCCTGAGGGCCCCACCCTGGAGGAGTCCAACAGGAATCTGGATGAAATAACAGACCTGGCTCTCCAGCTGCAGAGCCAGACAGGAATCAAGGTGTTGTGGGTCACCTGCAACCTCTTTGCCCACCCGAGGTCAGTGTTCGATTCAGAAAACCGGACAACCTTGAGATTCAGCTTGGAAAGAGGTTATTAAAATGAAAATAAAGATGATTTATCTACATTTTATTCATGTGACAGGTACATGAACGGTGCAGCCACCAACCCTGACTGTCACGTTCTGGCCTACGCTGGTGCTCAGCTGAAGAAGGGGCTCGACACTGCCAAGAAGCTGGGTGCAGAAAACTTTGGTATGAGCGACTTGCTGGTGCCTCTGTGTCTAAAATATCAATTTGCACCTTTGATGCAGCAACGTTGCGCCGTCGTTGTCAAATTGTGTCCACAGTGTTTTGGGGGGGAAGGGAAGGTTTCCTCTCCATCCACAACACTGACGTCGCCGCCGAACTGAAGCACATGGCCAACTTCTTCAAGATGGCCGTCAGTAAGTGTGCACACGGACATTGGATTAATTCTAAATCCGAAGTTTGTGTCACACTTTCAAGCCCGTATATTTGTCTCCAGAGTACAAAGAGAAGATCGGCTTGAAGTGTCAGTTCCTCATCGAACCCAAGCCCAAGGAGCCCTGCAGACACCAGTATGACTACGGTAAGGTTGGGCAAAGCAAATACGCTTTGGAATACGTAATTAACTATGACTTCCCTCTACAGATGCTATGAGTGTCATCGGATTCCTCAAGCATTATGGTCTGGAGGGTCACTTTAAGCTGAACATCGAGCCCAACCACACCACCCTGGCAGGACACGCGTACGAACATGACGTTGTCATGGCATCGGCGTGAGACATTTTTTACATCTCGATGTTGCAGCATTTTATCTTTAACAATATGAGAGTTATACGTTCTGTGATACCTGTGTCCTCGCCTGCTGCTGGACAGGTTTGGCATGCTGGGTTCAGTCGACTCTAACACTGGCTCTCCTGACCTGGGATGGGACACGGACCAGTTCCCCATGGACATCAGGAACGCCACCATGGTCATGAAGGTGAAACTCATCTCTTTCATTTGTAACAGGACTTTATTGCCACTGATGTTTGTCCAAACGCTGTCCAAAAGGGATATACTGTAAATGAGCTTAAGCTAACATTGCTAATATACTTACATTTTGCCCTTTCAGTAACATTATTTTCATCACATAAAGTTATGGTGATGGTGTTAGCAAACACTTTCCAGACACAAATCAATGTTAGCATTTGGAGGCATGTGTCCTGTGCTCAACATGTACATTACAGTGGGTTTACCTGAAAATGGCTATTGTCTTTAGCTAGTGTGGAAGTTTCTAGCTGGAAAACTAAAATAATCGCTGAGGATAGCTGCATCAACTGTGATAATCCATGGTGCGTTCTTCACCAATGTTAAGATATTGATAAGAGCAGCTTTAATGTTCGTATAAATGTTGTCTGTAGCTGGTATAGATCAGGACTTTCTTTCGTGTCTGATCTTCTCCAGACCATCGTTGAACAAGGTGGTCTGCAGCCGGGAGGCCTGAACTTTGATGCTAAGGTGCGCCGGGAGTCCACAGACCTGGAGGACCTGTTCATCGCTCACATCGGAGCCATGGACGCCTTCGCAAGAGGACTCCGGAATGCTGTCTGCATCATTGAGGGCGGGCTCATCGCTGCTATGGTGAAAGTATGTGTGCAGCTAATGGAAAGCCACTGTTAGAAGACTAGTAGACTTTAATTGCACAGACACAGACTCATGAGTGTGATTCCAACAGGAGCGTTACTCAAGTTTCAGTCATGGCGTTGGACAGAAAGTGGAGGATGGCTCCGCCTCCTTGGAGGAGATGGAGGTAGGACTATGAGAGACTTTTAATTACCGACACTTTTAGAAATCTATCTATAAAACCATGTGTTTTGTGTTCTCAGGCCTTCATCAAGCTGAACGGGGAGCCGAAAGTAACATCAGGGAAGCAAGAAAAATATGAATCCATCTTTAATCACTACATTTAATAAAAGTACCACTTTTCTGTGTCTGCAGATGACATGATAGATAACACTTGACAGACTAACAGACGGACTTATTCAGTGTAACATTTTGGGAATCTGTGTATCAGTATGTATTTGTACTGCTCTTGACATATCCTCTAGCGTTTGCTACTGAGAGGTCAGTAGTAATGATCATTGATGTTCATTGTAATAAAACACATTATCACAATGCAGTTGATGAGTAATTGTGAAAAATTCTTTATTCATACACTATACTTAGACATTTTTATGACTTTTTCGACATGCTACACTATGACATTTTTCTGTTTTCTAATCTAGACAGACTGTACTATGACTTTTTAAATTACTTTTTTCAACATACAATACCATAACTTTTTCTTTTGACTTTTTGGACAAACTAAACTAAAGTCTTTTTTATGACTTTTTCCAACATTCTACACTATGCCTTTAAAAAAACCATTTTCAACATATATACTACAACATTTTTTAATGACCTTTTGGGCATACTAGACTGTATTTTTTATAACTTATTTTTGACATGCTAAACTACAACTTTTTGTTACTTTTTTCTACATGCTGTACTATAACTTTTTTCTATGCCTTTTTGGATGTTATAGTATAGCATGTCAAAAAAGTTATTAAAAAAAAGTCGTAGTATGGAATGTCGAAAAAGTGAAACAATAGACAGCATAGTGTGCCAAAAAAGTCATAAAAAAGTCCTAAAAAGTCAGTATAGTGCGTTGAAAAAAGTAATGAAAAAAAGTCATAGTAGAGCACTATCACTTTTTTCCTAACTTTTTCAACATACTAAACTATGACTTTTTTATGACTTTTTTGGACATGATACACTTTCACTTTTTAATTACTTTGACTTTTATAAAGACTTTTTTCCGCATGCTATACTATAACTTTTGTATAGTAATATTTTTATTAATCAAATCAGACATGCAGTTGTTGGACCGTTTATTCCATTTTGACATAATTTACTATGACACTTTACTATTCCTTTTTTGAATTTCCATACTGTGATCGTTTTTTGACTTTTTCAAACATATTATAGACGTTACCTTTTTTAAAACATTTGACATGTTTACATACGTGATTGATTTGATAAATGGCAACATTAAAATGCTTTCTCGGTCCAAGATGGCAGCAACGTCAATGGGCTGACACTGCCTCCTACTGTGCTGGATGTGTAACATGACTTTATGACAACTTTTTTAATTTAAAGACAATAATTATAAAAAGTGTGTACCACACACACTTTGACTTTAAATAATCAGAAATACTAATTAGCAACCACATTTCCCTCTATTCCACCATTTGCTGGTATAGCCAACAGAAATTAACATATATTCCTAGTTGCTGTAAAGTCAATAAGCACATACCTCAATCAAATGATCCATTCCTTCCATACTTCTTCATGAAGCAGGACAGGTATCTTGCAAATATGTTCGTCCAATGCATTACTTTACCCGCTATCTGCCCTATCAACTGTATGTGTGTGTCTTTGTTTCTTATTTGATTCTTTTCTGTACCTGTCCAATGATATATCCCTCTTTTCATTGTTTAATTGTTGGTTTCATACTTTTGACAGTTTTCTGTTTTAACAAGTTCTTACCCCTATTATATCTTTCATTGGCATTTCTGAGGATTGTCTGTGTATTGGCCCATTTAGAAAGGTTATAAGTGACTACAAGTAGGATTTTGGTGGTTAGAACCATTATTCCATATTCATTATGCTAACATTGAAATGAGCTCTCACTCTGCACCTTTTTCTGGATACCATGAACGTCTCCAGTAACGCAGAAGGATTAGCCAGGATTTACACCTGGACAGATGTGTTACTGTGGTCTGTTCTCATAACAAGTTCACATAAATAAGAATGTCGATTTTTGTGGTATAGTTTTCTAGGCTTTATTGTTATTCCTCCCTCGGTATTCAAAATGTAAGTTGCCATGCCGACAGCTTGCCATCTCGTGAAAGCAGCTATGTTTTTAAACAGGACGGCTGAAGACTCGTCGAGGTTTACAGCACAGAGTGGTTCATCCTGTCAGACAGGAACGATCTTCGCAGCAGGACCCCCCTCTCGTTCCACTACCACTTGTCCCATTCAGCCCGTCTGTCTGTAAGATAAATCAAACGCGCACCTTTCCACTGACATCACATCATACTACCGTCCTGCCAGCCAGCTGTCCAATCAGCGGCCGAGAGGCGGCCCACCGCTGGCGCAGCTGTCCAATCAGCGGATAGCGTGAGCTCTGCTCACCGTCGCGTCTCTCCTGATTTGAGGGTTGAAATGCGGAGGAGGCGGGATGTGCAGCCGCCGAATCCGAAGTAGTCCGTGTTTGTCATTATCATAAAATATTCAGCAGCATCCCTCCGACTCCGACCGTCTGATAGCAACTTATCATGAGTTACGTAGCCAACCTTTTGTTTTGGGCCGGCTGACTTGTCGTTGGAGCATCTGAGAAACAACACGAATTAATTGCATGGTGATTTAAATTATTATTATTATTTTTTTTACAGTCTAAGGAAAACCTGTTTCTCAGTTCTCGTGGTTTCACCGTTTAATTGCTTAACGAACCAACACCTTTCTAATCCAAAAAGATGTGGACTTTCCTGGGAATAGCCAGCCTCACATACCTTTACAAAAAATCCGAAACAGTCTTGACTTTCGCTCCTAAAGAGCTCATAATGGCCGCAGCCTTATTCCTTACAGTCGGGCTGCTGCTCTCGTATGCCAGGTTTTTTCATTTCCAGAAGGTTTTTTATTTGCCTCTGAGCCTCTTGTCTTTTATACCTTTTATCAACAATTTAATCCCTCAAACTTCAACACAGAGGAGCGAGAAAGCAGAGAACAATAGTAAAAAGGTAAGAAAACCCTTATAAATGTCTAACCATGTGGAAAAAAGTACGAGAGAAATGAAGTTTTTTATATATATATGCCCATAAAGTTGGAATGTTTTGTTTTCAGCCACAATCCTCTGTTTATTTAAATGCATCAGTAATCACTTTTTATCAAGTGCAATGATTACGTGACTATGTGAAATGAATTAATGCATGCTATTTGTTTGGTGCTATAAAAGACAAGACATTTGCAAATTATTCCAACTTTATGGGTGACTATATATATATATATATATATATATATATATATATACATACATACAGTACAGTATATACAGCGTAATACGTTTGGACTTTACACTGTGTGTAATGACACTCTCCACTCAATTGTTGCCAGAGCCGGAGAACCAGGAAAAGAGTAGATACGGAGTCCTCTGCCTCCCAGAGTGCCTCAGCTACTGGCCCCTCAGTGGTGGCCCCGGAGCCAGATGTGGTGATAGTCGGAGCAGGGGTCCTGGGCTCTGCTATGGCGGCCGTCCTGGCCCAGGACGGGAGGCGGGTGACGGTGGTGGAGAGGGACCTGAAAGAGCCTGACAGGATAGTGGGGGAGCTGCTGCAGCCTGGAGGATTCAGGGCACTCAAAGAGCTGGGGCTGGAAGGTCAGTGATGGAAGCTGCTTCTCTTAGTGAGCTGCAAATACACACTGAATGTAAAAACGATCGGGGACGTCTGCCTCACACGGAGCCCTTTTCACATAATCATATCAGCTTCAGGGTTAAATGCCCTGAAAACATGGTCAAACCTGCTCCCTTTTACAAGTGATGATCACACACTACACTACACAATAACTGAATCCAAGTATTTTGGGGAGTGCTCAGTTGGGTGATGTCACATATCGCTGTGCACCAATCAGAGTTAGCGATGTTTGGATCAGAATCTGGTGATGGCTGTTTGCTTACGTGTGCTGTCAATCAAACCTGACACTCTCCTTATGAAGCAGTTCAGATGAGCGTTCAATTCCAAAATAAATGATTACCTAAAGATTTTTTCTTTCTGAACTTTACCTCTATTGTTGCCTATTTAGTCCTAAATATGAAATGTTTGAGGAGAAGTTTTCATGGGATACTTCTCTAATTCTATGTATCTTTATGTACACTATACTTGTATGATGGCTTTCATTTCCAGATTGTTTTAAATGAAGGAGTTCCTCAAACCTTACATCCCAAACCCAGCTGATTTTGTGAATAAATGATCCAACTGTGAAATGAATCCAGTTTGACTAAATCACTGTACATCCTAGACATTTAAGTGGGTAGTTGATGTGAACTCTATGCAATCAATCCTCATCCTACTCAAAAACTCCTGTAATACTAGTAATATTGCTGTTATAGCAAAATATGTATGCAGCATATCCTTTTCAAAATGTCTTTCAGGGCCAATTTTTGGTGGATATCACAACGAGTGTACAGCCACAGACAATATGGTTCAAGTGTTTCACTCAGTTATCAGATCGGTGTTGGTTTTGTGTGCGTTCCCTGAATCACACATGCTGTATGTAAACAGTAGCAGACTGGGTGGATAATGGCTGCGTGTTGAGAAACTCAACCGTGCTGCATGTTTGCCCCCAGGTTCAGTGGAGGGTCTGGATGCCCATCTGGTGAACGGCTACGTGATCCACGACATCGAGAGCAGCGCCGAGGTGGAGATCCCCTACCCTCAGGGCGACGACAGTGTCCACTGTGGACGCGCTTTCCATCACGGTCGGTTCATCATGGGTCTGAGGAGAACCGCCCTGGCCCAGCCCAAGTGAGTGGAGTCACGTGACTGACATTGTTTTTGAGGAGGGCTGGGAGGAACTTTTGAGATGTAAAGTTGTGTCACATTTTGTTTTACCATATTTTACAGTTACTCAACTTTATCTTTACATAGAGGAGTATTTTATCAGTGCTTAGTTAAATGTTGTAAGACAAGCAAATCATTGTTTACTGAAAGGGCTGTTGTTCAACAATCCAAATTTAGGCGTTTATTTAGTCACTGTAGCTTTTTCCTGTAATGTTGCCTTTCTGGATTGAGGAGGATAGGTCTCTAACTGCCCTAATTGCGCCCCCCAGTGTCACATTCGTAGAAGGCACCGTGACGAGTTTGCAAGAGGAGGACGGCTGTGTAACCGGAATCCAGTACAGGGAGAAAGAAACTGGAGACATCAAGGTGAGAAGAGGAAGCTTTGTTGCAAATGCAGAATATTATATTCCACTTTACGACGCTCGTGGACAGAAAGCCTCTATTTAAAGCACTGTGTGAACCTGTGTGTCCTGTAGGAAATCCATGCAGCGCTGACTGTTGTGGCCGATGGCTGTTTCTCCAAATTCAGGAAGAGCCTGGTCTCTGGGAAAGCTCAGACCTCCTCTCACTTTGTTGGATGCCTTATGAAGGTAAACACCAAACTGACAGTGAAATAAAAATCAGATGTTTTCAATCTAGCCGATCACAGCGGCTCAGGATATATTTTGTGGGTCATCTTCTTTAACGAGTTTCTCACTGCTCCTCTCCAGGACTGTCCCCAGTTTAAAGCCAACCACGCCGAGCTGGTGCTGGCCAACCCGAGCCCGGTGCTCGTCTACCAGATCTCCTCCTCAGACACCAGAGTACTCGTGGACATCAGGGGGGAGATGCCTCGCAACCTCTCGGAGTACATGGCTGAGAAGATACACCCTCAGCTGCCAGGTAAAAGACAGATAAGATACATTGTTTATCCTGATGTTATTATTTCTAATAAGAAATAACCTTTGGTCTGAGGAAGAACCCCTGTAGGGTGATGAATGATCAAAGTTTGTAATAATGGCACAGATGTCAGACGTCAGGAATACAGCCAGACGGCTGCCTGTGCTGCTGTGTGAAGGGAGCCACAGTCCAAGTATTTGACATTCATGGTGTGCTCTGCTATTCAGCTGAAATATCAAAGGCGCGGTATCAAAGCACTGTTTCTGATCACCTTGGAAGAGGTCCAGCTGAAATGGCAGAGTCAGTCACACTGACGCATAAATAAATGTACATTCAGACACCAAAAAAGAAAAGGCTTCTTCTTCGTGTGCGGGTGCCCAGTGTGCACCTTGGGGTTTTGCATCCACGGAGCAATGTGAGTGACTGACAGGCTGCACTCTCTCTTTCCCTCAGAGCATTTAAAGGAGCCTTTCATGGTGGCCCTACAGAACGATCGACTCAGGTCCATGCCCGCCAGCTTCCTCCCTCCGTCCCCTGTCAACAAGCCAGGTACTGAAGTGTTGTTAGCGATGGCCGGAGGGGAAATATTGAGCTGATTTTAGCTCGTGTACGATATTCTGCACGTCCCGGTTGGCCACTATTTTACAATTGGCCAGCGTCAATGCTGTAAATGCATGGTTAACAGTTATAACTACTTTCTTTTAAAATATAAAATGATCATTCTAAATACATGTACATGTCTTTTTCCTTGAAAGAGCAATACTTGCTAGCCTTCTTGCCGAGTCAGATGAGAAGATCAATACAATTTTCATATCTGTGCTGTGAATATGAAGCTATAGCAGCAGCTTTTCTTTGCATAAAGAGTGGAAATGGCTAACCTGGCTCTGACCAAAGGGATTTCATTTGTCCAATAATCTAAATTGCCAAATGATCTTTTAAATTGACAAACAATATGTGTAAATCATGGCAGGACTTAGCCTCTCTATAAGCGTATGAATTCCCCAAAATGCAGAAAGTGTTCCTTTATGCTCGACTTGTTTGTCTGAATGTGTGAACGCGGCTGCTGCAGCATAATTGAGCTTTGGTTTTAATTGTCAAAACATCTCAAATAAAAAGCACCGAAAGACACACACACAAAAAATCATCTTTTTCCACCATGCTCGACACTAATTGGAGGATTTTAGTATCACAGCTTGCTGAGGGAGAAATGAAGACAACAACTGGTGGTGCATTTTGGATGAGAGACAAACAGCAGTGTGTCATTTGCAGGCGTGCTTCTCCTCGGCGATGCCTACAACATGAGGCATCCTCTGACGGGAGGAGGGATGAGCGTTGCTCTCAACGACGTTCGCATCTGGAGGAGTCTGCTCACGAGCATCCCGGATCTCTACGACGACAAGGCTATGCTGCAGGTGAACGTCATGGCAACCACTCACTGTTTCTCTAAAAGCGTTGACATGAAAGTGGTTATTAAAGACTCTCTAATGAATAGAATACGAAAACAATAAGGGCTTTTTGTAAGTGTATGACATATCATATTTGCCTCATGTTATTCCCTCTGCTGGAGGTGACATAACACTGATTTGTTCCCCTTCTCAATAGGCAAAGAAAAAATTCCACTGGGAACGCAAGTCATCACATTCCTTCGTGGTGAATGTGTTGGCCCAGGCCTTGTATGAGCTGTTTGCAGCCACAGACAGTGAGTTTCTCCCTGTTATTTTTCCATTATATACGTACAAAAGTCCAGATCTGCAATTCTGTTAAACAGCACTTAGGCCTAATGGTCATTTTGCTTTTTTGTCTAACTAGATTCCCTTCATGAGCTGAGAAAAGCCTGTTTCCAGTACTTCAAGCTTGGTGGAGAGTGTATTGCTGGACCTATTGGTCTCCTCTCAGTGTAAGCATTAAATGATGTCCTTCACAAATACAGAATGTCTCTAAAATGGCACGATGGAAAGCAGTAATTTTGGGAAATCATTTTTGCTTTGCTTACTTGCTGAGAGTTAATTGAGAAGATTGATACCTCACTTGCATGTCTGTACTTTATATGTGAAACGAGAGCCGGCTAGCTTAGTTTAGCATAAATGTGTCCAAAATCAACACACACGCACGCACATCTTCCTATGGACGACAAGACTCCAGGAATGCTAGGCTAAAGCTAGCATGAAGCTAAAGCTCGCACACGCACGCACATATATATCTTCCTATGGACGACAAGACTCCAGGAATGCTAGGCTAAAGCTAGCATGAAGCTAAAGCTCGCTCATTATGCGATATCTCATTTGTTAATTAGTAGTTTTATTATGGATTATGTGCTGGACTATTTCTTAGCTGGGAGGGCGAGCAGCAAATGCTACCTGTGTTTGCTAAGATAAGCTAGTTTGCTGCTGACTAGCTACATATCGTAGACACGAGTGGTGTCCTTGTATTTCCCAAAATGTCAAACTATTCCTTTAAATACAACATTGAATACTTGAGACGATATTCAGTTTTTTTGTGTGTTTTTTTTACCAGGTTGACACCCAAACCCATGACCCTCCTTGGACACTTCTTTGCCGTGGCGCTGTTCGCAATCTACGTCAACTTCAAGTCCGAGTCGTGGAGCACCAAACCCCGGGCCTTATTCAAGAGCGGAGCCATCCTGTACCGAGCCTGCAAAGTCATGTTTCCACTCATCTACTCTGAACTCAAGTACCTGGTGTACTGAGGAGCTCCACACCTGGACACAGTAATACCAGACTTAGGTCTTCACAGCTTGATCTGAGGGAAACAAACCTTACAGACGTGGTATCCGTCATGTTCCTTCCTGCTGACAAAAGGCACTGCTGCGGTTTTAAACCATGATTTTGCTATTGGGGATTTTTTTGTAATTGTCTTAATGTCCTACTAAATGCCTTGTTTCAATTTGGACACATTACTCAATAATGCCTTGGCGTAGTTTGTGCTCAGCCACAGTCTGCCTCATATGTTAAAGGAACATTAGCTCGCACCCTGAATTACAATGAATTTTTAATAGTGTGGAATCATTCCTGCCCAACAAAACTGCTATGTGGAAAATGGATGGCGTCTGAATTTTATAAGAATGTTTTTACGCAATAGAGTCATGTTTCTGCTGAGCTAATTTTGGCTGTATTTAATAAGGGAATCCTCATGTAATTGTTATGTATTGCATTACAACAATGCATCATTCTAATCCAAAGCACTAATGTTGGGATGCAGCAAGCTGTCTAAATTGTTGCATTATTATTGTTTCTTACAGAAATCCTGTATATTTCCAGCCTTGTTTTGTTGAGGACAACTTGATTTACATTATCTGTTGAAATCACATCCATTTTTTGGAGTAATGTACTATTCCTGCCTTCCTGATACGGTTGATGTTGACATAATGTCATTAGGGACTTTTTGTAACACGTTCTGGTTTCCACACTCAAAGTCTCAAACATGCTGACAGTGCAGCTGACAACTGAACTCAAGAATGATCCCTGCACTATTGGAGTCCTGCTGGATGTCAGCAAAGACCTGACGCAGCACGCCCGGGGGGGAGTTAGGGTTCTGATGTGGACCTGAGATACGAAGGCACGACGTTGATATCAGGACCGAGTCAGTGGATGACGCTCAGCTGGTGTTTGTCCTGAGCTGACACAGACAAAGAAGTGCTGACTTGTCATTCACCACTGTTGTCTTTACCTGTGCCTGCGTTGGGCTTGATGGGCCGTTAAATAAATCACACATGACCGACAAGAATGTCTAGTTTTCCTGTTTTATTACAGTGGATGTTATTGAGTCATTAACATACCAGGTATTACTGCGTTTAACCCAACTGGACTAATACTAACACATGTGACCAGTAGATGGCGCTCACTCATAGTTGAAGGATTTCTCTGCTGTGCTTCAGCACTGAAATGCAGGAGAGCTTTATATACTGGAACATGATGAATTGTTGAGATTGCAAGAGTTTTCTGAATTAGTTTGGTGTTTCAGCTTTTTTGTATCTGGATCCCATTGCTATAAGTCAGTCCATAAAACCTGACTAACATATTCAGGAAAGAGCTGTCTAGGCCAGTAACTTATTTTTTAAGGCTCATGAACCTGGAAGTTGGTTTTTGACACTGTGCGCAGTCCTACAGTCTTTGAAAGACTTCAAGGTTTTGGCCAGTTTTGAAGGATACTCCAGATTGCAGTATGTCAAGCCAAGAAGAAGGCGGCATGCTGCGGCCACGTTGTCCACATCGGTAGGCACTGGATGGCCTCCATGATGATGCCCACTGCCTGTGGCTCATGGCAAACAAATATTTATGCTGTGGACTTTAAGATCCTCTTGCATGTTGACCTCTGCTGTTCCTTGCACATACAGACAAAACACAATAATTAAGACAAAAAAGTCTGTATGACACAAATAAATTGGATTGTATTATCTAATTTAATTTATTATCTAATCACATCTGTAGCCCAGTTTTCAAACAGGACATTCCTTTTTACTATATATTTGATATCATATCAGGATTGTTAAAAAGCTTCAGTTACTGCACATGCTACGTATAAACACACATCAGTTCTTTTACCTGGAATGGTTCAAAGAGGGAGGTCCATCTGTATTCTGCCACCAGTGTGAAACCACTTCTCCTCTTCTCCAGCTGTATGTTTTGGTCATCATGTAATTTATGCTCACGATGCCTTGCCACGGTGCTCTATGTCAGTGACCTCTGCAGGACGGAGGGCAAAGCCTCCTGCGAGCACTTCAGTACTTCCCGAACAAACCAGAAAGATCGCTAATGTGCGTATTCAAGTCGAAAGAGTCGTAGGATTAGTCCAGATGCAAAGTAGAGCCCTGCCCATCACACACATGGCAACGAAACCGGTCAAATGTATCAATCTCTGTCATCCCACTGGCTTAGACTGTAACACAATAATAGCATTGTGGTCATATAATAGACATCGTCATGTTTGTGAACAATAACTTGTCATTTTTGGACAATGAGCTTTTTTGTATTCTTTGATCTCGTCAATAACCACTGCCCAAACATTTTCCATCCTTCTGAGTGTTTCTTGTTTACAAAATGTGAATGAGTGAAGAGATTAAGGATGAAACTAAACCCAACATACAGTACAGCAGCAGTTTGATTAGCAGCTTAATTATTAAATGGCAAATGTATTGAGCTTTTTTATAAATTTCTATTTGTTTTGAGTTTGACAACGGCTTTTTGAAATGTACCAGTCTACTTTAAATGAGCAATGTATTATGTGCCACATCACACTGTGGATGAAACACACTTTATGGTTCAACTATCCATCAACATTTGTCACAACCTGAGAGGGTTTAACGTGTAAAATACTAATAAACAAATCGGTTAAGAGCGAAAAAAAAACAAATCACTAATTCATATCCCAGGTGACAACAATTAATTCAGCTTTATTGTTATTTATACATCACTGATACATTGTATTCTGGTGAAATAACTGGAAGAATTATCCATATTATTCTTTGTGACTCTCCACAAGGACACAATTACTGGTGTGGAAGACCAGAAAGGGGGGAAGAAAGCTCCTTGGGAGAGGTTTACGTGCTGTACACATCCCTTCACACACACCACCTTACCTGTCAGAGGCCAGTCTGCCTGCATACCCACCTGCACCTACTGAGACTCACCTGACAGCCACACGAGGAGAGAACCTCTGCCCTGCTGCCATATTTAATCAGATTCAACCCCCCTTCCTAACTTTGAGTAATCCGCCTTTTTAGACACACAGAGCGTTAGGGCATACCCTTATTGATATTGGTAGCAGCAAGCTTTCTAGTAACAGTTAACATCTCAGTAATCTAAACAAAAAAGTACTGTACAGCTACTGCTAAGAGAATATAAGAACCTGGCCGTGACGCTTTTACACCAGATTAAAGTGCTAGAAGCAACCCACCACACTTTATTATATATATATATATATTTATATAGAATTATGTATTTTCATTTCACACACATACATATATATACATGTATATACATATATATCTATACATATATATATATACACATACATACATATAAATATGTATATATGTATATGTGTGTGAACAAATCTATTATTTGAACATAAATTTACAGGGTAATATACATTATATTGTAACAGCTGAAATATCAGCACAAATAGATCACTGTCACACTTAACAGCAAAATATATATGATTATATAAATCCATATATAATCATATATACCAATATATAATTGTCATATATGCATGTAAAACAGTTAACCACGTCTCAGGCTTTTCAAATGATACCCCAGAAAAGCAATTGTGTATCAAGACGTAAAAGCTTTACAAGTTTCTCTCTTGAAAGAGTGACAGGCGGCGGCAAAAGTGCCGCGACCTGCGGGTATTTGAGGTCACAGGACAGTTATTTGCATATTCCACAAATCTATTGCAACACGTTACTGTCTACGAACAGTACAGCCAGCATCCTGCGAGAGGAGCTGGTGTTAGCTGGACTCACACGTACACCCACTGAACAGAACATTACGACGATGGGTGATCTGATTATAGCTATGTGCTTTCAGATGGTGTGCTATGACAGTGAACAACAGGAGGACTACAATACACAATACTCTATAGTTTAGCCTCAGAAGACAACCCGAAACTGTACTGCAAAAAGACTAACCTCCCCCCCAGCAAATATTCTCTCCTCTCTGCGTTAAGTGTCGTCGTATCCTGCTGCTGATGAGTTTCGTATATTGGTGTGTTTTTACCACAAATCACAACGTAAATGTGACACCTGACCATCACCAAGAGTAATGGAATGTGTTCAGCTTTTGTCTCGGTTCTTTCCCTCTAACTGGCTCTTTCTCCGTCGAGGCTGACAGCACAGTGAGTAACATCCTACTGAATGAACAAAGTTCTAGGGGGTCTAAGAGGGTGCCGGGGACTCCTTGAGGTTCTGTTGAGTTCAGATACGCAATCTGGACCAGTGGGGCAGTATCTCTCTTCTTGCAGCAGTCCCAAAGCTCAGCCGCCATCATCTTCACCACCTCTCGGGTGAGAGGAGTTCTGATAGTCCTTTCCTCTTGAAGGCCCGATGGCCCCTTCCCTCTCCTCATCCTCCGATACAACCTCATCTTACAGTCTCTCCACCGTTATTTTCACTGCTTTACACACTCCCTCTACTCTGCAAAGAAGCTGCACAAGGCTGTTAACAAGATACACACAAAGGTAATTTTTCACAAAGAAAAAAAAGCTCCGTAATAACTGCAGTAGTAACGCACAACAAGCATCCGATAGCTGGCTTTTCCGGCCTGGGGAGCCCTGGTGATGTGCAGTTAGGTTTGGGGCGTTGCCATTGTTCTAAAGGAGGAGGACTCCTCGGTTTGCCCTTTGCAGGACTTGTTTTTTTTCCCCTGTGGTGCACTGTTCTGTTATTCAAAAGCCCAGATCTCTATGTCCTGAACATAGAAATCCTCCTTTTTTGAGAGCATGGGGTTCCCAAATGTTTTACAGGAGTGACTCCTGCCGTGGTAGAGGTCTCCGTCCAGCCACAGGCCAAACTCCCCACTAAAAGAAAAGAGAACAAACTAAGCAGGGGGCCACAAACTATGTCCAGCTAGCTTCTCTTTCCAGAAAACTAAACAGCTTTTTTAGGCAATTTATATCACGTATCAACCTCTTCAACAGCATCATCTTATTTGGTGGACGAACTTTGAACATTACATCATCAGATTGACTTAAAAATGTATTTCTACCACTGAAAAAAAACAGCGTGGGCTCACCTTCCTCCACCAAAAGCTAAGGAGTCCATATCTCCTTTGATGAAGAACATGTTGTCACCTGTCCATTTGAACACCTGTTGCAGACACAATAGAGCACATATTAGAGGATATTGCATGACATGTTATCATCTCATATTGTCCGTCCAGTTGTCTTTACCAGAACAGAACACATGCGTGGTTTCCTCACAGGAAGGATCCAGAATTAACATCTGATGATTCAGTTACAGCTATTAGATGCAACCGAAGGAAATAACTCATTAGACTGCTAAATAAAACAGTCGTATTGTGTATTATCTACAGGAGAAACAAACAGGAGTTCAGGCAATACTGCCATGGATGGAGGCAGCTGCAAAACATGTTTTAGACACCTAAAAAAATCCATATCAGTTTAAGTGTAGGCCATATTTTCACCGCTTTACCTTGCCGTCAGACAGCCCTTTTCCACGGGGGGCTGAAGCCATCTAATTGTTGTGGGAGCGGAGCATTTATTTAATTGTATTTGTGGTTCATGCTCACAGAAAATGACAATCCTGGTGAAACCCTGTGCAGTTAATGTGTTGCTATCAGGCCATTCATCTCAGTAACCCTGGCTTGAATTCATTATGTGCAAATGCGTTCAACGACAGAGCATAATCAAGAATGCGGGCCACAGAACACTGAATGCCACAGAGTTGAAAGGCTTTAGAGAACTTTTCCAAGAATGCTTTGAATGGTATCATGAATAGAGATGCAGACAGACAGATATGTATCTGATATGAGTGCGTTTGGGTGTCACATGCATCATGAACAGCATGTGACCGACAGCCATATTCGCAGTGTGCAGGTTACATGACGCACTGCACTAGACTGTCATACTATAGGCTATAGGCTGTGTCACTAAGAGGTCAACCGTCTCACACACATAATGCATGGATAATGCATGCTTAGACACACACAGAGAGGGTGAGAGGGTGAGAGAGACCAGCGTCAGTCGCCTCTCACCCTTCACTCACTCACTCAGTCAGTCAGTAAGGGAAACTGATCTCAGGCAGATATACAGCTGCTAGAAAAGGTTTACTTCCTCTTGTGGCAGGTTGGGTCGGAGTAAAAACTATTTCGATACCGACTTGGGCTGAAGCATTTGGCTCAGCTTTAAAGTATACATTTTGGAAAATGTGCATCCTCACAGAAAGCCAACATCTTTACAATGAGGAAGGTAGTGTACCTCAAACTCTGGATTGAAGGTGAAGAGGAAGGTCTCTCCTGTGCCATAAAAGCCATCGCTGACCTTGAAGGGCTCAGATGCCAACGCACCAAACACCTGGAAGAACAAAACACAAGAACAGCACACTACTGTAAGCGTACATCAATAGGAGAATTATTAGAAAATGATTAATGTTAGAGCTCAGTTCCAGTGTATTACAGTGTGTTACTGCCGTGTTCAATCAGCAGCATACCTGGCCATCGCTGTCCTTAATAACCATGAGCACTGGGGTGTCCTGGCCCTGCATGGCTCTGTACAGCGTCTTAATGCTCATGCCATGCTTTGATGTGCCAAAGGCCAGTGTCCATGGGTACCCGATAGTCCGTGGTGGGAGATTCCTGGCAAGCTGTAATAATAAAAAAGGAAGGATGAAGGAGTGAAAAAAAGAAAGAAGGGAAATGAAACATGGAAAGGCCACAGCCACCAATGCTCAATTACATCTGCGGTGACCTTTTAACACCGTGCGGCGTTTAAAGGAGAGTAACAGGGCTCCAAACACACAGAGCCGTCTCAAGAGAAAGAGAGGTCCAAGCACTCCCCGAGAGGAGCTGCTGCTGCTGACAGACCGAAGGATTAACAGTGGCTGTGGTGCACGGGGAGATAAAGTCGACAAAAAGGCGCTGGAGGAGCAGCGCAGTGTATCGTGTATGCCTCATTTTAATGGACAGATAAAACAAGACACCGACTAACATGGAATTAAAAGTGACAACTTTTTAACAGTATGCAGCACCGTTTCTTCTGTGTGGAACAAAGGGCCTTTAAACGTTCTGTTGGTTCTGTTGGCTGTCCAATAATGCATCGGTCCCTATGCTCTTTTTTCTTGTTGGTTCAGCACATCCTCCAGCGGTGCAGCAGAAGCAGTCGTGTAATCAGCAGTCTGGAAATGAAGCCACGAGGAGATGAGCCTCGACTTGGCTCACCTCTGCTCCGCTGAGAGCCATCCTGAGCTCCGAGCTCCCTCCTCAGGGTGATTAAAGGAAGCTGTACATTGGCAACCATTGGACAATATGCCAACTGGGACTCATTTTCCGGTGTGTGCAAAGCTGCAATGCCTGCAAGGCATACAACACACCTCAAACAACATCAAATGTTAGTGACTCAGAAATGTCTGTTTCATGTGTTTCTCACAGGTACCGTCTTTATCTCTTTAGTATTACTGAGTCTTTATGCAGGTGTCATCTTTAAATAATAACACTATTTCATATAGTTCAACAACAATCACTCTAAAAGGTTTCATTCCATGTTGTCTGCTGCAGTACCTAATCTTACATACACAACAAGCTTTCACTTCTAACCCATAGAACGAGGATGTGGTAGTCGGCAATTCATTAATAACAGTAAATAGTGTAATTGAATGATCAGTAAGAAACCTTGCCGACAGCATTGACCGGGTATGGTGGGTTCAAATTACACACAGTGTGTGAAACGCTCTTCAGGGAATTCAGGGAAATGTATCCCAAAGTTGGGATTGAATTTCCTATCCTCGCTCAGGGAGCAGGTTTTACAATGAAGAATTTATCAATAACTTTAAAAATAACTAAACAGACACAATTCTTAATTTGAATTAAATGATTTATCGGATTAACTGTAATATCAACTTTTAGTATAGTACAAATAGTATAATACCAGTAATATGAGTGTAGCCTAATCTTTATCAGCAAATGTGCAGAAATATCAGCTTTAAACATAGCGGGAAAAAAGCTGCATAGCATCAAAATGTGGATTTAGAATTTGAATGTCTTGTGTAGAGTTCGTCCTGCTGGCGTCTTTCAATAAAATATCTTTGTTGGAACTTGGATCATAGCGTTTGTGTTTTAGAGCCGTTTAAAAGCAGGCTATTAAATGGCTATTTAAATCATATGTCCGGTAGTTATTCTATATGTTCCAAATTCTTGAATATTAACAGCGATATTGACCTTAAAAATGGAGGTGGAGCAGCAGCAGATTAATACAAATTTGTTTCCCCAGAGTGAATTGGTGAACATTTACAGTTCCCCCCCTTTTTTAATAGGCAATAATAAAAGGAACCCACTGTAACAGGTCAGTGATGGAGCTCTAATACATGGAGCATTAAGATATATCAGGCTTTGGATACACACACTTGTTATCAGGATGGATCGATTCACTGTTGGTTTTTTCTGTCCATGCAACTTGTTAGCCATAAGAAAAAGATCGCCCATGTTATCTTTCACAGTTTGATTACCATTGAGATCCACACAGTTACACAAATGTTATGTTATACGGCAGGGTTGCAATCAAGCAGGTTCATGCAGCAGTCTGTACCTTCTCTATCTGGTCGGCCTCCAGGAGATCACTAGATTCTCTGAGGTTGGGTTTGAACGTTTCCGGCTCCAGCTCTGTCTTGATGGATGTGCCCTGCTTGGAGTTCACCTCTTCCTTGGTGGTGATCTACAAGTACGAATACATGTCAGATATACATGAACACTGACGAGGAGAAGTTCAGATTCCTCAAAGCGCTACAACTAGTTAGGTTAAATTATAGCTATTCATCATAAACCTACATTTTTGTTTTGCATCATATCGAGCCGCTCATATAGAGTGAGACTATCTAGAGTAAACACAACATGCTGTAACCTTAAACAGTATTTAGGCTCAGATTATTTTTACACCGAGTGAGATGGAATCTCAGTGATAAATAATAAACTCTACTAAGTTTAACTAAACAGCTAGCCAATAAAAGCTGGGATGACATGAAGAAACTAGCCTTTAACTATAGCCTAACCTGAGCAACAAAAGCTCCCATTTTAGATCCTAGCGTTCCTGCCAAATTTATAAACACAGTCACTGCTGGCAACACATTGATAACCCAACAATTTGATGATGACAGCTAAATATCTTGCCACTCTCCAAAGCCAGACGACTAGAACCAATGTTTGGCAGAACTGGGTGCTCGGACAGAGACACTGTCTGGGAGAGGAGAATGCAAAGTGAATAGGAAATCAACCCAATGAATAATTTGCACTCTGCTGTTCGACATTTTCTCTGACCAACAGACTGTTTGGGTTATTTATCTTTCTCGATAACAGGGGCTGATTGTGGAGTGCTTCAACACTGGTGGCTGGGATGCTCTCATGTTTCAGTCCTCATTCAAATTGAGCCTACCTGCATTGTCCTCAGAAAACATCATTCACCCCGTCAAGGGAGTCTTACTTCCACTCTCTCACCAACACACCTCCTCTTTGTCCAAACATTCAGCTCATTTTAGCATCAAGGACTATATTCTATTTGAGAAAACTAAGGAATTTCTTACAGAAACACCAATTTCTGTGTCTATATAAAATCCACACATTTGTTTACAGCCAGCACAGACAGCTAGCATTAACTACCTTGCACCAGACTGATCTAGTGGGTTAAAGGACTGAAAACACCATGACATCAAGTCTAAGACGGAGAGCCTGACATATGGAGATAAGGCTGCTGTCACATGAAAACCTCACCACACAGTTTTCTGTAATGAATTGATAAAAGTTATTTTTAGTTCAATGTTTGGAACGTCATTGCCAATTGAATCAAGATTGTAAAGTAAATTTTGAATAGGGTCCAAACACTCATGAAAACTACTACTACAATTACTCTTATGTAAAGAAATAAGAGCGTGTGTTTTTGAGGTTAGTATGTAATATCAGCAGCGGCGGCTAAAGCCTGCTAGAGCCTATAGGAGACCATCTTGGTGTGGGCAGCAGCAGGGCTGGGCAGAGCAGAGAGAGGGGGCAGACAGGGCTGGTCAGGGCACCTGGAGTCGTTTGCAGAGTGAGCGCAGATCTTCACTGTTTAGCGCATCAATCCGACGGTGGTACTCCGTCAGAGACACTACCTGGTAGTACAAAGACAGGAACAGGTGGAACATAAAACTCTACCAGAGCGATCGCTGGCCAGTGAAAGGAAAGGGTGAATTTGGGGGAGTATTATGTGCACTTAGTAGTGCAAATTTCAGCAAACTTCACTCTTTAAATGAAGGTAGATGTCAGACGTTTTAAGAAAAGTTAAGAAAAGAGTTTACTTTGAGTAAAAGAGAAGGGAATGATGCATTTTAGTGCGCTCTTTGTCGTTTTGCATGTTTGTCTAATATGTTTAATAACATATCAAAGTTGACTTCGACCAAAGGATGGACAAAATACCCCAGCAGAAAGCAATCTTTAGAACCATCAATGTGTCTTCTAGGCAACCCAGAAGGCAAAACAACACAACACATTCCCAGGAGTGAGAAAAATGTTAAGAAATCCCATAGATTTTGATGCTGGAAAACACACAACAAAGATAGCTGTGGTTCAACTGATGCAACAACAACCAAATCCATGAACATTAACCCACTCTCTGTTCGTCAGGAACAATAGTCCACAACTACGGCCCAGACAGACCAACACAATGACCTCAAAGCGCGGCTTCATTCCAACAAAGTTACACCCCACGCTGCAAACACCACGAGAGCTGCTGCCTCTGTTCTGCCACGGAGTTAACGTTGGCGTTTAATAGTCCACTGTGTCTAGGTACAGGGAATACATTTAAAGCCTTGTGCACAAGGTAAACAAACAAACTCACAAATACCATACCTCCACAGTTATATTAACTGGTCCAGGTCAACATTTCTCCCTTTAATTCTTCGCTTCTTTTGTTGCCTTTGGTGTAAATAACTTTTCGGTAACAAGCTGCCTCTTTACAGCACTCAATAATGTAGCAGAGAGGGTAAACTACAGTCCTAATAAAAAATACATCTGTGGCTCACTTCACCTCCAGCTGAAGGCACTTTAGAGCATTAGTTCCCTCGACGAGGGGGTAACGTTTAGCTAGCAGCATGCTAGCCTGCTACAAGCTTCTCAATGTATATCCAAAGGCTTTTATCTAAAGACCTCAATGTCACGTTAAAGGTCAGCATCTGGAAGTGACCGGTGAATTAAATACTGTGTGGTACAGCACAAGGGGGCTTATTACCAGGCAGCGAACGAGCTATAAACCCAACGTGAGACCGGTCAACTATGAAACTGTATGGTGCTGTTAAAGACACTGGGAAGTGGAAAAACAAGGGGGGGGGCTGCATCTTTCATCTGGCACCTAGCACTGGAAACTTTCAGGCAGCTCACAGAGCCACACACATCGTGTTACAAGGTGCCAAGAGGAGAGGCAACTAATGAGAGCACTTTCCTGACTGCCAAATAGTGGTCAGATAGTGGCCACTTTGTTTGAACATCAGTCACCGACCCTGACCGGCTAATGGGCTAGCGGGCTCGTTAGCTTCGCTAGCATGGCTTGCTAACAACAACAGCAGCAAGACAACCCCACACGAGTAACGTCAAACATCGCTGGAGACCGAAAACATGAACTAGGCACAGGGAACATACACATGTATACTTAGGAGTCAGCCGTTTCTCTTGGTCTTTCACCCTCCTAGAAAACATGTCTTGCTTTCTGGCCGCGGCTGAAGGTGGAAAGTCACATTACAGATCCTTTAAGTTCCCCCCGCGTAGCCCCGAGACAAGAAGACGGAGTTGGTATGAAGCCTGGCAGCCTGCTTGACTAAAATAGAAACACTTTTTTTTCCAATGGGGTTTCTACGTTGTATGGTTCGTGTGACATCGCTACGATCCAATAACAATACGGGACGGCAAAGCAGCGGGCTCCCCATTGGTTAAAAAAACAACCGATGACCCCGTCCCATAACCGACAGGATTTAAAGACACAGTAACACCTCGAGCCCGAGGTAAAGATTCTGTTCAGCAATATCCCAGAGTTACCAGAAACAAACAAGAATAAATGAAAAAACAAATAAATCAACAATAAATAAATACAAGTACATTTTGACAGTTTATTCTGCCAAATAAAATACATTAATGAGACAAAGCTCGTCGTTAATAAAACATCTATTTTGTTTCCTAAAGCTCCATTCAGATTCATGTTTGGCCAACAGGACAAACAGAAGCAGCATGTTCCTGCTTACTTATTCAAATCAGTCCTCCTTGTTTCCTACTTCATTCATTTACATTAGAATTTAAATCCAGGCCACTGCTTCCATCGTATCAATTCCTTCATACAGTGGATGCATCTTTTTCATTATCCACAGACTTGTAAACAATCTCAATTTACCAAAACCCATCCACAGAGTGATGTAGGGCCATCTCACAGCACCCCCCCCCCCCCCCCCCCAAAAAAAACCAAAAACAGCTCAATGTTTACATTCCCTGCATGTGTTCACCAACACACAACGGTGTCAGCCTTTTACCATTCAGCAACATAAGTTGCCAAATGCTGACCGACACTTGTGACAGTCACACAACATGTGATGAAACTGCAATACACTAACTGAGGAGAGTAAACAATTACACAAACATGCAAAACACTTTGGTTGGAAGGTCAGAGAAGCACATTTCCAAGCAAAGCAAGTGTTCACACAACGCACGTAACTGACATATGATAGAAAGTTAGCACAAAAAGTTACCATCAAAAAACAAGAAATATGCAGTGGTACATAGAAGTGCAATATACAGAAGCAGAGTACAAAACTTGACAACTACACAATGCTGATGGATTGAAGATCAACATCAGCACAATATGCTTGCACTATGCCTTACGTAATGGAAGCAAATCAACACAATTATATAACATGTAACTTAAGAGAACAAGAATACACTTAAAAATACACAAGTCATGGATTAAAGCATAGTGAAGAAATACTCAATCCATGTCCGTGAGGCTTAAGACAACACAACAGGTGCGCTTTAAGCAAAGTGAGGGAACAGTTTTAGCTGTGTAGACCTTACCTCCCACTCCTTGACATTGAGGTCAGTGATGGGCTCGTCATCAGCTGTTTCTGACACTTCATTCTTCTTGACAACCATAAAGCCAGGCTCTTGTCCCATCCCCCTGACCCCCTCACCGTACATGTCCGGGCTCCACTGCATGAAGAACACGTACAGGTGGTCTGACCTGAGGGAAGAAACACAAGAACAACTATGAAAAGAAGAAGCTTTGTTGTTAAATTCCATTTTAGTTTGAAGAATTATTCAATAAGTTGTATGTTAAAGCACTACTGAATACCACTGTTAACACAATAGCCAGAAATGTTTACCAGGAATCTAATGAAAAACCCATAAAAAAAACAACCCATTGACTATGAGACGAGGGAATGTCAAGTGAAAAATGCTGACTAATTTCTGGAGTTTAGGACTCATCCCTGCACTACTTTGAAGCTGCTTTGCAGTGTTATCAAATATTTTTGTGACAAAAGCCATTACTTTGTGTGGATACATTTGGGACCAAATGGCCTTAAAATAAGACACAATTGACCCTGCATACAGTGATTTTATTAATCTCC
This sequence comes from Eutrigla gurnardus, assembly GCF_963514095.1. NCBI lineage: Eukaryota > Metazoa > Chordata > Actinopteri > Perciformes > Triglidae > Eutrigla > Eutrigla gurnardus. The sequence goes on along the minus strand of NC_139937.1, from coordinate 14,209,651 downwards.
TGGAGGCATTGTGACAAACTGTAAACACAACGATCACACATAATGAACTTCGTTACGGCAAAGAGGTTAGCTAACGGTTGCTTACTCACATATCAAACAAACAGAGTCATAAGCATTCATTTGGAGTCGGACTCTGTCGGTGTCCAGAAACACAAGTCCAATATTCACTCTCCTTTTAGCTCTGTTTTGGTCTCCACCAACTCCTGAGGAAAATACAAGTATCTGTCTCTTTAACTTCTAAATGCAAACTTCTGACAACAGCAGATGGACAATAGACTCTCCATCTGCTATTGGGTGTTGACCTTTAAGCTGCTGGCCATAAAATCTAAAATAGGTGAAAGACGCTCAAACATGCCGTAGCACTGATGGCTAAGTCGGACGAAATCCCTTGTGTCCACCCATTCATGACAATCAGGTTAGGTGTTTAGTTTATGATATGGTAGTATGGCATAACTCATGGAAAGTTACAAACAACACCACTGTGGCCAGTAGACATGAATGAGCTGTGCCGACTCAGTGGGCTGAGCTGTATTCAGTGTAATGCTTGTGTATGGTTCATTCAATGCCCCGCCCCACCATTGCCAGGACACTTTAAGACGGATCATGCGGGTCGTCTCCCATCTAGGTCAAGCTACAAAGAGTCTAGCATTGTCTGAAGAAAAGGACTATGAGCTGCTGTGTTGTCAGTCCGGAGCAGCTTATGATCACTCCTCCCACACACCTCAGCCTGCTTTGCAAGCGCCAACAAAGACGAGTTAAAAATAATGAGTAGTAACATGTACGGGCCCCGTCTTTTAATACGAGCTCTGAACCCTGGGCTATCATCCCCAGGAGCAGCGTGCATCAAGGCAAACTTGTTTTCCAGGTGGGAAATGCTGTAGCTAAGCAACCTCTGCATGAATACAAAAACACAATAACAAGCAAGATTTCTGATGTTCATTAGGAATTATGAAGTGAGGACGGGGAGATTTCAGTGCTGCACTCAACATATCGCATAACCAAGAGCATTTATAGTAGCGTGACAGACTCAAAAAGGACACGCCTGTTTGTGTGATTCAAACGTGATCACCAGCCTGCAGCCGTAGAAGTATAGACACATGTACTGAAAACAGGAGAGGTGCTGATCAGATTCACCTCATGATAACTTCCATTACCCCCCTTCATGTCCTTGTTCCTAAACAGATATAATGGACAGTGTTACTACCACTGTACTGGAGCTGGATTTGGCTCAAATGAACGGCTTCTGGTTTATTAAATTAAGCTATTGGGAATAATTAACCATACAAACACATTACGCTAACGTTTTTCATGAAAAGTGTCTCCTTCCAGTATGAAGGGCTGTAATGTAATTAGAACTAGTGCTGTCTTGGCAACTGCACATCCAGACGGAGTGATCCAACTTGGGAATACAAACATACAGGCCAAGGCTATTTTCAGCTGGTAGAAAACAAAAAATTTCAGTGTGGGTCAGAAAAAGTTCATGAACACTTTGTGAGGATACAAAACTGGGAAAAACATTGGAAACCTCCTTATTGTTGCATGGGTGTGTGTGTGTATGTATGTGTGTGTGTGTGTGTGTGTGTGTCCCAGCGCAGGAAGAAAGTGCGTGTGAATGAATAATAAATCATTTTGCTGTCTGGCAGAGGCAGCACAGAGAAATGGGCAGAAGCCGCAGTGGGAGTCAGAGTGCATATTTGATTGATTCAAATATTAAAAGGACTGGAAGTGTGGTGCCTCAACAACTCGGCTGATTATTGTGGTGTGTTAGGAACACGTTAGGTATCGCATGAGGTCAAATCCCTGCAGCTCTCTACATTCAAAGTCTGCTAGAGTGTAAGTGGACTAATCAGAGGCTACTACATCGTGTACTTTGTCAGTCACAGCAACGGTTTTCGTGATTTTAAAGCCAAAGTGATTCCACAAGAAGTTTTTGTTTGGATGCAAAGATGCCACAGAGGTACTGACCTCTCCTGCGGTACAGAAAACCAGTACTCGTGCTTCTTGCCCTGCTGGGCATACTGCTGCATGGAGGCGCTGGCGTTCGAAAGAAACGTCTTCTTCATGGGCTTCCCCACCCGCAGACACAGGAACTTGTGAGAGGGGTGCTGCCGCCTCTCCTCAGATGCTGTACGTAGAAGAGGAAAATCATCACGTGCTCACATTAACATGAAACAACAGATGTTATAGCTTAAAAGCTGTAGCAAATGTTTTAAAAGGAATAGGTTTGACATGTTGGGGAATGTGCCGATTCGCTTTTTGCTGATGATGTAGGATTGAGACCATTCTTATATCGACAGGCTAAATATAAAGCTGCAGCCAACAGCTGGTTAGCTTAGCTCAGCATACAGACTGAAAACAGGTGGAAACAGCTAGCCTAGCTCTGGCTTTTACACTTTACACACAAACGATGAGATAAAACAAGGCGTTGACAGGCAGATAGAGCCAAGCTAGCTGTTAACCTGTTGCAACATTATATTCACCAGTCTGAACATGTAACTCTCACATTTTCCCCCTCAAAAATTCAAACAAATGCTTTAAATCTGTAAATTTTTAGCTCTTGCCCATCATCGAAAAACAAATAACATCTAGCAGATTAACCGTGTTCTCCCTCCGATTCTCCCTTTATTCATGTGGCCTAGTTTTCCATCTCCTATTTACGGGCTACTTCAACTGACATTAGTCATTTTGTGGCAGAAACATAACAGAAGACAGAAATAAATGGAGTAGCACACTATAATGGACAGTGGCACTGAGTCTACTGCCCATGGTACATTATCAATGGCCCATTATTGGGTCACAGCCCTGGGGAGCTGAATGAGATCACTGCACCAGTGACATTACCCTGGCACATGTCTGCTTCTGGTCAGGCGGTTGGACATAGCTAGCAACAACGATAGACAAAATAATCTGCCTCGACAACGCGCTCAGTGGGACAAATTTCCGTTTTCAAAATGCACTAATTCTGTATTAATGCAGCTTGTTTTTGAGGCTGCTGCCGTCACTTGCTAATGCGCGCAGCATAATGTGCAGCCCTGCTGAGAGCCCCGCATGTTAAAACTCCTTCTGTAGCCTCGCTCTCTATGTGACAATAATTGCCGGGGAGAAAATGGTGAATCTCTCTCCCGCTGTCTCGATCCATTTCTTCTTGGGGAGAGAAATCGTTTTTCTTTTGGACTCACAGCTACGTGTCCAACTAGAGCGGGTTATGTAGACACGAGTGTGACACGCTGTCAGATAACAAGACCTGAACTGTGCCAACCGGGTACTAATTAAAAGGATGCTGCTACGGTTGTGTATGTTTTAGCCAATTAAGTACTAATTGCATAGGATTTTGCCAGCAAGCACATGTTTTTAGTAACAGTCACTGCTTTCACTGCTTATTTCCATCATCTTGCTGGAGAGAAGTAATTCAGTCGAGAGAATGGGCTGCTTTAAAACTACTTGCTGGTGGGTTCAAGGACACTTTGACATTGGAGTTTCGAAGGTAAGCTACTTAAGTTGTCAGGAAAACCTGGACGACAATGTGATGGTGTCAAATTGTCCATTGTTTTTATGAATGAAAGTACTTGACTTTGAAATGAATACAAGGGCTGTTATCAGGATTAATGTGGGCATTACTTTTCTTTCATCTTCTATTTAGTGTTACATTTATGTGAAAGAATGCACATAAATATACGTTTAAAGTATCAAGAATTACATGTTACAAAACCTTTTTCACAAATGTGTTACTTGAATTCGTCATGTTTGGTGTGACCACCAATAACTCACTACCCGTAGTTGGCAGATTAAGAGACCTAAAGCTACTAGTGTGGTCCCTTAAACATAAACATGGCAAAGAACAGAAAATAAGTTGATCCCGGGCTTAGGTAGTGTTTGTCTAAATCCACATGAAAGCCAACCAGAGAAGGATGTAACATATATACATATAACACCTCTCTGAAAGCTGTCTCTGAAGGTGTTTTGATGTTGGGATTCATCGTCACTGTGCTTCGCCTTTGGGCATTTCGTGTGTTTGTGGCATTGTGGTGTTTGATAGGCTTTAGCTTATCGCCACAGAGGAGTGGCCCAGACCACCAGAGCCCGAGATCAAAGAGCTGCATAAAGCCCCATAAAGCCCGGTTTAGTCCGCCAAGCTGATAACAACAGAGAAGCTGCCATTTCCCTTCGTCTATATATTCCAATTACTAGCTGCAAGGCAGAGTGGAAACGCAAAAGGTTATCGGGGACCAACATGAGAGAAGGGATTCTGAAGCAGCCAGAGAGCCGAGGAACTCACTTTGATAGACTTCATAGAATACGGATGTAGGGTTCATCACCTCAAATGTCCTACGAGTGTTCCTCACAAGTTACACATTTTCCAACCCTTACTATAGAAATGTGTTTACCCTCTGCAGAATTCTGCGTGCCCTCCTTTGGCATCTGCTCTTCATTCTCCTTTCCCTCCTTGCCTTGTTGCATAGTGTCTGTTTTGGAGACGTCTGTCCCCTCGGTGGCTTCCCCGTGTGGACTTGCTGAGTCAGAGGTGGTGTCTGTGGCACCAGGGGTGGCTGAGCTTTGGGACGCTGGGCGAGAGGCGCTGCTGCTGGGGCCCTGGGCCTGGCTAGTGCTGCTGCTGGTGGTGGTGGTGGGTGTGCTTGGTGGCTTCTCTACACTGTGCTGCTTGGATCCCACGGGGGACTGGCTATCACTTTCTGTGGCAGTGTCTGGCGGATTGTCCTCTGCTGTCGCCGCAGCAGCCCGCTCCTCCGGCTGACTGGCTGAGCCGCGGGCGCCGCCTGGGGCCTGGGACGCGCCGCCGCTGGCCTCCACCTGGGTGACGGTTTGCACGGACTCTGTGGAGGCGCAAGCGGACTTGTCCAGGCGGAGGTCCTCATTAGACGCTTGCTCCTCCTCGCGGATGGGGGACAGCTCCGTCTCAGTGAAGACGTCTTCGGAGATGGAGCCCTCAAGGCTGCGAGGGGCCGTGCTGCCACCGTCGTTGGCCCCTGGCTCCCTAAGACGCGGCTCGGGCTCCTTCTGCTGGGAGGGATGCCTCTCAGTAGGAAGAGGCTCCAGATCACTGGACACAGAGAGAAGCAATAAGACACATGCAATATCTCCATCAGTAATAGAGGAATATTTGGACACGTTGATATTCCCCCACATGCTGTATGGAAGTGCAACACTAAATCACACGAGTACACTTTTAACCAAACATCAGCCACATTCATGATCAATATTCCATTATTAAAAGTGAGAATCCAAAATGCATGCGTTTCCTTGCTGAGAGCTTTATTTTAAGCAAACGGCGCGGGCAGACAAATTCAATCAATGCAATTATTCCAGCCACATTCAAATGACTAAATAATGCTGTCACACACGCCTGCTACTTCTGCCCTGATTCTGCCTGTCGTTATTAAAACGGTCAAACAAAATTAAAATGATCAAACGCCACAATTCGCACAGCTGACAGATTTCTCCGGACGTATGCAATTTAGACGGGACTGCTGCACATGTTGAACATTTAAAACAAAGTGTAAGTGATTTATGTGTCAACAGGAAGGATTGCAGAGAGAGCTGATCCTCTTAGTTCCTAATTATGTCTTACTGGCTTCGATTTAGGAATATGAACCCGTCTAGTGGTTCGGGACTGTGGACACTTTTTCAAATGGGTTTTGCAAGACGGGAACGGTGACAAAGAGGTGGCAGAAACAGTGTCTTGTTTTATTTCATCAATCTTTATAGACTGTTTAATCAATAAAGTCGTGAAATATTATGGGTGTATTAAACTGCATGTCTGAATAAATGCAATTCTAGCTGTACAAATCAGTGTTTCACGGAACTAAAAACTTTCTATTTCTTAAAAAAAACAAAAAAAAACTCAAGGTCACAAACACTCGACCGGTTAAACAGAATAATCCCGCCAGAGGAAACAGAAAATACCTCCACATGGTTCCTTATATTAGAAGGCAATTTGCACTCACATAAAGAGGCCTTCAACAAAAACACTAAAACCATTTAAACAAAGCAACAACAACAACAAAAAAAGAAAACCTGGTGGGAGGAAACACAAGTGGATCCTCTGAAGGAGCTGCTTCCTGGTGCATAAAGAGGTGAGCAATCACAACGTAGGAGGGTGAAGGCACACTTCATTAACCCTTCTGTAATTGCTGTTTCCTTTTTATTTTTGGTAGGTGGGAGGTGGTGGGGGGGGATTAAACAGAAAACTTGAAATTGGTTGCTGATGTAATCTGAGTGCGGGTGCAGCGGAGAATGACATTGATTTGAGTGAGGTTGCTGCACTTCTTTGAGGGTGAGAGTGGGAGAAAAGCATTCGGAATTACATCGCGGAGGATGATATGATGTGTAAACGTAAGAATAACAATGCATGTCAGAGTTAATTGGGAGCAGTGAGTTTAAATAAGGAGGCGCGTTAGTCATGTTAAAGGTCTTTACCATACAAACCCAACAACAATGAGGTTTTTTTCTTACTCGGGCACGGCCTCTCTGATCTTGGGGTCAGTGATCTCCTTGCAGATGGCAGCGGACTGTACTTCCTCCAGAGGACACATGATGCCGTACTCCTCGCACCCATGGGCCTGAACCAGTGGGTCCATCCGGTGAGGGTCGAACATGATGTTGTTGGGCGTCACCAGCAACACCCCGCTCACCGCACCCTGAGTCAACACAAAGAGAGGGGTGGGATGGGGAAGGAACCGTCAGAACCTTTTCGGTACATAAAAGGAACGACTTACCATGTTCATCGACCACCAAAAGAGAATCAAAAGCAGCACATAAACTACTGGAAGTCAAATCTATTTGAGACCACAAATGTCCTAAATCAAGTAGAAGTTATTGACTGACGGCACGGTGACTACTTCAGTGCTTTCATTTGGTACGTGGGAGTGAATCAGCAGTGGTTCAATACCATGGATCTGTATGTGTGTGTGTGTCTGAGAGCAGGACACACACAAACGCAAGCTTTTGGTAGAAGCAATGAACAGAGATTAAGAAGATCTGAAGACAACATGTAACTGTACTGAAGACCTTTTAAGATCCTGAATTTAGATAACTCAGTTTACAGCACTTCAAGGAGCTGCAGACTCCCTGAACAACATTAACTTTAATCAGCAGAATTAAACTACAGTCAGCAGGAGAGATGGTTCTCTTCATGTGCTGGTCTACAGGGTTATTCCGATCTGCCCACACACATGCCCACAGTGTTTACTGTACTCTCCTTTTATCCTCCTTCCACGTTGCGTAAAGTAATGTCTTTTTAAAAAGAAAAACACACACAAAAAAAAAAACAGAGACAATGAACTGTGATGCATCCGTTTACGATATTATCAGCTTTGGAAGATTTCAATGCATTTTGCTGTAATGATCTAACTGCCTTGTTTACATCCGCCTCAGTGAGTGATTTCATACATTGCTGAGAGGACCACAGAAGGGCACCGAGTTAGCAACGGAAACAGCAAAAGATGATTGTGCTTTCACAGACGGCAGCGTCTGCTGAAGTGGAGCACTTGGTATTTTTGTACTTATGTTACCGTGGAAGGGCGTAAATGACTGAACTCTCAACAGAAGAAGTTGATCTTTGATCGTGCTGATGGTTTACGACGATGAACGACAAGCCAAGAAAAACAAAGAACAGCTTTAATGTGGACTTTCATATTAAGTGCAGTATTTTTCAGTTTGATCCCACATCTACAGCCAAAGCCTATTAAAATAGGAAGTGTAGAGTACCTGCAGCTGGCAGCTATGCTGTAGGATTATATATTTAGTTTGATACCAACCGCTTCTAATCTATTTCCTTTCATCGCATTCAGGGTTGTTTTGCTTTCGACTACAAAAGTTTGCTGCTGTCTGTCACATGACCGGGTCCAGACAGTGCCTCTATACTGTGTCTTACCTTTCCACCAGTGATGTACTTGCAGCTGATCTTGAGGAACTTCTCTGTGAGGGCCTCTTCCTCCTCGGAGGTGGATGACACCACTCTGGCCTGGCGCAGGGCCGAGAACACTGGAGGGAGAACGCCTTCTGGTCTGGGGGGGCCATCAGAGTCCTTTAGATAGGATGGGTGGGGGTGTGGACACCATTTGTTAGTACATACTCTCATAAATCGTCTGTTTTTGAGGCTGGGCTTGTTTATCCTTCGTCACAATGAACAAAAGGGAACATTTACATTGGGCTGTTCAATGAGACATATCATGCTAATCTCTAGCCTCATACTTGTGTTTCTTCTCTAGAACGTGTTTACGTGCTCTAAATAGCATTCAACCACACAGACTAAATGATAAGCACCGTCGAACAAGCATAGCTTGGTTCACTTGGTGACTAATTTGTGTCTCATTTCATCAACTAATGCGTTTGAGTCTCTAAATGTATTATCTATATATAAACATCTTCTGCACAGCGGGACAATCAGGTTAGGAGATACCCAATGACAAGTGAAGTGAATGTGCCTCTTGTGTGCCTCAGCCTCACATGTTTGGTTAGGTGAAAAACATTTAGTCTTAATTATTGTGCTTTTGGCACTTCTGGATGGCTAGTTAGTGTTATTTTAACTCAACGTGTGACGACCTAGCGGTCTTGGAAACGGATGAATGGGGGGTCAGACTGGGGTGCACGTTTATAAATTGTGATTTATCAAACTAATATCTCTTCAAAATGGCTGGTCTACCTATTCAAGATAAAATAAAAAGGTGAGAAGATGTGTGAGAATGGAAGTAAAATTGATCAGGAAACGCACAAATTCAACCCTCTCACAATTTATTGATAAGGCTCCTTTTGTACTCCTGGTGCTTTACTCATCCACTATGGGTGTTCATCCACTAACACTATAACTGTGTATTCTTCATGTACATGGACACATCGACCAGATAAATATAGTGACAATAATAATTATGATACCTATACATGCTGACAGTACATGCACAAGTATCTTGTATTCCTTCGCGGTGACGTTGAGCACATGGAGTGCTGCCAAATATACCGCCTCTTTAATAAGAATTCATCTGACTGTAATGATAACAGAACAGCAGAACTGCAAAACATTGTTATTTATGTTAATGGAATTAAAAAAGTTATTAAGACTCAATTACATATATGAGAATTATTTAATAATGCCCACCAGATGCTCCACAGGCAAGAAACAATGCAAATGATGTCTCAACCAAATTACGTGTTGACACATATACCATAGAGCCGTTTTGTTGCTGTTTCTTCCTCTACGCTATAGTAACTCTGCAAGCTGCCACAGATGGTGCGGCTGCTGGGCTGGAAACAGGAGGTGTGGTGGGTTCAGTGCTTCTACCAGTGGCCTGTTGCCATGCAATGAGAGACTGGCTGTAGTCTGTCTGAATAACTATCCTAAGGGAGATGTCTTGTAAGGCAGAGCGGGGCTGTTGGTCTGATTGACTGAACAGCAGACGCTCTTCAGGACCGACTGACTAAGCCCGAACGACAACAGCAGGAGTCGCATCAGAATAAATAGGGACGAGAAAGACAAACAGGGAGTAGAAAAAAAATGCTGCAAAACAAAAAAAAAAATAGGGAGAGCAGAAATAAAAAGGCAAGGAGATAAACAGAGCTGAAGGCAATGAAAGAGAGTGATTGGAGTGAGGACGGAGAACAAAAGGGAAAAGGAGGCCAGAGAGTTGGTGCGTGGGAGTTATCATCGAGGGGGATTTCGACCGGGAGGGAAGGGCGTCAAAAGCCGACGGAGGAGAAGAGCGGTGAAGAAGCTTAGAGAAGAGAGCCCGATGCCCATAACAACTGTCTGCTGTCCTCCTGACTCCCACCCCCACACCTCCCCCTCTCGTCTCCCAGTGCAGTCGACAAACAGCCAGCAGCTACTGACCCACACCGACACCAGCAGCCCAGACACTGGCAGGCAGGGAAGGCTGAGGAGGCCAATCTGTTGCAGCCGAAACAAGCTTCTCCGAACAAGGAGAAAGGGACGTAAAATGTAAAATGGAGATAAGGAGGTGAGGGATCGGAGGTGGGAAAAAAGTTTCAAGAACACCCTTAAACCAAAAAAAAAAAAAAAAGCAGGATCCTGGATTTATGGGAGCATCTACCATTTCAGATCTGAGAGCCATCTGTCGAAGATGAGGACCGTTGCCATCCACTTAAACTGAACGCGCCTCACCTACACAACTGCACTAAATGGCTCCTCTTCCCGGTGAGTCACTTCCAAAAGGACTCATTCAAGCTGGCCTTCCTACTCCAAGGTTAAATGTGAAAAAAGAGGAGCATATATAGATAGAGAAAAACACACACACATGCCTTTATCGGATGTGCAGCACACACCTGGATTGAAATGAGCAGCTACGGCTGTCATAACATGTCCTCCCTTGCGGAGACGAACAGCAAACACCGTCCCCCATTCCTTCTCATTAAATCGGCCACATCTGAGAAATGGGTGTTATGTGTTGGTAACAAAATAACAACCATCACAAGTCCTCCGTGAAAGAGACCTGCGAAGACAAACTGGCTGTCCGCGAGCTAAGAGCTGTTGCTCACAAGGTGATAGAAAATGATTTCTCCTGGCATAATGCTGAAATGTTCACTTGCAAAGCCAAAAAAAAGAAAAGAAAGAAGAAGGATAATGTTGCATTTGCACACTGTGTTGCTGTGTGGGATGATAACCGTCTGAAAACAGAGGAAACAGTGAGAGGGGTGAGATTAAGTTGGTCTGTTTAATTGGCTGCCAATGGTGGCATATTGTCAAAAGCTGACAATCTGTCCTTTTATTATTCTTTTGGGCTCACCGTCTAAATTTAAGTCCAGGTCATACGTCATGCATGGGCACTGACGGAGACGGGGTGATGATGAATTCTAGATACGTTTCCCTAGGAAATACGTTTCCATACCTATTCTTAGGCAGAACCTGCACAGTCATGCTACGTCAGTGAATCGTCACCTGATCCAAAGCTCCAATCACATCTCACGCGGATCAAGCTGCCAACTCCTCTCTCCTCCTCTCTCCCCTGTGCTTCCTCCATGACTACCTGCGCTGCTTCTCCTTCCTGATACACGCTGCTGTTGGCTGCTTGTGCTGCTTTCTCTCTCCGAAGCACCCCACCTCTAAAAACATTAGCAGGCTGACATTAGCATATAGCTCAAAGCAATGCTGTGACTCACAGGGAACAACAACACAGTGAGAAGAACCTTTTTCTAAATCATTCACTCTGTACTTCCACTGACTGGAAGATCATACACTGGTATTCTTGAAGTGTTTCTTTGGAAATAATTATTTCCAAAACGTCCAAGGATGTGGACTGGGTTCTGTGATGGTTACAGTGGTATACATACAGCTGACAGATCAATAAGGGTGTTATGCTATACAAGGTAAGACAGCATCACGCTGCCACAGCCACCTCACATATTTCAAGTGAATATTGCTTTTCTGGGCTGCTGCTTTCTTTGCATCCTCTAATATATGACCAGTGCTTGTCCTGCACTGACCTCCATAGCATTCAGTGTTATTCATCAGCTGGTGCAGGAGAGTGGTACTGTGAGGGATGATAGTCAACTCGCCTGTCTCCAGATTTACCTTAGCTGACTTTTCATTGAAACCGCTGAACCGTACGGCCAAGGCAAGGAAGGTAAGGCAAGGCAAGGAAGGTAAGGTAAGGCAAGGTAAGGAAAGGCAAGGCAAGGCAACGCAAGGTAAGGAAAGGCAAGGCAATGTAAGGTAAGGTAAGGCAAGGCAAGGCAAGGCAAGGCAATGTAAGGAAAGGAAAGGCAAGGAAGGTAAGGTAAGGTAAGGAAAGGTAAGGAAAGGTAAAGTAAGGTAAGGAAAGGTAAGGAAAGGTAAGGTAAGGTAAGGCAATGTAAGGTAAGGTAAGATAAGGCAAGGCAAGGCAAGGCAAGGTAAGGTAAGGTAAGAGGCAGCAGAAAAAGAAAAAAGGGGAGGTGAAGAACCCCGCTGAGACATCCTAAGATGAAGACAAGCAGACTTTATTTGACCTCATTCAAGGTGAGCCGCGACTCGTCCTGAAGTGACCAGATTCCGGTCATTCCTGGAAACAGGATTTTCTCAGTGTGTGTGACATCAAAGGGAGAGAAAGAGCATAGTGCAGCATAGTAGACTGGCTGCAGCACTGAAATCCAAAGATGAAAGAGCTGCCGTGCTGGCCTCAGACGGTGAGTAACCGCGGGGGGAGGAGGGAGGTAGGATCTGAAGAGTATCGACATGGACGTACAGGAGGAGGAACAGCCGAGGTTGGGGGGGCATCGCAGTAATGCACTCCCCGATGGTGGGGGACAGGAGATAGCTGGACTGGTGTTAGATGACAGCTGTTGTCGGGCTACAGAAATCAATACCCTTTTAGTTTCCAACCAATATTTCTCTCAAGTTAAAATAATCTATAAAGATGCTCCTGTGAAATATCCTTCATCCAGACCATAGTGTGGTAGTGAAGGACAATATGAGAGGGAATATATCAATAAAAGACATTCCCTAGTAGTCCATATGAATGAGGAAGTTACCACCCCCCATACGTGGGTTATGTATTTATCAAAGCTTCTTTTGTTTGTATACCAGCTGCCTAGGTCTCTATGTAATAATACAGATCTCAAAGAGGAAGTCTGCCGGTGCCACCGGCTTTGACCTTGTCAGTGACACATGGTGCGATTAAAAAAAAGAAGAGAAAAATCGATCCATAGCTCCACCGTGTGGGCATGGCTGTGTTCTGCAAGAGGGTACACACAACGTGTTGACATCACTCAAAGTGACCAGACACACACACACACACCGATGAGCCCATAAACTGAATCTGTCCTGCTCACTTTCATAAGATAACAACAGGATTCCCACTGAATCACAGCGGGTGCTGGGTTTTAGGAGATGAAACCTTTCCACTTGAGTGAGGTCGTCTCAAACATAGCCATGTGGCGCCGGATCTACAGGTAATCTAAATGGGTTCTTCTTCCTCCATTACTAATTTTAGATCACACCCCAGTGGAAGAGAGGAAGGAAAGGAGGAAGGAAGGAAGACAGGAGGGAGGCAAAGATGTGCCAAAAGAGGAAGAGACAGTGAAGGTCACAGTAGTAGCTGTGCCACCACAGTGAGTAAGTGTGTGTGTGTGTGTGTGTGTGTGTGTGTGTGTGAGAGAGAGCACGAGGAAGGTCTGGACAGGACAAAGAGGACGCGCCTGCCCACACAGATGACCAGAGAGCAAGTATGCCAGCGAGCCGGTGGCTGCAAAATAATCCAACGACAGCAAGACCGCCAGCCGGAAAGTCAGCCAGCTACCCACCCACCCACACACACATGTACACACACACACACACACACACACATGTACACACACACACACACACACACACACACACATCCAGACAGCCAGCCAACGATCCATGCCTGCAAGATGTGTTACTTTTTGCTGCCAGTATACCAGCAGGCAGACCGACAGCATGAAGATACTTCAGAGCTGCTCTATCTGGCCTTTAGCTCCGTCGCAGAAACATTGAACAACGTGGCTGGATGGTGATATAAATTTGACATCGCTAACTGGAGCACTCTCGTACAATAAGTGCATTAAAGCTCATGATGGATTCATATTTGGCGATAGACTTTTGATTTCGCCACCTCTGTCAAATAGCCCCTCGTTTCTCTTTTACTTTACTCAGCTATCAATCAAAAATGTATTTTTGTTTATGCTTTAACAACAAAAACTCCTCCATGGATGTTTTTAAGGCAAGCATGGGGGAAAAGACCTGCGTGCAACAATATATGAAGACACTTGGGACAATACAGTTCTATATACACAAATGCCCCATAAATGCTCAGCAGTGTTTAATCTAATTTAAGGCGTTCAACTATCCCGACGTTTAAACTCCACAGCATCTTCCTGGAGGTGTCAGCACAATGTGATTAATGTCATTCTGCTGGGGGCACTTTAAAGTCAGACTATGCAAGGAAAAACAAACACCTCCTTATAAACAAAGTTAAAATACATAAGAAATAAAACGCCCTCTTACTCAATGAAAAAAACTCAGGGGGGTTTCACTTTGTCTGGTATGACCAGCAGCATATAGTGATCAGATAGAGAAGAGTCAATTTACTGACTTTGTTTTTATAAAGTTCCTCTCATCGTGTTTGTGAGGGTTCATCACATTCTGCATACTCATGCACTGACTTTTCTTCACGGAAAACTAATCCATACAACCGTGTGCGAGCGACGCCAGCGGGGCTTCAATAAAAAATGACAAATACGGAAAATTTCAGTTTTGATCTAAATGAATAGCCGCGTAAAGTATTCTACGGTGACAAAACATCTGCTATGTTCAATGGCTTTGATTATTTGACATGCAATGCGAACATCTAATGGGCTTTTTGAAACATCTGCCGCACGAGCCGACTCTTTGTATGTCCAAAAGTTAAAAGAGAAGTAGTTTCCTCTCTTCGGAGCGCTCATCTTCGTCAGGGTTACACCAGCTATTTGCTGCTTGGGTTGCTATTAGTACACACCTCCCACAACCATTTATTTAGATAACATCCTCTCGAAGACGTGCGTGGCCCGGCACCAAAATTGGCTTGCAATTAAAAGATGCCGGGAATTCTGGAGAGAGAAAAAAAAAGAAAAAAATAAATAAAAAGGAAGCCGAGTGAGTTATTAAGGTCCTTTCCTGTGGTTTTTAAAATCAAAGAGCACCTGGAAGCTGCTTGCGTCTATAAGTCGGCCTAATAACTCAACCACACAGGAAGAGAAGGAGATAGGAGTGTGCAGGCAGGCTGACACACACACACACACACACACACACACACACACACACACACACACACACACACACACACACACACACACACACACACACACACACACACACACACACACACACACACACACACACACACACACACACACACACACACACACACACACACACACACACACACACACACACGTCTCCACAAACACATACAGAGCTGGCATGTCGGGTGAGGTAGTGTTCCCTCCCTTCTGCCTCCCAAGCACGGCTCCTCTGCTTGGATATAATAATTGCTGCCTGGCTGCTTGTCTGGGAAGGGGAGCCGCTCCGTTCATTAGTCGCTCTAAATATCAGACACGGCATCACTTTTAAAGGCTTAATTTCACTGCAGTCACAGTCCCCCCTTTCTCTCTGATCCTCACCCGTCGAGAGCCGCAGAGTACGCTCCCATTCTCGCAGGCATGACCCAAATAGATAAGCATTAAATGAAATGGGGGTTTGGGGGGGTGGCGGGGGGGCTTTTCTTTTGGCAACCGGGGGAGAAATTAACAGCAGAGACGAGAGCAGACGAAAGGGGCGCGCTTGTGGTGGGAGGGTGTCTAAACTCAAGTGGAGCAGCGGTGACTGCGATGCCGACGGAGCGGGTATCCATTTTCCTTGCGAAAGCGGCAAAAAACAAGACGTCCGTTTCCATGGAGACCGGCAAACAGACATATTTCTAAAGGGGACCACTGGGCTTCCTGCGGTGCTTAGTGATTGGCTCATTCAGATGCTGCAGACACAGTACCTGAGGGAGAGGGCTTACACTGGCAGGGCTGCGAGGACAGGGATGTGTGCAGCTGACTGGACTAGACCTGAACTCACTCGTTCCGGTTTCTCATGCAGCGGTAGCTGGAAAACATGTGATGTGTCCGACCATGTAATGCCAAAACACACAGGATATAAGATCAGTTAATCCAAGCGCTCGGATGTGGTGAGAAATTTCCATCTTCATGTCAAGACACTACGATGATGAACAAACCAAAACCGCCCTCAGCAGCTCGGATACCAATTAAAATAACGTGCATTAGCAGAGAGTGTATTTCTAATTGCCCGTTTCACACATTGTTCTGTAAATGCTCCAGCAATTTTACATGTCAGCCTCATGACTGAGAATGGCAGTTTTATTCTTTTCCTCCATAAAAAGGTTGCTCTGGCAACCAGCGTCTCTCTCTCCACACGTCAATGTTAACATGAAGCAGATATCACCAAAGTGGTGGTCTTGTTGGTCATATAATTACAACAAAGTACATATATAACTGCATGTTCTGTGCTGCCCTCTTAAGACAGAAATCTAACATTGAATCTAAATATTAAATCAAAGTCAAATAAGTTAAATATATAACTTAATTGAAAAAATAAGTCTGTAAATGACCCAAATTCCAGATCTAGGCAGGAAGTGACTGTAGATAATGTAGTTTATTGTGTGACAAGACATTAGAGAGTATGTGCCATGTGTGTTATAATTGCCTAGTTACATTTACCTGTTATACAACTCCACACAGTAAGTCTGTTTTATAGTTACTGGAGTATATGCTCTGTGTTAGCGCGGTTTATAAAGTTACATTCGAAGCTCAGTTTTTTTGTCCATCTTTTAGTTCATCAGGATGTGTGAACACTCAGCAGAGTGGAGAGGTTATTTCATTGAAAACCCTGGAGAAAGTGAATAACAGAGCAAGGTTTTAGGCTCGACAAGCTATTAAATGTGATAAAAGAAGTCTGAAACGCTTGTTTTCGGGGAAATCAGTGACTCCATCTGTCTATCGCGATATTGATCATTTCAGTTGGAATTCAAGAAATAAAAATAGTCTATATCAAATAACCACATGGATTTGTATATTCATGTGAAAATTAAATAATTTAATTTTGACCTCCAGTGCAAAATGATCCAATTCTTTTAGCTTTTCCCCATATCTCAGTACATTACTTATTCACGATATGATTCCACTGAACGACGATAAATGATCATATTGAATTATCACTTTAGTCTTGCATCCTATTTTTACAGTTTTGAACGCTCAATATAGAGAGCATATACATTCTCTGGGTTGATGCACTGGTTGTCTCACAACAACCACACAGTGAAGAGCAGAAAAACAGCCATTATTGAGAAGCAACAAGTTACGTCCTTGAATTTGATTCCATGTGGAACACAGTACACATGCATCACCTCCTGTCCTGTCCTTGGGAAATACAAGGCAGGTTTTAATGTCTTGGCCTTGGAAATGAACGCCACCCTTTGTCTTGTCTTTTATGCATTTGACAGCATGACACATCGTCTTGTGTGTTCACCTTTAGGCTGACAGACAACGGAGCTTTAATCCGTTTTTATATAAAAATTCAACAATCTAACGGTTATATAGGCAAACATTTGACACATTTCTTGATTCGTCCCTTATAAACTGCATGACAGTAGGGACGGGACAATATAGGATTTTATAGGGCAACAGGTTCAAAAACGCTCACCATAATCAGTTGTGATGAATATCCATTATTGGTATAATCGGCTCAGTTCGCCATCATGGTAGAGAAGTGAAAAATATAGTATATATATATAATATTTAAGATTTATATAATATATAATTATTTAAGATTTGATTGATTTTCAGTAAAAGGATCACTAAAAAAGTTGTCTCCTCTGTGACGCAATAAAAGCATTATTTTCCTTAACAAAATGTAAATTGGTTCCAGTATGTTTAAGTGTAATTTAAAAAGTTTTATGCATATTTTCAGGATTATCTCGATAATATTGTGAATCGTTATTATTTAGCCAGCATAATTGTTAAATTAAATCTTCATATCGTCCCATGCCTACATGACAGTAGTTAGTTATTTTTTCTGAGTGTGTGAAATTGTGGTCAACATACCGTCACCTTCTCTAAATCAGCTTCTGATGAGGTGGGAGACAGGGGGCTGATGGGACTGAGGGAGGGGGAGCTTCCAACACTGGAGACGTACTCGGGGTCAGGAACGTACAGAACCTGTAAACACAATCCATGTCTGTATTTACACAGGCAGTGCCTTTGTAAAAGAGAAGCACGCATTGCGCACACACACACACATGCACATACACCAACCACAGAGCAAATTACATGAAAAACGTAAACATGTAAATAGCCTCATGCTATTGACAGAGAAAGAGAGAAAGGGATAAGTGGTGGTTATGATGGAACGTGTAGAACAGTCATGGGAACTGATGGTTTTTATGTAGTTAGAACGCATACAGTGTCAATTTATTTTGCTTAAATTTAATTTATTTCTGGACAGGACAGCGACTACCAATTATATTAATTATTTAGTAGGATCTGGATTACTTTCTCAATTGATCAATTAATAATTTGTTCCAGCAAATGTGAGAAAAATGGCGAAACGAGCCCATAACAATTCCCAAAGCCCAAAGATATTTAGTTTATGAATGAAGAGAATCTAAAGAATATACTTATTTGCTGAGTTACGCAAAGAAGACCAATACACTTTTATAGCTGTTTGTTTAGTATGACGCTACAGGCAGAAGACCGTTAGCTTTGCATAAAGACTGAAATGGCATGAAACAGCTGCAGCAGATTGGCTCTATACAAAGTTTAAAAACCAGCTCTTCTAAAGTTCACTAATTAACATGTTTTATCTTCTGTTTAATCTATAAACCTTATTCAAGCTAACCAAAGTTTCATAATTAGTGTACAGATATGAGAGTGGTATCGATCTCCTCGTGTAACTCAGCAAGAAAGCAGGTTAGAGTGTTGACCTAATGGTTGAACTTATCTCTGTAGAGACGAGAAGATTTTACTGTAAAACCTGTACAATATCTTTTCTTAGAAGAAGACAAAAAAGCCTTTAAATTTGATGTTGACCTTACTTTTTAGATTGTACATTGTTGGCCCGTACAAGAACCTAAGAAATAAAATCTCAATGTAGGTTTGAAATCTGGGTCTTTTGCTGCCTTTATAGAAACAAAATAGGTTGAGTCCGATGAATTGCATCCTAATGTGACATAACACTGTAATTAGCAGGCAATTAAGTGAAGATACAGATAGCAGGAGTGGTAACAGTGAGTCAGCAAGTCCCTTGGAGAGAGTCCCATATGCGCTGTATAAAACGATGTGTTCTTGAGGGACAAACCGTCGAGAATGCATTATGAAGTGTCAAAAGCAGCTACTGCAAAATTGACCGGTTTCGTGAGAAGGGGTGGGATGTGGAAACATATCGGTGAAGACGTGCACGGCGGTTCACACCTGGCCAGGCACCACTGCTCTGGAGAACAGCTTGTTCAGCTGAACCAATTCGTTGGGTGTGGTGTCAAACTTGAGCGCAATGCTGTTCAACGTGTCCCGCGATTCCACCTGGACCACAAAACGAGAGAGAGGACACACATCACACTCCTGATTCGGTTTAGGGCTGAACACAGACAATGACAGCGAGAGACAGAGAGTGAAGAAAAACAAAAGCTGTGCAATTATTACTTTAATGTTTTATTTGTCAGGGTTTTTTTTTTTGCATGTGAGATTTTGGGATGTTGTGCAAATTAAAGTTGTCAGCTGTTGACCGTGAATAGATTCCCGCGGGGAGCAATGTTGCAGGCGGAGATATGAAGTGACATGAATGTCAGCAGCAGTCTTGTGTTATTTTGTGAACCTAAAGATATCACAATCTACATCCAGCTACCCCCCCCCCCCCCCCCCCCAATTTAAAACAAGGAAGGCTTTTGATTGTTTTCATTACTGACCAATGCTAATGATTTTTAGCATTTCATTTTAAATAATGCTCGCCTGAGCAGTCAATCAATCATAGCTTAGCAACTGTAACTAGGCACAGCAGGTGTTCGTGGCTCTTACATTTGAGCTGCAACCGTTAGCATACGCAGCTAACTAGCTTACTAGGCCAAGGGCCGTTTCCTGCTACATTATATTGAGGGTTAACTTTACTATATATAAAAAAGTCCTGTTCCTGACCAGCACATTGTCTGTGGTTTCTCCCCAGTCTATGGAAGCTAATCCCAGAAGCTGCTACATCAGAGTGTAGGCTACCGTTAACTAGCCGTTGCTAGTCATCATCCTGTCTAGCTATTTCTCTTGTAACGTAAACCGTGAAATATATTGTTTGCATCCTAGAACTAACTAGCTTTCTTGTGATAAAGCATATCACCATAAACTAAACAAAAGAAGCAGAAGAAGGCTTGTTTTGCTAGGTTTGACGTATCGTGCTCAGCTGCTGCACCCGGCAGTTAGACACAGGTGCATTTGCTTGTCTCCACCCGTTTAAATCCATACAGCAAAGACGTGCTCCACGTGTCTGAACTAGTTACGTGTTCAACATGCCCAGCGGGAGTTTCAACCTTCCAAAAGTGCCTGCGTGTGTGAGAAAGGTGGTACAAGTGAAAGAAAAGTGAGCTCAGGGGAGAGAACCCCTGAGAACCAGACAGACGGGGCCGACTCGGAGCCGTGTATAATTAGGACAAGATAATGGCGCTGTGTGTTTTAGTGCAACAGTCATGGGACGACATCGCTGCTTCTCAGCGTGTGTGTGTGTGTGTGTGTGCGTGTGTGTGTGTGTAGCTTTAAGTGTGGCACAAAAACAACAAGGAAGTACAACTTCTCTAAAATTCTTGATATGACAGATTGTTTCCAGGAGGATATTCTTGCTACTGACAGACAGACAGGGTTAGATAGTTGAGTAAGAGGAACCGAGACAGACAAGCTGGAACATTAGTAACACAGGATCCTTGTGTGCGAGGTGGTCACACATGATGACACAATCGGGATCATGTCGACACATAACAACATTGAGGGAAGAAGCAGAAAATACAGAAACTCAAAAGCCGTTAGCATCCAGGGGGGACGTCTTCACTGTTAAACTAACTCCAAAATCAGACTATTTTGTCTCCAGGTAGCAACTGAGAGTCAACGCCAAGTGAAAAAATGTAAGCTGTTGCATCTTTCACCATATTACACGAGTGTCAGACGGGATTTCATGAGACATAATCCTTTGGAATCTCACACACAGACAGAAGACATGAGTGTGCTCTATTAGGCTTGAAACGCAGCTAAAGGAATTCATATTTCAAATATTGTAAACACACAAAGTGAACTTAATGAGAACAATGGCATCATCCCCAGAATCTGTGGCTCTGAGAGGCGAGCAAATCAAATAGTCAGCACAAATAGTCAAAGTGTGTTATTAAGCCTGTGGGACGTAGCGGGGCTGTGGACATGGTGGTGGTGGAATGAAGGTTTGAGAGTCTTAGGTGACAATTTTCTGATAAACAAACTTAACTTCACGATGCAACAGATTTTTGAAGTGGCAAGAAACTAGCAACTAAATCTAGCACCTTCAGATGTATAACATTCAGCACAAATCCACTTTACTTTAACTTGTCCATGCCTCTGATACTCAATGTAGGTGTCATTTAAATGATTAACGATCATGCTTATTTCAATTGGTAAAAAATGTATTCAGGCAAACACCATAATGCATCCATAATGAGGCTTTGGCTGAAACAAATCCACAACGTCTTTTAGTGTAACGGACTAAAGTCATATGACAGAAAGTTTGCAATCCAGCAGGAACAGTAAGTCAAAGACTAATCACCATGAAAGCAGAGAGACAGCAGTGCTGCTGTGTCGAGAGTCTTTAACTTTTGGAGCTGAAGTGTCTTGTGATGCTGGTCAGTGAGCCGTTAAACAAAGTGTGTGTGTGTGTGGGGGAGGGGGGGTCTTTAAGAGCCAACAGAAAAGTAGCTTTGGACTGGAAACCAAAAATTTCAGCAGCAGGCAAAAATAAGTCATTGTTATTGATTGACAATATTGTCATCATGGGTTAGTTCTTCCTGTCTCTTTAATCTGGAGCTGGACTATGAAGACTGAACTAGCGAGTGTCGGACAACACCTGGCTGAGAGTGTGCCGAGTGCAGCACCAAGGCCCTGAATGCGGGCTACACTGGGTTAGGATGCCCTACCCTCTGGGGAAACACACTAATCAGATCTGATGTCAGTCACGCTACAGGGATACACACTCCATTACTCAGCAATGTGAGCAACTTTGTGTGGACAACAATGAACAATGGTGCAGTATGGACCGGGTGGCTGACTGAGACGGTAGTTTCACTGGCAGAGATCCTGGCCACAGATCACATGGAGCAGAACTACAAGGCAGACGATGACGGGACGGTTGGAGGGGGACCAGACTGGCAGCTAGGTGCAGATAGTAGGGGTGTAAAGGTACATTTACATTTAGGGCATTTAGCAGACGCTTTTGTCCAAAGCGACTTACAAGGTACACATATTCACACAGGAAATCTGGGGATGTTAAGTTCGATATGTGACGTCCTGTGACCCAAAAAGCTGTTTGTGTCGACCACTCAGAGAAAATAAATTCTGGAGAATGAGTTTTACGCAGACAGCTGTGACATGCTAGTTGGTTTAGCCCAATTAAGCTCAATGGATCAGAATGCTGTTAAACTAACCGTCAACTTCCTTTACCCATAAAACACCACCACTAAAAATCAAAATAACTTTTATATTCATCAGTTTGTGTTGCAAGTGACAAGTGAAGAACGACATATTGATTCACACAAAGGCCGCCTGTTAATCCGGATGCCTATTTTTGTCCCGTTCACAGACGGAGCATCGTTGAGGGTCAAAAGTGGAGATACACAATAACAGCAGTTTGTAGAGATGATTAAATTATCCCGTTAGATTAAATGTTAATTTGATCAGTTTCTCGAAAACAAATTGAATTAGAAAGGCATCCTTCATATTTCAAAATGTTATTCGATACCTTTTTATATCTTCACTGCTTGTTCATCAGGCCAGAATTTAATTCAATAATTTGATCAAAGTTGAGATTAAGTTAAATGGAGGCAGTGAAGACATGGACAAAGCTGTCGGGTTGAGAAATGAACAGAAAGAAATACAGACATATCACGTCTGTGTGACAGAGAGAGAGAGAAACATGTCTAAGATGTGAGACGCAACGCTGTCAAAAGCCACTCAATTTGGATACGTGAATACTAGGAATGAGACGAGGAAACTGCAGCCGAGGAACAATGGCTGAACAATGTCATGTTTCCCTTCTGCATGCCAGTTTGCAGTCAGTCCCCATTTGTTGGCAGCACTTGTTGTCTTCCATTCTCACAGATCAGATTGAAAAGAAGCCAAATCCAGCAAACCAAACTGGTTCACCCTCAGCC
Source organism: Eutrigla gurnardus (assembly GCF_963514095.1). Taxonomy (NCBI): domain Eukaryota; kingdom Metazoa; phylum Chordata; class Actinopteri; order Perciformes; family Triglidae; genus Eutrigla; species Eutrigla gurnardus. The sequence goes on along the minus strand of NC_139937.1, from coordinate 14,186,723 downwards.
CCCGAGGCAACGCACAGAGTAGCTGAGATGCTAACACGATGATAAACCTGAACATTGTTGGAATCGCAAAGAGCTGAAGAGTATTTAAGGTAGGAGTAACTGATGCTAGCTCTAGCTATTCATTAGCTTTAAAGGTGATGTTGGCAACCCATAAAATAGGGCTTAACAGGCGGGAGGCTAGATTGTTATGTTGCTGTGGGTTTTATTTGTAATAATTACAAAATAATAGTGTTAAAAATAGTATCGACCTGGGGTTTTAGGATTGGAAATTTTATTAAAATGTGTCTTAAAAGTCTTGTTTTAAGGAACTACGGGAGGTTTTTGTGAGGAACATAAGGAGTTAATAATCAGCAGGGTTCCCACAGTGTCAGAGCCTTTCATCCAGGCGGCTTCAGTACACGGCATCGATTATCTCTAGGTCCTGCTTTTTGCTCCCGTCTCATCCATGAACTATTTATTTTTAGCTTCACAGCTCCCCTGTTGCTCGGCACAAAACCGACCCTATAGGACATTTGGGTCTACAGGACAGCTGCTAAAACACTGGTATTTTTCAATATAAAAGGTCACATATAGAGGTCACATATTTAGCTTCTATTGATGCAACCTCTGCTTTTCACTCTCAAACTGCATGTTTTATAGCTCAAAGCCCAAACATTGACAGCTTCTTGTATCATAGCTGCCCTGGGAGTTCTCTTAACAGGAGCTCGGCCAATCAATATGAGTAAAACAATATCTGCTGTTGGCAAAGCCAGATGGTTGGCTGATCTTGGCATCAAATGTGGTGTGGGGGGAAACTAGTTGTATGATTCAAATGTGCCTTTTGAGCATAATTAATTTACTTTACTAAATCTGTTGAACTCCACAAGTATCTCATTCATAGAACCACAAAAAGAAAAAGAAAAAAGAGAACATGTGACTCCAGCAAACCCGAGAAGAGATGCAGCCATTGATCGTACTGTAAGTGGAGCTATCTCTAACTCAATTAAGTGGCAGAGGACAGGGGACATGCAAATGTGACCCACTGATAAAGACCTGTTATTGACACATTGACAGAAGCACGAGGGAGGGAGGGAAAGAGAAAGAGAGAGAGCCGTCACAATCAGGATCATAGCCACTAATGACAGGTGCACCCTATCTTCTTATCCTCCAGATCAATAATACCCATTATTCATCTCGAACTGGGGATGAAAGATTGAGCTTCTTCCTGTCGGGGCGACATCCGTCCTTCTGAGCAGAGGGGTAGAGGAAGGCTGTGACAGCGACCTTGAAAGTGACTGACATCTAGCTAATGGTCACCTTGTCGAACAGGAGAGGACGCACAGATTCAACAAGGCCGGCCGGCCGGCTGGACGACCAAAGACTAATGGCTCCATTAAAGAGTCCACTGGCATCTACGTAGGAACGTTAAGTGTGGAACATGAGAGCAAATCCATGAGAGCTACTGCAGAAGGCCGATCAAGGAAACAAGATGTGAACTACAGTGACAGCTTCTTGGCCAGATTATAAAGCAGAAATGCGTTTTAAAACGTAACCATTCACATGGTGTTTCATGTGGGACTCGAGACTTCATCAGATTCTCAATGAAAAGAAGAAAAAACACTGGAGAATAGCGAAAGAGAAACCATAATCAACCAACAATCAATCAACTGTGTTGTCATCAAACTGGAAATTAAACCCAGCAGCGCACTCTTTAATCACCCATGATGCCATATCAAAACAGCCATCGCTCCTCATTTTATAATGAAGGATGAAGCGCTTATTTAGCATGACAGTTGCCATGGCAACTTTCGCGTTATTACCCTAATGGCATGTGTATTGTGTGCAACTGCACCCTTGTTGATCGTTTGCAGACCTAAATTTAGACCCGCTCTAAGTGACTGGGGGAGAAAGTCGCACCATTCTGTCCTTTTTCAAGGGGACAAACAAGTTTGCCGTCTCACTATCAAGCTCCGAAGGATCCCTCCTTGTGCCGGGGCGCCGCCCCCTCCCTGCTTCAGGCTTAGATGACCTTCCCACTGCTGACCCAATGACACGCAGCGACCAGCGATGCAAAAGGAGATTCACTATGACTAAAGCCGCGCTTACACTCATCTTTACAATGCGCCATTTGTGATCGGATACGCCATGTCAGAACTCACTTTCAGTGCGACCTGCGTGATCGGATACCAGACGGTAAACGGTGAATAAACACATTTCAATTCCTATAAATTCTTCGCAATAAAAGTCTCCTGTTATCTTTATTCATCCCTGCAGCATTAGTGCACTTGTTTTATTGAAGAAAGCTTTTGCAGCCACCTTCTTTCAAAGCTACACTAATTCATTGATAAACACATTTACTAATAAATTTGTCACAATAAAAGTCACCTGTTATTTTATTATTTAAATGCTTTTATTTTGAAGGAGAGCCAAATCAGAAAATACTATAAATAATAATAATAAAAAAACAGGGTTAGGAAGTACTCTCCTTTCATCATTCGTTCATTGGTGGGACAAATATTTCAGTCAACTTCAAAAGGTTAATCTTTACCAATTTACTGTCATATTTAGTGTTAATAACTGCCTGGATACTGAAAATTACTTCTCCATTACTCTCTTATCTTTATATTCAAAAGTGGAATTAACAGCCAAGTTAGAAGATAGAAGATAGCAGAAACGATGTTCAATCCATGTAGATTTTTCTTTTTCAATTGAATGAATCACACGCTAAAATGTGTAGGTGGCTCATGAGCAATAGTTTAAATAAGAACGCTTTGACAAAAAGGTAACCGAGTGAGATGTTGACATCTGGGCCTTGTATTAGTTTCCACTTCCACCCAGCCAGCTGTCTCCATCATCCCTGCTTGTGTTCCCCTCCATCCCTTTAACGTTGCCATCCACACACCCCACCCATCCCATCGTTTCTCCATCATCCTCTGACTTGTTCTCCTGCTCTCAGAAAGGGAGCTGTGAAGGAGCTCACACTGAGGGATCTCCTCTCCTACCCAGTGGTGAATAATGCAATCAGAGTGACTGATTGTCAGGAGGCTGCGGAGTTAAGATTGCCGCCGATGTGTGTGTGTCTCCGTGCACACACGCATGCAAACACACACACACACGCACACACACCTGGAAGCCCGGTGTATGACTCATCTAATAGCCAGAAGTCTTCTCATGCCCACAGAGCTTCCTCTTTACCCAGCAGAAATCCATCCAGCCTGCAGACTGGTCACACTGAGAGATCCTCTTCACATCTGGTGACACATCTGGATCATACTGTACATCACAGACAGTCTGTTTTCTTTTTTTCTTTCACAGTAATGTGAGGCTAAACAGCAGCTTTGTGAGTCAAATGCTAATTCTAGCACGCTAACATGCTCAAAATGACAAATGCTAACATGTTGTTGCAAGTAATGTAGTGGGTGTTAAGGGAAGTTATTACAATTTATATTCATGATGAATGTGGGTTTTGGGTTTGCCAAAAATTGGGGTTCATCCTCTGGGCCCCATGAATGTACATGTACATGTAATCACCATGCATCTGATAGCTCCCACCCACATGTTGAACGCACATTTTAGGAGACATGACTGAGAGCCATGACAACGGTTTTACTACAACCCATGAGAACAGGCACCGTTGATAACACCATCTGACTGATCATGCTGCCGGCCAGCATGACAACGCTGTGAATGCTAACAACAACCTCCTTCTTCTTTCTTCGCCGGCCTACAAACTGGAATCCGGACAGCCTTTTCCCCCTAAAACTCCTCTCTAGTGTCACTATACAACATGTAATGAGAGCTTTGCTGTGCCAGTTCTGCTGAGAGCACTGCAAACAAGAGCGTGGAGGGGTCAGGCCGAAAAATAAACATGACAGTTTATCACAACATAGAGGTTATCTCCGTGGTTGTGGTTTCTACTGGTCAGACTGTATTATTTGGGGTTGAATGCCATATAGAGGTGACAGGAAAAGAACTGGAGACGTTATCATCACATGGTCAGAGTCTTAGGACACTTGAGGGCCACTATGACATCCCTATCCCCATCCTCTCACTTTCTAAAGCTATGGAACTAACATCCAAGTTGTAATAAACCAGGATAATCATTTAAATATAACCTGCAGCTATTTGCTAAGACACCCCTGTGGATCCCCACAGTTCAGGCAAAAATCCAAAATAGCATCCCAACTAGAGCATCTGTGTCCACGGCGTGATAAAGTGGGTGTGTCTGGAGATAAATATGTGTGGCCTGCGCTCTCTCGGCTCCCGATTCAGTTTGACTTTGACTGGTCGTCCTCCCTGCCTCTCTCTGTCTGCGTCCTTCCGTCTCCTCATCTATCTCTGTTGTTCCCACAGACTTCAAACACTTTTTTAATTGGCTGCAGGTCAGCCAATAGCTGGACTTGGCTGAATGGACTGGCGTTATCAGTGTCTAGGCAGATGGGGTGCAGCTGCTCAGGTTATTTCTCAATACGAAAAAAAAGAAAAAAAAAAACGAATAAGCCTGTGTGTGAGGTAGAGGGGTGAGGGAGGGGAGGGAGATTGTATTGATTAAGGCAGGCGAGAGAGGAAACCCTCCTTTTTCCTGTGGGCGCCGGGCGATAGATTAAAAAACGTATCTGCTGAAGAGCGGAAGAAGAAAACATCGCCGGCCCACGGGAGATGAGTTTAAGATAAAGACACCTCTCAATCACCGGGACAGTGGCGACCGCGTGTCTCTCACGGCGAGGGGGAAGCTTCGTCATGTCGCCCTAAACGCTCTCAGCGACCCCCGAGCCTCCTCATTACGCGCCGCTGCAGCATGACAGGCTACAGCACACAATCATTGGCAGTGCCCGATCCATCACACTACGTATGTGTTTGTGTGTGTGTGTGTGTGTGGGGGGGGGGGGGGGGGGAGTTATGCTGTATGATTGAGATATTAATCTTCCTCTTTTTCCTTACCACCAGCATTTCTGTCCATCTTGCTGACTCGTTGTGGCCCTTCCCCGGTCATATCAGGGCCATGACACAGTGCTTTGGCCCTGACAAATATCCTGTTGTAGCCGTTTAGGTTGTTTGAGCAACCCAGCAATAGGTAAACAAGGGCCTTGTCAGTCAGCAAGTCTTGGATGACTGACAGGTCGGGCAGGCGGTGGATGTGGAGGTGGCGTCTCTGTTACCGAGGTGTTGGAGACGGGGGGGAAAAGCTACAGCGGCTCCCGGAGCTGGAGTTCGGGAGGAGAGGGTGGAATGTCAGCGAGAGACCACGAACCCTGCTCTCCCTCCCATCCTTTCCTCCACTGTCCACCCTCCCCTTCATCTCTCCCTCTCTCTTCAGCAGACAGCAGGAGTGAAGCCACAGCAATCCCACTCCTCACTGTTGCCACGGAGAGAGAAAGAGAGAGACTGAGAGACAGAGAGACAGAGAGAGAGAGAGGCGAAGGGAAAGCAGTCTGACTGCAGCTGGATTTGAGGGTCATTTGAAGAACACAACCAGGCAAAGCAGAGACGGGCTCCATTTTCAGCTCACGCCAGGGGAACCAGAGCCCTCTCTGTCTCTCTCTCTCTAAATTGCCTCACCCTCCCCTCCCCTTCTCCCACACAACAGCTAAATCAATAGAAATGACAACACAGTTGGAAGGTCATTCACGCAGCAAGCCCTGTGGTGGAATGCTCTCCCGATACGTGGCACAGAGAATGAAGGGGGGGAAAACAAATACGCCTCCTGCCAGCGCTCCAGCCTGTCTGTCCTGCTCTGATCCAGCTGGAGGAAACGTGCTAGAATTCCTCTCTCCTTCCCCGACATAAACATGCAAAATGGAGCTGAGTGCTGCTGCACGGGGACTCTTTTAAAACAGAGGATGCATTGTTTTACGCAAGCTTTCTATCACACCGATGTCCATGTAAACACGTTGAGAACGAGGCACACGTGTTTCACTGGCAAATGCCACAAAAACAAAACAAAAAATTGCTTCTCCCCCCCTCACTAATGAGCTACCAAGCATGGTCGGAGAACGGCGCCTTCACAACACACAAACACAACAGCGAGAATGTTACCGGAGCGAGTCAGAGCTACGGAGAGCACAGAGCAGAAGCAGACTCGCACAGAAGCAGCAGCAGCAGCAGGAAAAGCGTCGGAAAACACATAACGACAAACACAGAAAAAAGAGCAGAGTTGCTTGTGCGTTACTCACAGAATATTCAATGGTCCCTTTGGGTCTCTGGAACGACATGCGCCTCCCATCCTTCTTCTCTGGAGTCTTCTTCTGGCCGGTATCTGAAAGCAAGCGAGGCAAGGTACGCATTACATTCATGTTCCCCTCTCCCCAGCTTGTCACAAGCTGCCGTTTCCCAGCCCCGTGGGTAGACAGCTCATTCGTCAACAGTGAGCGAGCCAGCCAGCCAGCCAGCAATGAGAGCTATGAGAGCCGGACCACTTTCTCTCTCTCTCGCTCTCTCTTTCTCTCTCTCTCCCGCTCTGCTTCTACCCTCCTGTCCTCGCTCTCCCTCTATCACAATGTCCTCCTCTCTCTCTCGCTCTCTCTCTCTCTCCCTCCTTCCTCCTCACCCACCGTACAGCGCAATGACAGCCGTTCAGAGCGCTTCACCTTGCCTTCCTCCCCCTGTCGTCTCTCACGGCAGAGATAGACCAAGCTGACCTCCATCGGGGCATCGCCGCTCTGGATGCGAGCCCGAGAGGAGGAAGGGATTCGGTCGGGGGGGGGGGGGGGGGGGGTGGGGGGGGGGGTTCTAAAGATGAAGATGGAGAAGGAGGGAAGCGGGGGCTGAACCAGAGGGGGAACTGGAGGAAAAGGGAGGGTTCAGTGCTACGTGTTGGTTGGGTAATGCTGGTTATGTAGCAAAGAGGGGAAGTGGCGGTAGAGGGTGGAGGTGTGAAGTCGTTAGAATATCAGGAATGTCATACTTTCATGAGAAAGGACCTGGAAGGCTTAGAAGGTACAGGAGGGACAAGATGCAGAGAGGTGGAGGTCTAGGAGGGATGGTTGGGAGAATCAAAGCAGAAGATAGACCACTTGAGTCTGAGAGCAACAGAAACATGATATGATGGAGATGGCTGTCTTTGGGAGGACAGGATGAATAAGAAAGGATGGTGACAGGAGATGATGGAGGATGAAGATGTATGGGGGGCTGGGTGAGGTTGGGTAGAAGGCTTGGAGATGAAGGCAAGAGGGTGGATGATGTATCGAAGCAAGCAGATGAAAGACAGGAGCCAAAGATAGGACGGGAGATAAAAGAAAGTGGAAGGGGACTCTTGGGAAATGGAGAAGATTTAGAAAAGGAGCTGACTTTGGTCTTTGACTCGGGGCTGAGAACAAGGAGAATGAGTGAACGGGCTGCAGGGAGAAGGCGCCAGGCTTTTTGGATGAGAGGTGCAGGGTGTGAGGGCCGAGAGAGGAGCCGAGGTCACCGAGCTTGGGTGAAGGATTTACGTTGGGCAGGCGTTGACCTAGTAATCTTCAGATTTTGTTGGTGTTGCACATGACTAATGAGTTGCTTTATTTGCATCTCAAAAGGCATCTCAGATGAAAACAAAAAACCAGCATTAGTCATAGAGCCGTGCTTTTTCCTGGCTCAGGACGGCCTGGTAGAAAGTGAGAGGAAATCAAAGCTGCCTCAGGTGAAAATATCAGTCGAGATCAGCAAATATATGGCTTTACTATTGACGTTGTCAAATGAGACTACAGGAGAAACCACGATGACTTTGATTGTATTATTACAAGACCACATACCAAAATAAAGAAAGATTCATTCATGTGCAATACATATCAAACAATATCAAACAATACCACTGTGCAATATCAATATTTCGTAAAATCTTGTTTTACCGTTACAGATCTGAGGTCTGAGTGTCCACATGTCCAACAATCAGTAAAAACATTTCAATCAAATCACATTTTTTTCTCTGTGATATCCAATTGGTTAGAACATTATCTTCTGTCTGAAATGTTGAAGCTTTTTCATTTTGGTGAAGGAGGTAAAAATTCAATTTTCATAAATTTCTTTGAAGCATATAAAACAATTTTCTTTGGAATTAGTTTCTATTACTTTATATTTGTTCTTGGGATATTATTATAATTTTTATATTACTGCTCGTTAACTACCAGCTAATCACGCTGCTGTCTGCGTTATTGTTCTCTCTGTTCAGGTCCTCTGCAGTTTAACTCGGGTCCAACGGTGCTAAGGCTGCTTTCTCGTCATGTTTCGGTGTGTATTATCTTTGAATATGACCAAATAGTCATCTTTGGATTCTTTGTGCTTCATTCGACATTCAGGCATTCTCTTGGAATGACTATAAAATTTGATTTAGTCAACGCTACCCAGCTGTAGTGCCTAAAATAACCTGTAGCACTAGGAGAACCTTAGGTGAGGATTTGTGATGAGAAAGAGCACAATGGCGGCACAAACTGTGGGCGTGTGCCAAATCAATTATTCAGTATCCAAATGAAAACCTTGGCAGGATGATTACTTTCACTGGGACAATAGAAACCGGAGCTGTGGATTGTGGATGATTGTGTTTTAGTTGCTATTTTCAGACATAGCCGTGATTCTGCGCTTTTCATGCTATGAAATATAATCCACTGTGTCTCCGTTTAATTGCAGGGCAAGCCAGTGAAGCCGACTACATGCAACCCCACTCATTTGTTGGCTGCGGAATGTGTGCCGCGATTGCATTTTGGGCACAGCCTCGCATTTTGACACGGCTGAAGACGCTAAACTGGTGCGTTGCTAACGTTTACGGACTGCGAAGAGAATGGGAGAAGGACCATAACAGATACGCTTTAGCAGCTGCGGGGTTGGTCTAAAATTAACCCTCACCACGGCCCGAGAACTGGGCATTTTTATTCACACCCCAGACGCACAGCGGAGCTCAGTGCCGGGGCCTCCTTGGAAACAGGAGGCTCTGGTTTCATCCCGATCCACAGGAAACCAGGAGCATCTGTCGTCTCTGAAGAAGCGCCGCTTCTAGAGGACGAGGCTGCTTCTTAAGTCCACAAATCGCAGCCTGTTTGTTTCATGTTATCCATCCGCGTCCAGTGATGCACTGAAATTTTCGATTTTCAAGTCAAGCGTGTTTTTGAAATCAATATACAAACAGATAGTACTTCGACTTAGATTTTTTTCCCCTGTCTTAAAAAGGCAATCTTATGCTTTTGGACCACAACGGTAACATGTCATGCACTGAGACGATGTACATGCTCGACATGGCAGGATCCGGACATGCAGGGAGGGTAAAGCAATCGAGGTAAAGCAAAAGCACAGCAGAGTGGGATAAAAGCTTCCTAACAGAGGAGCGCCGAGGTCGCTAGTTATCTCATTTGTTGTTCAACCAAGTAAAACAACAGTTGCCACAGTGTACACGGTTTCACTGTTGTGCTTCCCCCATAAAGGCCATTTTACTTGGCTCATTAATGGGCTGAAGTACAATTACACTGGGTCAGCTGTGAGAGAAGCTGTGTGACTGCGTGTCAGGAAAAAGAACAAAGGCCGCCTCTCACCGAAACCCGTAAACAGTCACAAGAAGTCACGCCTATCTGGGGAAAGACATGCGAGTCAAAGGCTGCGTCAGGGTCTAAGCCTTAAGTTTTGTGCTTGTTGGACATCCGTTACAGTCCTTAAGTAGGGCTGACTTGCACCTCTCTGTAGCTTCTTGGTCTAATATGCCTACGTGATGAAAACTGCGATAAACCCCCTGCTGAGTGGCATATTTCTGAGATAAAGCTTCTGAAATCTGTTAAAATGGTCCTTCAAAACTGGTAAACATCTATTAACATGCAGATTCCACTGTCCATCCTTTACTCACATTCAATAAATATCAATAAAAGAAGTATAATAAGGCACTTGTACACTGAAGAATCCTTGAAAGGACATCACCCTGAATAGCTCAGAAAGAACAAAACTGCAATAACTGGCTTTCATGGCTGCCATTCATGGATGTCCTCAGCGATTGAGTAGTAACTACTACCCATTAAAAAGACACAGAAGCTAAGCAAACCCTTTGGGAATCTGTACACTTAATAAATCCGACGGCTGCCAAGGACCGCGGAGACGGAGCAAAATGCAAATTGCTGCTGCGTTTTGACTGTAAAGGACGTGCTGCTGTGTTCTGTACCGGCGCAATCTGTTGAGGATGAATCACGGCTGCTAAATATACAGTTCCTCACTTTGCACACAGCCGTGACAAACTGAAGCGGGCAGGGAACAGGAGAGTCAACAACCATCTGACTAACGTTCCCTCATGGTTGGACAGAATACACAAGTAGCCTATTTCCCTCTGCTCCCCCCGTTTTCCCTGCCTGCCGGCTACTCAGCCCTCCCCAGATGTCATTTTTAGGGGGAAAAAAACCCTAAACAGTAGGGGAGGCAGGAGCTCTGCGCCACAGCTGAACAGGTGCTGCAAATGAGTAGTTGGAAAGTTTGGGAGGGAGGGAAGACTGAGTCAGTGGAAGGGCACTTTGTTGTATGCATGTCCGAGAACTTATAGAAATATTGATTGAAATACTAATTTTGTCTGGCTCCTTGTAGGTAAAACTAAGGATTCTGGAAAAATGAATGCACATAAGTTCTGACTTTATTGGCATTAAAGGAACTGGACAGCAGCAGCCCTCTGGCACACTTATGATGCCTGTAATGGTCAGAAATAAAGTCACATTTTCAAAGCTTGTATCTGAAATCCAATAAGAGATTGTACAATATGTATATTGATTTCTCTTTTTTTTTTTAAAACAAGAAGCTCCACAGAAACAAAAAGACCACCAAATGACAGCCATGCACATAAAGAGCTGCACTTGTAGAGTGAAACCTCAGGTGGTTACTGCTGCTTTGAGAAACAACTAGTCACAAACTAGAACCACCGCCTTGTTGGTTGCACGTCTTCCCCAACAAGTCAGGTCGCAGCTTGCAGTCTGCCATGCTCACATCATCGTTTTATCCTGTCAGACATTTGTGTGAAATTGTCATAATTGGCACATCGATGCTGTAAACGTCGTTGCTGTGAGACTAATAACTGATGTTAATTCTTGAATTATGGCCATCAATGTGTTTTGTGAGGTTAGAAAAGTTTCACCACCAAATTCTAATCAGTTCAACCTCGACTGAGAGGTCTGAATTTAAAGGCATTTTGCTGAAGGCATCGCGAGGTATTGCGTTCATGATAAATGGAAAACTGCACTTGTCCCAAAGCAAAGAGCGACAGGTGGAGAGTTGCTACTTCTGACTTTAAGACGAGGGTCTTTAAGAGGAGACTGGCAGTCTATGCATGTTGGACGCTTGTTCAAATAAAAACGGGAGTAAAAAAGTGCTGACTGTCGTTGACGGTGACAAACTCTCTTAGCCGATGTGATCTCAGTAGTTAGGTAGACATGACAACCTTACCACAGCAAAGAAAGGAGCAGCAAGTTTCACCGGCCTCCTTCTCAAAAGGAAGTCATCTATTATGCATCGCGAGCCAACAGTACGTTATCATATACCATAATAAACAAACGAGAGAGAGCTGAGAGGCCAAGGCCTGTCTTGTGGCTGCTGCAGAGGCCATAATCTCCAACTGCTCGTCTGTCTGCAGACAAAGTCCTCATTTAGTTTAATGTGAAACCTGCAGTTGGATTATCTTATTTTCACGAAGACGCAGAAACTCACAGGTTTTCCTTATTTGGGATTTGTTATTAGGACAGAATCTTCTGAGTGTGCACACAGCCCTGCATCTCATGCCCTTCTGTGGTGGGCAGTGTTTACCTATGCTAATTAGGACCAATCACGCCAGAGGGACTCAGCATTCAGCATTCATACCCTCTTAAATGACTGCAGCATGACGAAGGCCACGTATCATATGAACAACAGCAAATATCAGCTTTCTAAGTCTAGATAGTCCTCACCTCAATAGACTTATGATTTTCACCGACTAGAGGGAAAGTGCCAACAGCGCTGTATCAAGAAACAGGCCATTATAGCTGTGGACCTCCACTACAGTGCTAGCATAAGCTGCAGTCTTTCCATTGTAATAAATATACAGTACATGGTTCTAGTGGAGCTGTCAGCTTCAACACGGAGAACACGGTGTGACAGGCAACATCCCTTTGCCAACACTCTCAGTAGCACTCAGCTCTATATTACACCGCCAGCCTCCGCGGACCGGCATATATACACCACTCAGCTTTTATGGGAAACTTTGCTGAACTGCAGTTTTGTGTGTGTGTGTGTGTGTGTGTGTGTGGAGGGGGGGGGGCATGTCCACGCTAGAACAGGAGGCCCTGGATCTGCCCCGTCCTCTCATTAACACCCTCCCCATGTCGGCTGATCACACTCCCGTTGTGTCGCTGCTAATGTGATTTAAATTCTTCCCGCTGCGAGAGGATTCTCTTTCCCCGCCTCTCAACTTTACAAAGCCAGACACCGGTCTGTACAGAGGCGCGTCCGACGCCAACACAAACTCGTTTCAATCGATATTCGGACAGTGTGTCCTCGTCTGTTTCCATAGTGATAAACCCGATGCAGACTAAAAGGGAAAAGGAGGTATTACACGTGAGACGTTTCAGCTTGTGGGGGACATTGCTCTGAAACCGTATTGTTCTGAATGAAAAGGAGAAGCCCTTAGGCTGCCTCCTTTTTAATCAGAATGATGTATTAAGCATAACCAGCTATGCTACGGAGGAAAAATAACTAGTGTTAATAATTACTTAGAACGGCACTCAGAAAGCCCAGACCTCTGCCAAGGCCATGCCCCATCTCACAATAGTAAAGACGGTGATTAAATGAATTTGTGTATCCGCCAAAAAAATGATATAAACAGAGATATAAGTATAGAGAAGTGTAGAGCAGAAACAGTTAGACAATTAACCGATGAGTCATTGGACAGAAAATAATGATGATGATTATTTATTTGCCATTTATCAAACAATAATGTCAAACATTCCCATTTTTTTAGCTTCACACGTGTGAAGATTCACATTTGTCTCCCTTGATCATAGCAGCAAGTATCAAAGATTGCCAACTCTGGCAGGGAAATTTTGTAAAATGTGAAAATTGCTTGAAATATAGAACATACTTGATAAAACAGTCCCGAATTTCAATAAAAACTTCTGCAGACATGCTAGCAGCTCGGTGAGGCTGGACCTGGTGATGCTTACAGCTAAATGCTGACGTAAGATTCTAACACGCTCACTATACTGTGGAGATTTTTAGCAGGAGCCATGTTTTCCGTGATCACCACCTCAGTTTAGTGTTCTAGTGACCTGATGGTGGCGCTAGGTGACGAGTCAGGATATCACCAAACTTTCTAAATAGTCTGTAGATAAAATTGTCGGTATAAAATGTCATAGCAATAGTTTTCACTGTGGACCAACTTCAGTGTGGAGGGGGTAAAAGTAAAATAAACTATGTATTTATAATACAATTTATAATAATGAGATAAAGTGCTATTTATCTTTTAATAAAACTAATAAAAGATTAAGGGATTATGGCAACAATTGTCAACCTCTTCCCTTCAATACATACCCGATAACGATACCCTTCATAGCGTTATGCAGTTAGTTCCTCAGTCACAGGCAGTGAAAGCATTCTGATCTACAAGCAGCAGAAAAACAGGAGGCCTTGCTTCAGCTCCAGACCTCCCATCCTCCTCCTCCTCCTCCTCCTCACTGCTGTCACATGTATTCAGACTCCGAGCCCACTAATCACCTTGTGATTCCTGCAACCTTTGGTGTTAACGTTATTGCACTTTGAGCAATATTTTCTTGCAAGTCAAAGTTGAGGCTGTGTGTGTGTGTGTGTGTGTGTGTGTGTGTGTGTGTGTGTGTGTGTGTGTGTGTGTGTGTGTGTTGGGGGAGTAAAAGAGGGCATGATGAATGGTATAACCGAAGTCTAAACTCTGCATTGGCCGGATCGATGGCGATGATACATAAACATAACGTACACCGACTGTAGCTTCCACAACAACTCTGTGATTCATCTTCACAGTGACAGTAACGCAATGCTCTGACTCAGCCGATGTGCAGAACGACGTTAATGACCAGTGTCCATTCGGTATCATCATATATTCACTCTTAATCAATGACATAATCTTTGGATTGCCTCGAGAGGAATCTCGCCGTAGAAAGCAAACTGTTGAAAAGCGGAGCACGGCCGGTGCGATCGCACGCTTGCATCGTCCAACCTTTGTGATGCAGAAGCGCATTAAAAAAAAAAAAAAAAAAACGAAGAAATTGGTTTCCGTCGCCATTTGGAGCCCTGGCACTCCGCATCTTAGCTGCAACACTAACCTCTCAGGTTACAGCTCCAGATCAATAGCAGGAGAAGTGATGAGCTCAGCTTTGAGAAACACAAACTCTGCATTATCAGATCTTCTTATTGAGCCAAAAGCAAAGGGTCCTGATTTGAATACAGCACAGGCCAAATGCAGGTATAGATGGTAAATGGACCTGCATTTAAAAAGCGCTTTTCTAGTCTTTTCAGCCACTCAAAGCGCTTTTACACTACATGTCAGCATTCACCCGTTCACACACACATTCATACACTGATGGCAAAGGCCAAATTCACACAGTTTAACACTTCAGAGTCGCCAACATGATGACTAACTTGCTCCCGATAGAAAGTAACCGACGCTGCCGTTTCTGTCAAACACACTAAATGAAGTGCATGAAGCACAACAGAAAAACAAGTACAAATACATTATTAAGCCTAATGCTTGACTTAAGAAGTTTGCCTTGAGGCCTTGTACTCTTGTGTCCGGAGGACAAACGGAAAACTCAGCTGACGAGGACAATAGAGACTGGAACCAGTTGTCTCGTTTATGCCTTGTGAACACTGATATTTTTGATCAAGCCAGACAATCTTGTGTTGCTTAGTGACTTAACATGAGTAGGGATTTTTATTATAGGGATGGTCAAACTAAATGCACTTAGATAAAGTACAACCAGTCTTTGTAGGCGTGTCTTAGGGCTTGAAAAGCTTTCACTTTTCACCATTATTCTGTGTTGCTTGGCTTTCTTGCTATTGAGGTAATCCAAAAGTAACAGAGTTATCAGATTATATTACTTTGACATGGTGGTACTTGGATTAGGTTTCCAATGACATTAGTTAACAGGTAATTACTGTAGTAATTGTATCAGATTACATTTTTAAAGTAACCCTCTCAACCCTGCTTTTGTTCCCAAAACTTTTATTTTGAAAAGTTAACTTTTCACCTGAGAGAGAGAGAGAAAGAGAGAGAGAGCGCTGCCTCCCCTGCCATGAAAGACAGAACCATCCTGAGCAAAGTCCATCAGCTTAAAAAAGAAAATCAGGATGTTTGCAAGCGATAAACCCAAATCCAAGTGCCCCTTCAGAAGACTTGAGCTGACGTCAGAGCCGTGCTCTTCATAAGGCTACGGTTTTATTGCTCTGGTGCGTTTAGCAGGGATATGAGGAGGGCTGGGTTCTTCCTTTCAGCGGCAGCGATGAAAGATGAAGACGCCGAATCCCTCAGAGCGGGTCCTAATTACCTTCCTTTAAACGTCGGCTGTACTCAGCGGTAGCTCTCGTCACCGGCCTCTTTCACACATCTGTTGAAAATATCTGCCGCTGATCTCGGATCCTGCAGTCACGACATTTATAGCGCTACTCAGTTTATTGGCCACGTGTCGATTGAAGTCTTTTCAGACCCTGTTATTCGTCTTCCTCATATTCTAAACTCTAGCTTTCCCTCACAAGGGATGCATCTTCCTGTTCGAGGGGCGGACCGTCATCATTCTCGGGTCGGTATGGTCATTGAGGCTGTTGACTCCTGAAACCCAGACCAGCCTGCGTGGACAGTCCTTGAAAAGTCAGGGGGCCGTCAACCTGAGCACTGCGTTCTCACTGGCGTACAGTGCTGTGGTCCGCTGATCCCAACGGGACTCCTGCCACTTGAGCTCCCTTGACGGAGCGATAACAGATCCCAGGAGAGTCTCATACCGGCATGAGGGGCGAGTGACGCGCCGATACAAACTGCTCAAGGACTTTTTGGAAATTAAGATGATTAAAATCACCTATTACAGCGCTGAGAGCATCAGCAGATTGCACTCTCTGAATCACCATGTTAATTGCAGCGGCGTTGATGTCAGCCTTAGTGTGAAAGTGAACAATGACAAATAAGTGAACACCCTGGGGGGGGGGGAGATGCAGAGATGGGTTCAATGTCAGGAGGACAAACCTGCTCTTGCACCACGACACTGGTGAATCATCATGCAATTAATGTATGGCCGTACAATCTCTTTGTGTGACCTTAATGGTCACATCCCTGTAGCTGTAAGCCCCGAGTTAAAAGGGAGATTACCTACAGTAGGAGTTTTAAGTGGGAGAAGATTAACAGGATAAGAAAGCAGAAACATAATTGTTTCCGTACATTGAAGGTTTCTAAAACGGCAAAAAGACAGGATTTGAATGGCTTTCGTGAAGCAACCCGAGAAACCGGATCTTTACTACATTCCTCAATAATAATTAGACGCTGCTCAGAGCTGTGACTTTGCACATTTTACTTCAATAAAGATGAAGTGGGCAGATATGGTTTAAGAAAAAAAGGAAGAACTTGATATCTCTCAGAAAACTTTCGTCTTTCCTCTCAAACCAAATACAATATCCAGTCAGAATCATCATACTTTTGCACATTAGCTACGAAAACAACTACCTTTCAGAACATCCCGTCCCTCTAGTTTCATCTTAGGTCGTCTACAAGCATAAACACTGCTGCGTCTGTTCAACAGTGTCATCTCTCAGAGCATCCAGACCAGAGTCACGAGATGCTGATCACAGCTGCAGGAGCGTACCAATGCCCTCCAATACTGCACCCAGGTACCCGAAATCCTGCTGTTGTGTCTCTACTGGTACTTGTTTAATCCCTCTGTTATGTCTTTACTTGTAGACCCTTGAAAATAAGCCCACAGGAGTCTTTGCAAGGCTATTCATCTCAGGCACCACTGTATCTGCCGGCTAGTCCACTACCTGAGGCACCTGATGTTAACAACCTTCACAGTACAATTCTGCATGTAATTCATCAAGTTCCATGTGAGACTTGTCCAAGCAGCTGAAACAGCATCTCTTTTCTCCTCATCTGCACCCCACCCCATCATGTGATGGCAAGTGGTCACAAGCCCCGTCTCAGTCTGAGACCCCCAGGGGGCCGTTCACAAGTTCTAGGTACGGAGACAACTGCATCATAACACAGACGTCACAAAGTATTTTGAACTTATTTATTATTTTGGGAAAATACTCTTATTGCCTCCACATTGACAACCGGAGCACAAACAGCAAAATTACAACAAATTAGCTTACAATATATATTTAATACAAGATAAATATGTTGGTATTTCTAACTGATGATCCACTAGACCAGGGGGTCCCTACCCCCACTTAGGGAACCCCTACACTAGACACCAGTGGGCACATTGTAATTGTATGACAGTCATTAAGTGAGCAGAGGAAATTATGTGTTTTTTCCATTTTACAAATGAGCTCATATGGTCGTCTACATAGAACTCCCTGGATGGTGAGTAGGTAGGAGTGAATGGGTGAATGATTTAGTCTCTACTCAGACATGCTGCAATTATAAATACTATTGGATGTAACACACATCTCTGTTGCCTAAATTGTAAGAACCATAGGCCGACTTCAAATTCTTTGAAAACACAGGCCGACCTGCACCGTTCCTGCTCAGGTGTTAGTGGACAGTCCAACTGAGGCCATTTATCACGGTAACATCATCTCACCTGCATCTACCCGACTCCACTTCCAGTTGGTCTTCCCCCCGTGAGCGCCCCCCCCCACGGCCCACTCTGCTGCTGGGCGACAGAGGTACAGGGACTGCTAATGAACCCGGCTGCCATCCATGGCGTTTCAAGAGCAGCAGCGCATGCATCTGATTAATCTTTGTCCTAATTAGATCGAACAATTAACCTGCCTGCCACGGGGCTCCAGAGTCCCGATGACTCTGCATGATCCGCAGACCCCCTTTTTACATCAAACCAGAGCAGGGTGAGAGGGTGTTTGTGCAACTTTCTGTTAGCAGGACGATCAATTGATGGCATCTGATAGCACAAAGACTGTGTGATACATTTCTGCGTTTCATTTCAAGAAACGCTTCATTTCTCAGATTTTAATTCAAAGTCGGGGAAGACACTGATGGGTTTCAGAATAAATGATGTGCGAGAGTCAAAGCAGAAAGGAGGGGAAAATAAAATCCAATCTTCATTAACATGGACACACTTCCCCCCGATGTGAAAAAGCCTCGAGGTCATGCTTGTTCGCTCGCTGACTGGATGGTTTCAGCATGCACCGCCTGCTGATCTGAAATATTTGGAATGCCTCAGTTGTTGCATGCAGCGTGTCCTCGCAGCAAACTGGACCTGCAGAGTGCAGCCAGCAGGAAGGACACGTACTCAGACGCAAGTTCATTTCAGTTCAGAAGCAGGAAATCAGACAGGACGTGCCGTACGAGGAAGGGCTCAGGTGATCAACGCGACTCCCCTCAGCTCTGAGCTTTACTTATTAAATAAGTAAAGCTACAAGGACAACTTTTTATCTAGCTCTACTGTTTTTGTTTACCTACTTGCAGCATGGCTGCCTCACCCACCAGGCCCTGTGGGGTGGCACTGGCTAAATAACTGACAACAAGGCAGCTTCCTGCTAGTGACACTAACAGCAGGATGTGCATGGGAGGCCTTTACTGTTACTAACTTGTGTGGTGTCTAATTATTCTGATCGCTTCAGTATTATCACAAATATAGAGCTCAACACTTGTATGCTCGGTGCCACACCAAAGTTTGTTTGAGTGAAACATTTAAATTATAATGTAATAAGCGTCTGTTGGTTTCTAAAACGTCGCCGAATTGTAGGGTGGCACTTAATATTTATTTGTGCATCCTCACATATGTTCTACCCTGTAAGAAAACCATCCAGGGAACAAGAACAAGTTAAATTGACCGCTTTTTAAAGGGAGTTTGGCAGTACGTCCTGGAAGCAAGCATGCGTTGGAGGTTTGTTTTCACTGGAAATCTGGCGGCGTCTCCCGTCCTTCTCCTGCCCGTCTAACGGACGTGACAGCTGGACTAACCTGCTCTGGAGGTGTCGCCGTTACGGTGGTGTGTTGTCCCGGTGTGCTGCTGTATTTCGGTGGTCTTGTGCTGCCGTACTTCGGTGGTCTCCTCTCCGGTTTCGGGTCCGGGCCACAGCCTCTGGGAGATCGCATCTCTGACGACTCTGACAGCGCCGCTTCCCGTGATAGAAAATATGAAGTCCATAACGCTGACGTGCCCGTTACCGCCGAGCCAGGTTAGCCCGAAACAGAGTGTTGGAAAGTCCGCTGTCACGTGTTGGAGGAGAGCTCAAAGTTCCGCGGTTGTTGTGAAAAGCTCTCAGCGCTCTACACGGGCCGAAACAGGAACTATTTCAAAAACGCCAACAAGCCAACTTTTTTTTGTTGTTGTTGCCCCTGGTGGAGTCGAGCAGCTGCTGTTGACTGGCTGCTACTACCCCGGTGGCCTTTAGTTTCCCATATTTGATCAAACAAGTGCAAGTACTTGGTTTAGACGGAATTAGAGGAAGAAGAAAAACCTAGACTGCTAATTCTGATCTCAGACAGAATCCCAAAATAGACCTAGACAATGTACAGCAATGTGTTCACTATGGTTTCACTTTGAATATATGACATTTTTAATTCTACATTTTCTAATGTGTAATGAATTGTAAGTTGCAGATTCAGTGTTGAAAGGGGACAAACTTTAAAATAAATAAATAAATACATAATAATAATAATAATAATAATAATAATAATAATAATAATAACAAACATGGGCATTAAAAATGAACTTTGAAAAACAACCTCCACATAAATTACTTAATCCCTGTATACAAGAGTGCAACCCAGCTCAGCCCACACCAATCTCCAGACCCGTTGCTAGGATATTATAGCCATCAAGTGTGAGGCTTCACGGCACCCGAGAGAATGACATCCATCTGACTCCCACCATAATAACAGTCTAATAAATTGAGGCGTTCACATTCGGAGCCAAAGCACACTTCTGAGCCGGACTCAAGAGGGCATGGTGAGAAATCCGAGACCCGGGGAAAATAATGTGGCTGCTCGTCTAGTGAGGCACACAAGGAGATGGCATTTGAGGTGCGTTGCAGTAAAATAATGTGGGAAAAGTGTAGAGGAGAGAATAACTAACAGACCGGCGCAGGTCGTAGACTCGGGAAGTGAACTGAAAAGAAAAAGCCTGGAATGTTTCAGATGAATGTCAAAATGTGCCTCTTGGTATCTGTGCTAGGTGGGCTCAGGTTGAAACCAAATTTGAGACTGAGTCAGGGCCACGTTCAATACAGAAAGTGCTCCATCTGCTGGTTACCTCAGGTAATACATGCCTTAATGTGTGCAATTTGAACACAAATACAGATCATGTCACCTTGAATCCTGTGTAAAAATGTAAAATCAAATGTGCAGGGAAACTATTTTTACTGTTGATTCATCTGTTGGTGTATTTTATTGATTCATTGATAAATCGTTTGTAAATAAACTGGCCTCCGTTTCTAAAGTATGTAAGTAAAACACAACCTTTTAATGTATCTTGATTTTAACGGACATTTCAAAAGACCTTCGTCAACAACTCTGACTCTGATGCACGAGACCCCCTTGATGGACTTGCAGCCAGCGGATTTTATCTGGCCCCTCTGTTCCTATCTGACCTTGAGCAGGGCCCTGCTGGACCACTTGGCACTTGCACAGTGTATTTAGACAGGTCTCAGACTGGCCCAGTGCCACCCCACAGGGCCTTGTAGCTGCGTGATATACTGTGTTGTTGTACAGCCGCCCAGAGCGGCCATCAAATCATCCATAACATCCTCGGAAGGAGGCTGACTAGCTCCCGCCTCTGTGCGCTTCAACCTCATAGAGTGACACATACTTCCTAGCAGATCAACCCAGAAAGCCTAGTTAAAAAGCCCTATTTTGTGGGAGAAGTCCTCTACCCACTAATTAAGCTTTAGTGTGACCAAAGAGAGAAAATTAAAGAATTCCCTCCGTGCACATCCGGCAACATGAGCCTCATTGCATGGAAATTATGCAACACTTTGTTCTACATAAGGCAGCATTGCTTGATGTATTGTGTGCTTTCTGTATATTACAGGTGATTAAAGAGACTTTGAAGCCAATTAGTTAACTGACATCCATTACGGCGATATGCTCTTCTGCATCTTTTTTTTTTTTTTTTTTGCAAATTAGCCGGCTTGTTTGTGGCTGATAGGTCATTATGCAGCCCTCCTTTGAGGACGAGCGTTTGAAATTATTTGTGCATGTTTACAGTGCAGGCACAATTTGTAATACTAACTTTCCTATCACTCATTTTCTAATACGATCAGATCAGCACTCGAGAGTGCAGTAATGTACCAGGGAGGGAATCATTCTGTTTAATGACTTTAAAGTGGTGGAGTCAAGAACCTTGTGTATAAAAAAAAAAAAGACCTGTGAGGGTGATGTGTGCGAGGCTTTGTCATCGTCTGAGAGCCGGGGCGCCGGGGAGCGAGTGTTAATCTCAGCAGTTTCCCCGTTGACAGCCAGGTAAGGCTGCAGCCTAATCCTGAGCAGAGCAACGCTTTCATTACGGAGCAACAAACAGGAGGGCCACCGGGGAGCCGCCACTCCACCACTGTCAACGGACGGGGTTACATAAGCAGAGCTGCTGGTGTGAACGCCGGCATGTGTGCACCGGAATGACCACATTACCACGTGCACACGCATTTTCACACAATCTCGATGTGCTCCTTCCTCCCAGACGTTTCCCTGCTCACAGTGGAAATCACCGTGACACAAATGCAGCGGGGAGCTCACTCATGCGACACGAATGCACCTGCTGGCAAACACAAACAAGCCTTTCAGAGTGTGCTAATTAGGACGGCTCGTTTGAGATGCAAGATTAAAAAATAAATAAAGAAAAATAGATGGCTTTCTCGGAAGCGCCGCATCTCACCGCGGCATTTCTCGGGAGCGTCTCCGGAGTGTAAATACACGACATGCAGCACGCGTCGTCCTGCCTTTTTCAGAGTGCACCGCTCCATCACGCCCCGTACAAGAGGCACACACGAGATGACGACCAATAAAAAGACAGCCAGCTTGCTTGATCCAGACAATGGCGGCAATCACAGGTGCTTAACAGCCCTGCTCAGCTCTCTCATTGGGGAAGCGAAGCGTCGCCTCGCAGATGCTGTCGAACACGTTTGTCAGTCTGCCAGCAGGAGCCAAATATTCATGAGAGGGGAACACGAATCAGGGACGACGCCAAGCGGATTCACCGGATCGTCTGGAAGGACGGGGCCTTTAAATTACTTGCGTACGTCAGACACATGTTTACATGTTTGAGAGAAGCCCAAGGTAAGTCAGCACACAGATTTCACTGAAATGCTTTTAAGATACATTTTACAGCCGAACTTTCAGCAGCAGAATTACAAAAATATTTCCTTCCACAAGGACTTGTGGAGAATAGATGGATGGAAGTAACTCTATACCAGCTCTGTATTCCTTTTCAGGGTCGCAGGGAGGCTTGCACTTACCCAGCATGCAGTGGGTGAAAGGTAAGGAGACCAAACACACAACTCCAGCAAGACACCAGTTAATTGCAGGCTAGCAAAGAGAAGAGAGGTAATCTCACACTCACAACACATTTTAGACTTTCACCTATTTGTCGCACCTTGGAGAGAAAATTGGAGAAAATTGGTCCTCGTGGCCTCCTAGTTAAGAGGTTTACTGTTGAGTAGCATATAACTAGTTGATTCTGGCCGGAGACCTTTCATCAACATCACGCAAATACCCAATTAAAGAAGAATGCACAAGAAAAATATGTATTTAATGGGTTCAAAATGGCTCAACATGCTATCTACTGCCGTGAACCTTGCAGGCCGATGCCGACATAGGCTTGACCATTCAAATATTATCCACGTCATTAAATGCATTTAAAAATAAACTCCATCCTCTCACATCCATGCACTCCCCATTTTTCAAAATGATGAGCTGGGTGGAGTTGGGCTCAGACCTCGGGGTGAAGTTACACTTTAACCTTGTGTTGACATTTTTTTTTTTTTTTTGTGAGGTGAAGAATGAACCTTCAGGCTCAACGTGTTTTGAGTCATGTGAAAAATGGGCCTTTAAGTAGACTATCATGGAGACATACAGTTATCGGGTCCACCACTGGGCCTTGGCCTGCAGAGCATCAAGGAGGCAGGAAATGTAATCTGTCACTTCCAAAGCAGCCTCCCATCCCACCCACCGCTGATATTCCTGTGCTACGGGGTCACGGACATGGTGCCAAAAGCTCAAATACCCATTGTTGAGAAACCTGGTTTCCAAAAGAACAACTCACAGCGTTATCGACGCATCCACCTCAAAATAGAACCTAAAAAAAACATAATCGCATCAGAGACGCCGTCCTAATTTTAGAAGAATCTGTCTTTTCCCCTCTAACTCATTCAGGAAACCCTGGCCCGAGCCTCTCTCCTCACTTTGAGACAAGGAGCCAAGTTAATCATCTAAAAAAGAGAAGATTTTGTTGCTATGTGAGGTATATGTGAAGGATGTGTGACGTCTCCCCACTTAGTTGGTCCAGGAGCCTCTGTTTTCGATCTAAAGGGCTTCACGCTAAGAGAGAAAACAAGGAGGTGATGGCACAAGTGTTGTTGCCTGGGGTTCTACACGGCGGCTGGCTGTGATGGATGACCGGTGGCGTCAGAGCGGGCTATCTTTCACCGCCACTTCCACTGCCCCCGCTCACGGTCATCTATCCTCCGTGGGTGACGGTGCTGTCTGAGGCCGGCCCCGAGAGGCCAGACGGCCCCAACGAATGATGACCACTGGCTTAGCAGGAAGAACACATCCGTCTGCCGAGCCGAGCGCTCTTCTCCTTCAATCTTTTTGCCTTCCTTTACGAATCCATCTCATTTTAGTTTCCCGAGCAAGTGTGCTCTTAATGTGTCAGGTACGGAACAGAAGAAGAGAGGAAAGATGGGAAAGGGGGGAGGGAAAATGACGGGCGCCGACGGATGAGGAAAGGAGAGGAAGGGATATGCATCAGATATGCATCAGCGCTCTCTTCATACGGAGCAATTTATTAAAAATAATAAAGCCCAGCCTTGCGCTGAAGGCTGAGCCCACAATAAAGCTGACAGGGATACAGAAGGAGAGGCTGTGAGACGGAGGCGTCGTCAGGCAAATAAACAACACAAATGCTCCGTCATGTCGGTGGCCACTTTATTATCGGTGCTGAGCTCTTAGAAAAATAGGAGTTAACTGATTTTTTTTATTTTTTTTAACTCTGTCACAGGTATATCATCATTACCCTTAAAAAGCCTCTTGTGAATCACTCAACGGAAGCACAAAGATTGCTCTCAAGCCTCCACGCCTCGACGACGGGGGGCTTAGCATCGGACAGATGTGGCAATGCACTATGGGACGGAAGGATATTAGAGCCAAATGGACATCTTAAATCTGACAGAGACCATAAGAGGTTCTGCATGTTCTCCGTCTGCTGTAAAGCTGTCCTCTCCCTGGATGCTCTTCATTTATCACCTGACATAGCCCACTCCACAAGTATGCTAAATTGGATAATGAATCTATCCCCCCCCCCCCCCCCCCCCCAGGAGACGCAGTAGATGAATAATTTGTTGGTTGAATTACGAGCCGGGGACATATTGCATCATCCGAGGTGCGAGACGTTAGCATGGTTAAATGGATGCAACCTTTTTGGAGTCCATAAGAGGAACGTGGGCGAATTAGGAACCAATGAAGACGTAATTAACGTGAGGAGGGACTCATTAACAACGGTCACACTGGCACCTTATGTGACTTAAATATGTTTCATTAACAAAGTCAAAGTATTGATGCGCTGCCGCCATCGCTGACAATCTCTCCATCACGCACTGTATCCACTTTCTGTTTCCGCCAACGAATCAACAGACTTTATTAACGTTGATGGACAACGTTCCCCTGATGTCTAAAGAATGTTTTTTGTTGCTGCCGTTTTACATTCGTCCTGATGCAAGAAATGCATTTTAGGTTTTGTTTTGTGGGCCGTGTTTCTCTTTGGGAAGAAAATGGGCAACAGCTGCATTACGTTACGCAACCGTGTTCCACTATGACAATAAATGATCCTTGGTTCCTTGAAATGCGGCGCTTAGAAAGAGCTAAATGTCTAATTTTCTTCTAGTCTTACAGAATAAGCATTATTACAGTCTTTTATTACACAAGGGATGGCTGGGATGATGCTGAGCAAGAGCTGAGTGTGGGGTTTCTGCTTTTTACTGACTTTGATGCAATTGTACCTTTCCAATAACTTGGACAACTAAATTGTGTTTTTTTTCCCAGCATATAGAGTTTGTGTCGATAACGTTCTTAATGGATGGATGGAAATAAAAGAACTGCAATTTATTATTTTAATAGTTAATAATTAAAACATGTAGAAGATGTTTATCCATGTATTTGTTATATTTTGTTATAAACATAACAAATTATCCCAGTCTGCCACACAGCTGATTAATTAAACACTTGTAAATGATGGGTACCGGCTGATTCCCATGTTCAGTATGGAGCTAGAGTAAGGATGCAGTTAACCTAGCATTAATATGGCAGATGCAGAGAATAGAATAGGTCTTTATAGAATAGAATAGAATAGAATACATGAAAACATGATATACTTTAAATCCCTCTAAAAACAAAATGTCCTGACGTATCCGGGTTATACATTTTCCTCTGCTTCTAGTCTTTCGCTAAGCTAAGCTAACCACATGATAGCTCCACACTTAATGGAGAGAAACGGGATTTATATAATTTCTCATCTTACTCTCAAAATGAAAGAAAACATGCAGATTTCCAAAAATGTTGAACAATTCCTTTAAATGTCAGAGACGGAGTATCCTAAACTGCTCAAAACAACGGTTTTCATAGGACGATTAAATGTATATTGAGAAATAAAAAAATAAAATGTTAAACATGGATGACCAACACACTCCTCAGATATGCAGCATGTAGACTTAAGTGGTGCTTAGTGTTTACATCCCGCAGCACGCCGGTACATGAATGTGACAGTGTTGACGTGAGTCAATCACGTCGACGTGGCAGATCAACGCTCGCAGTACCGTCCGACCACACGACTGATATCATACCTGAGGCTTCGCATGCAAACCGTCTGAGCTCTGAGGCCTCACCGCCATACATCCCCCATACGGCAACAGTGTGATTAATGCTTTATCATCCTAACTCAATAACGTCCCGGGTCTCTACAGAAATGCAGCAAAATCCAAATTATTAAGTGCTTCAGAGCGGAGGGCATATACAGGTTTTAGACGACGCAATAGCAAAGACAACACACTTATTCTAAATAACCCACTGGATTTTAACTGAACCAAATTGAATTGTCCAGCCTGCATAAAAAGCCTGTATTCATAAGAAGTTTGTCCTTTAAAAGCCTTAAAAATGCATGCACTCCGACGGGGCTGTAACTCCAGTAATACGTAGGGGGAGGAAAATAAGGAGGCATTCAAAGCCGACGTACGTAGCTTCTGCTACAGCGCGTCTGTGTGACAGTTTTCCAGCGGCTTGCCATCCAGTGGATGTCCAGGGCAGTGACCCGTGTGGAGAAGACGGCACATTGCACGGGGGCCGGCTAAATCCAGTCCTCCAGCTATTCTTCCTCTTGGATAAACCAGCGCATAGCAAACATGGGCCCCCGGAGCATGTACTAAGCAAAGTCCTCCACATCCTAATGAGAGCCGGAAGGGGGGGTGAGGAGGGAGGCAAGCCGGGGTCAAGGTGGGTGTGGATGAGTCATATTCACGGCCCGTTTGACGCGGGATCATGTGTTGTCATCTTACCCACTGATAATGCAAAAAATATATACAAGGACAAAGGATGCTACAACAATTTAACCCAAAAGCACTCTCTCTTTCACTGCAGTCACTGCTCTCCCAGTAATGTCACGTATGCATTATGCAAATGAAGAAACTTGGAATAATAACATACTTTCATGGCCATTTTTGCTGAAATATTTACTCATCTCTGCTGAAAATATCTTACGTTTCAACAATTCCATGTTTCCAAAAATGGTACATTTTTCCTTGTTCTGTCTCCATGGTGAACAAAATGCCAAAACAATTTTGTAGATGCACTTCGGATGAACGATCGTGGTCAGCAATAAACTCGGTAAATGAATAATTAGCATTTCCTGAGGTCTTTTAACAATAAAAGCCCCGCCTCGTTTGGTCAGTTGGGTGCTTTTAATGTGAAGCAGCCGTGTTTGGTTTCCTTTAGTGGCAGTTTGACCCCTCCACTAACAATGACAAGTCTGCGACTAAAGACGGAACAGTATTAAGGATTCACATTAACGGACCCTTTAACACTTGGGCAGCGGCCTGCATGTCAAGTCTACACGACTGCAACTAATCAGTTTCCACTGACACCTCATGCTTCTGTAAATTCAATTAACGGTTATGTAAATATCATCCATGGCTGTGTAATGGTTTATCTGCTCCTTAGAGGTTCTGACTAATTTACTCACTTCTGAGAAGAAACGCCGCCTTGCACCGGCTGACATCACATAAACAGGGCTTCTCCTGTTTTTAGCTCAACACGTGTACATTAGATACCCGCAAAAATAGAGCTGCGTTTGAATAATAGGCGGCCATAAATTCATGAGCAAAAAAGGCAAACAAATATCTACAGTTTGGAGAAGTGGCATATCTTATTTTCCCTCTGCTGAAAAATGAATCAATAGCGGGAGACCGGCGCTGGCGTTCGACAGCAGAAAACTGCTTACTCTTCATTTGAGCTCTACGTAATCAATCCAAGCCAGGAGGATGGCTAGAGCCCTTTCCAAACTAAGTGGGGAAACGGTGGGATTACTAGCTCTGTGGCATTTATAAATTGAGCCCAACGAGAAGAGGGCCACCAAGAGACTCCCAGTCAACGTAATTACACCGGCAGGCCAATAAATCCGACCCACAGACCTTTTACAGTAGCACTGCAGTAAATTCAGCAGCGGGTCTCCTTCCTTACATTGCTTTATTGGGCTACAGAAGAAAACTTTCAGGTTTTTGTTGCCGTATAAAGTGAAAAATAAAAAAGTAGCCTCGGTAGCTACAAATCTCTGTGGCCTTTTGCTTCTGTTGAGCCGCGAGTCAGAGATGTAGATCTACACTGTGTTGACGTTGCGCTGTGGAGGGAAATCTGCATTTAGTACCCTTGAAACAGGTGAAGTCCACCTAATGGGTTTTTTTCTCTCCCCCTTTTGAAAACATGAAGGACACAAGAGCAGCTTAAAAGCACAGAATTGATTTACGGACGGCGGTGCCGGCGTCGTCTCCGGGGACGTTTAGAAAACGACAAATGTCAGACAAATATCTAAAAGGACATTCGTGGCAGAGCTAACATCATACTGATCTTCGTGACATTGAGACAGCCCGAGGATAAGTGCAGCTGTTCCACCAGCCTACGTGGCTTGCATGCCACATGCTGCAAACACAAAATCTTGACCTCTGCTGCAATTTCCTAGAGGCTACCTCGCTATAGTTCTCTCAAGATTGCTTCTATTCAGGCATTGAGTTACAATATAAACCTCCAGTTCTGAAATTTGTGGGCTTCACCCTAAGTCAGTCAAGAATCTTCCTCCGAATGCAAGCTGGTTAGTGTGAGATTGATGATGCCTCACACTAGTGTTTGCTTTCTTATTCTCTCTGGGGGCACAAACAGAAACAAGGCCAGCATCAAATCAATCAGCACGACTCTCTCAGGCGTCGTAATACGGCTAACAATCTCAGGTATAAAGAGAGAGCGAGAGGAAAAAAAGCTTTTGGGTTGTGCCGTTTTTATTTTTATTGCCTTTTATCTCCTGTCGTAATAACAAAAACCAAAAAGAAAGAGGAAAGTTCTGGACAGCAGCACAAAGCGGTGACTAATTCAACGTGCAGGAAGCTCAGAGAATAATAAGTGCAGAGTTAAAAGTCAAAACCTGGCAAAACAGAGGTGACATTCTCCACCTGTAACCACGTTAGTGTCAAAGCCACTCCGCTGCTACCTGGGGATGACCGGAGCATACCATTAACCTTTAGGAAACGCTGTCTGAGGCCCTCTCGGGATGCTGCAGAGTGTGTTGTCAAAGCGAGCTGAGAACATCTATATAACACCTACAACTAGGCCCTGATGCACACCGGGGTCCGGTAAAGAGACCGGCAAAACCCGTTGTCTTTCCCTGACAATTTTTTATATGAGAGATTCTCATCAGACTAATCTGTGTCAGCTCCTCGAGCTGTGTGTTGCCGGGGCGACACGTCCGAGTCGAGCGCTTACAGGGCCGCAGACTGTATGCATCGCACTGCGTTACCTTGCCACGGGTACTTTAATGTATGCTGTGAATTATGTTTCTAGATTTATTTTTTAATTCGCTCCCAAGTCCATTTCCTGAAGCTGGGATTGTCATACACCACGCCATAAGAATACATTTAAGCAACGCGTATATTTCTGTTATTTTTTTTGCCTTTTTTGGGAGAGGACAGCGTGAAAAGGCCGCTGGGCGGATTCGAATCCGGGTCGCTGCAGTAGAGATTTTAGCCTCGTATATGGGGCGCCAATTCTACCACTGAGCTATCACCCACAACTCATCAAATCAATGTTATACACAAATTGTAATTATAGTCAGATCTTCTCATGCCCTTATGATGGGGCAGTGATATTATAAGACTATTAACTTACGCAATTACACAGTCGCCGATTTTTTGCCAGCTGTCCTTCCTGCATTTGGCTTTTTGCCTGTAATATATGTTTTACTTCTTGGTGTTTCTGTAAGATTATGGTTTGCTCCTCGCCCGTAGACTGATCCATGTTTGCGATTGGTATGTGCACACGCTCATAGCTGGATTGGGAAACCCTGGGTTGATTTACCAAGTTGATAACCAGCGGTCGTGTGACCGCTTATCACGATTGCATTTGTTAGGGTTACTGAAGCCAGAGAACAGAAAGATACCCTGGGTATGTTGAACTCGATTCATACTACAGTCTCTTTTTGTTTAACGACGGAGGAAGGTCCAGACGTCTGAGATATCCCAATTAAGGTTTTGCAAGAGCAGTGTGATCCGGCTGCCTCTGGTGCTGTTTAGTGTGAATGCAGCCTTGGAGGCACCTTGTTGTCGGGGCTTTTCTTATCAACGTGCAGCGTAGACGGCGGTACCCTGTGGGCAGAACCACTTTCACAGGATTAACTGTGGAGGTTCTTCAATATTACCCAATCTGCCTTAACCCCCGTGTGTGTGTGTGTGTGTGTGTGTGTGTGTGTGTGTGTGTGTGTGTGTGTGTGTGTGTGTGTGCGTGCAGAGAATACTGAGTGTGTGTGTTTGTATTTTTGTGAATACTGTTTTACCTGCTAAGAACTCACATTTTAAGACAAGCAGTAAATTGGACACACATGCTGCTACGATTTTTTTAAATTGGTGTAAAATAAAAAAAGCATGAATATAGAAAATATAGACTAAGAGGAATATCTTCCCCTCAATGCATGTTGTGTAATGCAGTGTGTTTTTCCCCCCCATTGTTCTATGTGTTTGCACATTGCACGCTCAGCGTCACCCAATTTGAATATTTAAAGTTTTGAGTTTGTAAGTAAGCTGACACCTTCTGTGGAGGCACACCTGTGAAGCATGCTACTATACTGCCAGTGAAATGTCACTGAAGAACAATGGTAGATGATGGATATGATGGGGCTTTGCATTTTTCATTATAATCCATTTCAGTAGGATGGAATGTTGATGACTGCAAACGGTGCAACATCTAATTGGCCGACCACCATTTTTATTTCCTGTCGCTGTTCACACAGCGGTTGCTAGGAAGATTAAGAACTGATCTTTCAAATAAACATGCCGTGTCAAACCGCAATTGAGAGACACAGAGGATGGGGAAAAACCAGAGACAGAGACGGAACAACAACAGAGGGAGGAGACGACAGTGTGGGAAGTCAAAACGGGTGAGGGAAAGGCCCTCCATTGGATTTGTGTTGGGGCTAAGCTGCCTGCTGGGGCTACGTGACCAGCCTGTACCGCCAAGGAAAGAAGACTCGGGCTTATCTCAGCGCACACAAGCAGCTCTGCTGGCAAAGGCACTGTGGCATGGCTGTGGGTGCTGCTGTCAGTCCGTGACGAATAGCTCTTACTCTCCCCCTTCTCTCACTTTTACTCTCTTCTCTCTCTCTCTCACCCGAATCCGCCCCTCCTCCTTGGGAGGAGCATGTAAAGATTTGATACTGGTGTACAACACGGTGGATCTCAATAAATAAGAGCGGCCTTCTTTTTCCCCTCACAGTCTGCATCCCATGTGGTCCGCAACAGCAGCACTGCAGTGAGTAAATTGGATGTTTCCATTGGTCTGTTTTAAATGCAAAGCATGTGTCCAAAAGGATAAAGGCTTTGGGAAGTTTCCTCTGAAACAATGTGTACAAGAGCTTGTTTTCTAGATCACATAAAGCACTTCTAAAGTTCTTACTTTGTGCAGTCTATGTTAGAAAGAAAAAGTGATATTTTATTGGCAGCCACATTCAAAGGCAGAGAGCAAAGTCGAGAGGGGGGAGAAACAATATGAACATTTTAAGTAGCATACACTGGAAGATCTTCATAATGTTGGTCGCATGATAAGGGATTATGTCCAAAGAAAGATGCTTTTATTTTGAAAACATTTTTTACAAAAAACAGAAAGTCTTTCTGTTTTGTCACATAGAGCTGCACCGGAGTCACGATTTTTTGAATTCCTTAAAAAAAAAAAAAGCCTTCTCCTGTCAAATTATTCATGGACTTCAGCACTCAAGGTGATCACAGTCCACTCACCATGAAATGGCACCTATACTGTACTAACAGTGACAGTCACATGGTGTTCAAGCCTTGATCAGACTGGGATCATCTGACACTTTTGCCCATCAAACTGAAGGTTGACTAGCCGGCAGAAATTCAAATCATCCACAGGAATACTGAAGCACCAAGGTCAAACACGCCGTTTTCAACACTGCCACAGACATGGGCGTTGTTGTACTCCCATAGATAAAAAAAACAACAACAAAAAACAACAACCCAGAAAGATGGCTCTCAGTGGCTGCTGTGTAATTGCCACCACTGGCTACGATGTGGATCTGTAAACACAAGAAATGTGCCACCTGAGACAATTACATCAAACAGGAAAAAAAAAAAGAGAGTGACGCCGATGTAGCGCCCGCAGCGCTGGCTATAACTGTCAACTGCCATCATGATTAGCTCCCCATTATGCTGCCAGGATCCAGCTGCTGCTGAATACTGGGAAATGCTGTTTTCAAGGACGAACGGTGCAACTTGGGCGGCTGTGGCTCAAAGGTAGAGGGAGTCGTCCTTCGGAAGTTTGGCGGTTCGAATCCCGGCTCCCACCGCCTACAGTGCATCATGAATGTGTGTGTGACTGAATGTAGTGTAAAGAGCCTTGAGTAGCTAGTTAGCTAGAAAGGCTCTATGTAAATGCAGCTCCATTCCAACTATCGGTCCGCTCGCAAACACAAAACACAAGTATCACAAGTAAAGAAGCACTTAACATTAACGACTTAACATCAAACCTGACAGCTGCTAATTTCATTCCCTTTCATGAAAGTGCATATCAAGCAGCCTGCGGCGAGTTAGCGGTCCCCCCCCCCCCCAGCACCGGTTCCTCCCCTCTTTGACCCTGCAGTGGAAATCCAATGAATAACTAACGGGGGAATAATCACTCACACTGCGGCGGTGGCAAGGTCCGCTTGCTCTCGGGGCGTTAGGGTACGCCAACACGTGTTGTTCTGTCTTGTTTATTAGCATTTTCCTCTGTCAGGTGCTGTAGATACAATGCTGCGTTAGCAGAGTCAGGCCTGCGTTTTCTGCCAGCCACGCATACTCACTGAGCGAGTGAATAATACCACACACACGTGCACTAAAGCATCCCCTGCTTTATGGTCTATTTGACTCTAACTGGACCATCATTAACTAAATGAACATCATGCTGGATTGAAGAATACTTAAAACTAGAGATTGAGACCATAAACTCATGTTTACAATGTTTACCGAGATTATAAATCAAGTGAGAAGTAGGGTCATCTTCTCATAGAAGACACAAAATTGGACTTCTTTTTGCAACGGTGGCGTCGCCCCCTGAGGGCTAGCAGAGAGAATGCAAGTTTAAGGCACTTCAGGTCGGGTTTCATTTTTCAGAACTGGAGGTTGCCGCCTGATTTAAACGCAAAAAGTCTGGTCATCCTTGGTTTGTATTTATATAAATTGGACTTTTGCTGTATTTTGAGTGTAGAACAAATGCCGTGGTTACATTTGTCATCTGACCACATGCCGAGGTGGCCTGGCTCACACCGAGTTTGCGTCGCAGTGAGGTGTGGACAGCATGTGGACACAATCTGGCCGGTTTATCAAACGCAGGCCTCCATCATCTTCCTCCTCACACAGGAGTTCCTCCCCCGACGAGAGCAACGGGAAGAGAAGATGCCGGAGCACAGCTGAGACCTGCTGTCTGAGTCCTGTTAGTTACTGCTGATGAAAAGCCAACATTTCGTTCTGCTGCTTCAAAATAAAATCTTTTAAATACCAAGAATTTATAGGAAAATCCCTGAATTAGCAGAGCTTTGTTAGCAGCTATTCTTCAATAAAACAAGTCTACTAATACTGCAGGGAGGAAGAGTCAACCGTGAAAACAAACGGGGACTTTTAATGTGACGAATTTATAGGAAATGCAATGTGTTTATTCACCATTTTACAGCCACTTCTTTGACCATTAAATATACTCGGTCACTGCCCGATTAGGCCGTTCATAGAAAGTGGCAAGAGTGGAGTTCATGCCTCTTCAAGACCGCAGTCAAGGTTGCTGCCACAGCTTGTTGCAATCTGTTGGTGTTGTCCGTCCGTCCTTGAGACAGATAACCCTTCTGCCTGTATCCCCCTCCGGTCACACACACGTGAAATACATTAGAGGATAACAGGGTGGAGAGTGTGAAGATGGAGAGAGCGAGACACACGGCAGAAAGAAGAGAGCAGAGGAGGGATCAGAGGACAAAATGGAAGAATGAGCAGGGGGAAGAAAAGGATGGGGGGGCTGGTGGAAGGAGGCGAGACATGCAGCAGCTCTCCTCTTCGAAGCCATTATCTGCAGCAGCATGCTGTGAGGGCTCTCCCTCTGCACCATAGAAAGACGTGTGCAGGAGGGACTGTGGCTCACCTAACAGTCCCAAACTAGCAGCGTGCACAAACGCCGAACAACAACCACGTGTATATAAGCGGAGAGCGCGTGAGTCATCCGAGGAAAACAAAGACAGCACAGCACGTATCCAATAAGAACATGATGTGATGAATCGGTTTCCAAACACACCCGTAGGCGGGAACGCAATAAGTTATACTTGATGAGTCCACAGCGGTGGAGACTTTCCGTTCATCTCCTGGATGGCCTTTTTATTAGCGAGTAGAGCTCACAGAGCTCCAGAGCGACGCAAAGGCCTCGAGGCTGGGAGTGTGAGGAGAGCTGGTCACACCTTCTTAAACGACTTCATCAGACATCGGCCATCTTTCTTCCTCCGCCCCGACTCTCTTTCTTCGCTTCCTTTCTCCGTTCGCTTTGATTGACAGATACTCGCTTTAGATGCCGCTCCTCTCCATTTCCAGTTAAAGGACGCCACGATGATGATGTGAAAATGTGACATTTAGTGCAAGCACGGCGTCCGCTCGTCACCGACCGCCTCTCCTCCGAGGTGGGCTGGCGTCTTCCTGGTAGGGGGCTCATTGGTCGGGGTTATTAAAATGTCGCTGTGTGCCTGTAATGACGGGTCTGTCTGAAGTCTGGCAGACAGCATAGCGAGCTGCCTGCCACATTATTACTATCTTATTAGAATAAATTAGCATGATCAGCTCTGTAGAAGCAGCCTGGCCTGGGTTTGACTATATATAAAAAGCCACAGGGCTCCGTCTACTGGATTCCATCGAGATAGGAACTAGAGAGACAGGCCAGTCACTAATCAACGTCTCATTATGTGACACGGCGGCATAAACGACTGACAGATGCGTTTCTACAGTCATATGGGGAGAACTCGGCCCTTGATCTGACTGTGGTTTATCTAGGCCACCGCTAGCCAGGGCAAATGATTAACAGCTACGACTCATGCTTGAGAGGCTTGTACAATTTGTTACTTTGTAGTTAAAAGCCGTAAAAAAGCACAATGAGTCACAGTCACGTTTCATTTAACGGCCGAGCGACTGTGACTTCCGACCCCGAGCTTTTAAAAAAAGGAGCCCACTGTCGCTGTGTTCGAGTAATGGATGATAAGAGGGGGCTGAAATGTCAACAGTCGCGCCCCCCCCCAACCCTTCCACCGCCGCTGCCAAGCTTTTATCCCGCAATTTCCTTTATTGATTATCGTGCGCTGAACTGATGCGGGCGGCCGCAGATCAATCCGTTCTCCTGTCGATGCCTGGCCCGAGGAGCGGCGTCGATTCATGATGACTCTGTAGAAAGGCTCATCGGAGCGCGACACCAGCGGACACACGAGTAGAACGACAAGCCGTCGCCACACTCTCTTCCTCCTCCGTGATGCGAACGGTGACCTGTGACCCCATGCGACACGATGCCCCTGTGAAGTCAGACGCTGCAGCAGAGTTTTAAGCTGCCACACTGATTTACATAACTTATCATAGGCTGTACACTCAACGACCTGCCGTGGAATTCAAATTTACCAAGAACGCTTTTTAGAGAGATACAAGAGCGTCAAATTGAAAATCAGCTGATGGATCAGCATGAATGCTTTATCTTACAACTATCACTCAGCATTTATTTCTCTCCTATTTAATACATACCACGTTGAGCCCAAAAACGTAGGCCATGGTCCGGTTCCAATGGGACTCGCTCACGGCGGCGTGAAAGTAAAAACAAACTGGATTTTCTTTCCCATAGAAAGATATGCAATTTTGGCAAGTTAATCTACCATTAAATCCATCCACTGACTGGGAACCATCAAGCAAGCAATCTGTGTGAGCAATCAGTAGAATTATGCAAGATCATTTGGTACCTGTCCATCATTATTAATGGAACACCAGTTGCAGTCTCAAATAATAATGCTAATAATCGATAATGTCTTCATGAGTGATGGCGCTATATCGTATTAAAAACGATTTGATATAACTCTCTGAACGTGAAACTAGAAAGTCTCCGATGTTTCATCTTGACAGGCTCAGTAAACAAAATACGCCGACGCACTCAGATACTGCACCGCCACGAACATAGAGATCATATCAACACATTGTCTCCTCGCAGCGTCACGGAGTGAGCTAACTAGTAAGCAGAGAGTCGATGTTCCCTCCTCCGCCTGGTGTTAATAACAGCGAGACAAGGAGGCATTCAAACGTCCACACTCACTTTCTTGCCCACGGTATTATTCATAATGACGGACATTATTGCCTTCCTTCTTTTATCTGCTTTGTTCATTCATTTCTTTTGCACCCTCTCATATTTCTTTCTCACTGATTACCCGCCTTTTAAATGGTTTTTATTAGGGCTGTCAAAATTAACGCTTTAATGCGGGATGATTCATTTGTGGAATTAACACGTTTTTTTTAACATATTGACGCTGTTGACTCTCTGGATGGGACGTTTGGGTATAAAAAAAATCAAAGATGGAACGATCAATAAACACGCAGCGTCATAAAACCGACACCACTGCAGCAACATGACATTAACCTCTCACCATGGAGCCTAACAAAAGAGAGAGAGACCTAGGTTTATATTTGCCAAGTTTTCCCTTTTACCATTAAGCCAGTATGTAAAACTATTGTTAATTCTGATTTTCCATTTGTTTATTAATGTCTTTCGGTATATGATATAAGTCACATACTGTATATGTACATTCACACTAACAATTCCAACATATCACTGACAGGATAAGGTGAAGTGTCACTTTTCCAGACACAATGTAAAATTCATCCAAAATTGCATGAAATTCAAAACATCTTGTGCAAAATTAGACATAATTTTCCATAAAAGTCATCACGCACAAATTAGTCTTTAAGAAATCGCCGGTGGGTTCGTATCGCTTTGTGTGTGGATTTCGCTACGAGCGAACGGCGGCTGACACAAAACTGCTTCTACCTTTATAAAGTTCAGGAAAAAAAGTGTTTGTATTTGCAGTTCTAACAAAAATGAAACAATCTAGTACACGGATATTAAGTCCTGCAGCAGCAGTGTGTTTGTGGTTACTATAGGGACAAAGCACTACATAGAGAAGTCACAGCAACAAAGACGTCGTCTCAGATATAAAAGGAATCAGTCAACATAAAGATCTTGTAGATTACCTCCAGTGGTTCAGCAGAGTCCCGCCAGCGTACTTTCTCCCCTTACACGCTCCCCCCCTCTTGCTAACCGTGACCCGAGCAGCTCGCTAACCGAGTCACATCCAGGAAGCGGACGGAGACGCATTGCATTCATGAGTTTGGAATTAGTTTAGCTCAAACTCATTTCATCACCTGAGGAAAGTCCGGCTCCCTGAAGTGTACTTACTCTCACAGTAACAACCGGGACTCCGACAGAGAAACGGACCCGGCAGCAGACCCTCGCCCCCAAAACCCAAAACTAGGATTCAACACAGGCCCATAATTAGAAAATTATAGACAGGAAATGAATTAGAAGATGGAGAGCCAGACGTGGACGTGACATGGGGGAAGTTTGAGTAAGAATTCATGTCAACAGTATACTTCAAATATTCCCACATACACAGATTAATAACAAGCTTTTCCCCAGAAGCTCAGCAGAAACTGATCAAAAAATAGTTCATAGATGATTTTATGGGATTAATATTTAGAGAAATGGAACTGTAATAGAAGATTTAAAACATTTTTTTTTAATCTTATGATCATGTGGATCTTCCATCAGCAGTTGCTACACAGTCAGAAAGACATTTACCTATGGTGTAGCCTCTCTTCAGCTCGCCACACCGGGGGCTGCGGCGCTGGGAGTTGGCAGTGTTGTTTTCCTCCACGGCCAGGACGGTCGTTGTCTTGGCAACAGGTGGCGCAGCCTTGTTGAGGGGCGAGGCTGGCATCAGCGTCGGGGAGAAACCCTGACTGGCAATATCCACCGACTGTGACTTCTTCTTCAGCCTGCAGGGCGACACGCAAACAACAGAAGCACACCGTTTGCATGTTAATAAGACTGAAAATGTGGTAATGGCGCGTTACTGTTATGATACTGAGGGCAGGGCCACTCAGTGCTTTTTCATACATTTTTTTATTTTCAGTGGCAGGGAAGTTGGTAGAAAGAATCGATAGGCTAATCACACTCTTGTTAGGGTGAATTTATTAGCACGGCTCTGCTAGCTCATCTGAGAGCCGTCTCTACAGTAAAGAGGCATAAAGCAGGGGGGATGCTGGAGGAGGACAGCAGGAGTCCAGAGCTAAGACCTTAGTGGAGACAAAACCTCAGTGAATAACAACCCAAAGAACCAATGTAGGAGCATCTTAAAAAGGTACAATTAAAATTGTTATGTTTACAAAACAGCATTTCTAAATGAGCTATCCCTCACACGCTCTGTAGAAGTTACGACGGCGTATTAGGGCCACTGTCGGGAAAAACAAAACCAAATGGGCAATATTCTGAGTTTTAAAGTCGTAATTTGCTAATTTATTACGATGCCGGCAACCGGCATTTATGCTAGCTAACTTCACATGAATGTCGCTTATATCTTTCTAATTAATTCATCCCAACTTGCGACAATGCTTTACTAAGGGTTAGGGTGATGGCTGATCGTTATTGTTGGTTAATTTTATATGGGCGAAATTGTCATCTTATGTGTGTTTGTTGATCAGGTGGTTTGCCTAAGCTAGCGGTAGCTTTCACTTGTTGTCATAGCAACGACAAACATCCAGGTCAAGCTACGTGATTACTTCCTCAATGACCGCTAGCTTAGCCAAACCAACCGATCAACAAACACAAATAAGATGACAATTTGGTCATTAACTAGCAAATTTGTCACTTTAAAACTAGCAGATTTGCGACTTTTAAAGTCGCAAATTTGCCACTTTAAAACTCGCAAATTTGTCACTTTAAACCTAGCAGATTCAAGACTTTTAAAGTCGCAGATTTGCCACTTTAAAACTCGCAAATTTGTCACTTTAAAACTAGCAGATTCAAGACTTTTAATCTCAGAATATTGCCCCCGTTTTTTCTCTTTCCCCGACAGTGCCCCTAATACGCCGTCGTA
The DNA here is from genome assembly GCF_963514095.1 of Eutrigla gurnardus. NCBI lineage: Eukaryota > Metazoa > Chordata > Actinopteri > Perciformes > Triglidae > Eutrigla > Eutrigla gurnardus. The sequence continues at coordinate 14,147,493 of NC_139937.1, read as the reverse complement.
AGAAGTAGACCGCGTATGTGAAGTGTATTAAAAAAAAAAAGAAGTACAGGCCGGCTGAGCCAGGTCAAATCAAATCTGCCTCCGATAACTCCTCAAAGCGTATTAAACGTATGACGACATCCTGGGTTTAGGTTTGCAGTTTATAAATGAGTTTACTGGGCTAATCTGCACAGGTCACACTCAGCAACATGTCCATCCACAGAAAGAATACACACATACACTGACACACGAACGCAGTATAACAGAGAGCAAAAAAACCCAGAACAAACAACATCATACTTGAGCACTCCAGTAAAAACTTGAGAGGGGAAAAGTGGGAAACTGGCTCCTGAAACACTATCTATCTGTAGTCTGAATAAATCCTGAAACAGCAATACAAGATTCCCAGCCCTCCGCTTCCTCGCACACACACTTTCAATCATTCCAGCAAAAACTGCTGAAGCGAACAGAATCTTTCTGGCCATTTCACCCCAAGTGCCCAACCCCTGATGGACCGAAGCAGCACACATGACATAGTGTCTAACTGGCTAATGAAAACACATAATCTCCATGGAAATGCTGTCCGTCACCATGTGTGTGCTTTTCTTTCAACATGGAATGAACCCAAACGGTGAGGATGAGGAGGCAAACAGAGCAGGCTGCGCTGTGAATAAACACCAGAAGAAATTGTGTTCTGCTTCACAGAAGTGTTCCCCAAAGTCTATTTACTCCAAAAGAAACACTCACTGACCAGTTTTCTACAAATATATCACCAAAACTAAATAAATAAACATCCTCTTTGGACTGCATTCCATGTTTTCCATTTTCTATTGATCTTTCTACCTTACCTTTTATCTTCTGTTTACAGAACTGCGTGTAGGAAATGTTTTCACAAAGCAAGGCTGTAATTATAACATATATTGATTCCCAAATCTAATCATAAATATGCTTCACAAATTGCCATTATGATTACTAGCAGTTCTGTGTGTGGTTTGTCCAATTGGTGTTGTCGTACTCAAGAAGAAGCCATTGCTCGACTAGGTAAACAAATTATAGTTGTTTTCTCAGAATATACATCTTTATTCTCATTAAATTCAGCGTTATGTTAAAACTTCCACTTTCAAAATATTATGACTTTATTCTCATTAAATTCAGACTATATAACATAAGGGTGTCTCATTAAATGACTTCATCCTTCATTCTGAATCCGATCTACGGGAGGGGAGGATAAATATTTAAAAGCACCACAGACTGCTTGAGAGCCTTAATGCATTACATTTGCACATTTGAATTGTCACCTGATGCCTGAAACTTGTGTTTTCCTTTACATTAATAAAGTTATTTCCTGCATGCAGAAAAATAACAGGGGAAAAGAAATCAACTAGAATGCAGGAAGGTGGACAAAGTTAGCTGAATATGCCCAACTGTACTAATGACTTGAAGAGGCTGCCTGTTTGTTTGGATGGCACATAATGAGGTTGGAGAACGAGCGAACGGCCATGAATGGCTGCGGAGGACGAGAGAGAGAGATGGACAGAGACTGAGAGACACTGAGAGAGAGTGTCGCGCTGTGTGAAGTCTATCTCCACTCCCTTAGGAGTTGCTACTAATTACTGTCTCATCATAGAGCAGAAGCCCCTCTTCTAGCTGTTTCACTGAGCTCCAAGGCCACACAGCATCAAAACAGTGTGTGTGTGTGTGTGTGTGTGTGTGTGTGTATGTGTGTGTAAAGTACGTTCATGTGTGCAGTTCATTCATGCCGTTTTATAGCATGACAGAGTTCAACCAAATACCAACATATTTATGGAGCCCTTCTTCACAGGCAGGACTTTAAAGCCAACAATGCAGTGCAATCTAGAGTCAGCCAGTCAGCAAATGAGACAATGCAGGCTACAGTCGCTTATTTGCCGTAAGTGCATGTCCGGTAGACTCAAACCGGCGTTGCTCGGGGCAACCCTGATCCACAAACCTTAACAATAATGGATGTATAGCGTTTATCAACAGAGACATGTGCATGGACCACTCTAAGTCCAAACAATTACAAGACTTGATTCAAAACAGGCTCCCGATAGAGTAAAAAAAAGAAGAAAAAAAAGTGTTCATTCAGTATTCTTCATCATGCTGCCTTACTGTTGCTCAATATTACTTCTTTGGATTTCAAAAATCTGAACTGTTATGAGATCAGGAAGCAATGTAAACCTGCCTGAAATGTTGCTAAAGAGAGAAAAATATGACTTTATAAGAACATTAATATAAGAGACAAAAAAAAATGTCCTCTATTTGTGCATAAATCTACACGTCTACAATGAGGAGGCTTTTTACACTGTCAAGAAGACACTATGCTAAATAAGCATTATCTGCTTCATAACAAGTCAACAGTATAAAGTGACTCGTCTTATCACAGCATTTCCCCAAACACACCTTCCACTCTCCACTGCTGCGTTTTTGTCCAATAACGCTGCTTTTATTTGTTCTTGCTGTAGCATGTGTACTGTAGGGTCAGCGTTTTCTTCTTCACTGGCTGCATGGTGCCAACATTTCCCCACTGCCCTGGGCTCTGCACTCTGGTACCAACGTCCTGGTCACGGAGCCTGTGTGGGCCGCGGGGTGGGGTGGGGTTTGGGCGGGGTGGGGTGGGGGTTTGGGGGGGGGGCACCAGTCGCCTTCACACCACAGCGTGACAACTGCATGATGAGAATGTGGAAAAATCGCTGCACAGGATGCCATTTCTGTTCCTTCTCCTGCTTCTCATCGCTGTTAACGGAGCGACCCACCAAGGGGGATAAGTTAAGTAATGATGACTAATCCAAACTCAGAGCATCATTATTGTGCGATTGGAAACGTCAAAAGAGACCTGGTTGAGACGCAACAGCAATAAGACACAAATGTTTAATTGGATGGGACATTTATACACAAAATAGACAAAATAGAACACGCCATAAAGGTGAAAAATTGCCGAAATGGTAGTTTAAAAAGCAAAGTACAAGAGCAAACAGGCGCTCTCTCTAGATTGAGTGGGATTGGTACGGGTAACTAACAAAAAACTAAACACAACAGTGGGAATTTACAGCGTCGGATGCAAGGTGTCCTGTGTCGTTGACTCCCTGTTGTCCAGCATTAAGCTAACAGTGTGAGGCGTCACAAAGAGCGGTTTCACAACCTAACTGATAATCCGCCAGAAACGCACCCTTCTTAACTGAAAAGAGGCCCTGGTGGGAAATTGCAGCAAGATTACGGGCCTTTTCCTGTCACACCGGGGAGGAACTGGATGCTCGTGATGCCATTGGTTTAACGTTTTTTTTTTTTTTCTCCCTCTGGGTAAATAGGCTTCGTCCTGCACCAATCTCCATCTCTCCAGCAAGCTAAAGAGCTCATGAGCACCAGAGAGGAATGAGAGGCGCATGTCAACAAAGCCACCAGCTCTGACAGATTCCTATCTGTGAGCAAACGCTTACACAATGATGCAAAGAGGGAGGGGAGGAAAAACAAATAAATGAAGGCAAACAGACGCTGAGGCATTTTGTTTTCTACCCCGCTGTTGTGATTTGACCTGGGCCAGGAGGCAGTGCTATATCCGCAGCCCTGCCAAACTGGCATCGCTAAGATTATCTGACTCTACTGGGATCCGCGCGGTTTGGCAAAGGAAGCATAAACAACAGGAAATTTGGGGCTAAGTCAAAACACGCTTATCGCTCCCCTACTAAGAGGGATTAGACCTAGAGTAAAAAGGGAGCTGCGTTTGCATTGCCTTTCCATTCCTCCGCTGTGCTTCCATTACCGTCGCTCGCCCCGCAGCTACGACACATGCACAAGCACATCAGGGAATTGGGGTTTCCATATCGCAGCACAGAGGGTGCTGGGCTGCATAAAGTCTATAGGGAAAGCTGGGTGGACTTCATACTCTGCTACGGCGCCGGCGGCACAGTGACCCGGCTGACAGCAGTGATACCTCAGAGTCCCGACACACTGAATGCTGCTGTAACTTTGGATCTCCTTTGCATTTACTGCAGAATGAGAACACACAGGGGAAGCAGGAACGTGCCCTTCCAGGAAAGAAACACTATCAGTGACTAATGTTGGAGGATGTCATATCTTTACCAAGCGGATGGAGGTATTGGATGTGGGCATATGTTGTATTCCGAGAACACTGTACACATCCTTGTTCCTTTTTTATCGTTAAGCTGTAGTCATCAGCTTGTAGTGACAAACCCACGGACAATGACCCGCTGCCATCAGCTCCACACGGCATTTTAGCTTCTTTCAGCTCAATGTTTTGAATTTACAGCCTAACTTTTGGTTCAGTCTCACCGTTATCTCACCACTCATCACTCCAGCAGCAGAAGCTGCATTCTTCAAACCAACTTGTTGCATTAGTCAGAGACATAGATGCAAACACCTGGGATAATAGGGACCTGAATGATACTCACCCTGTCTGTGTATGTCTGTCGTTTTGGCATTTTTCAATACAATTGCTGATATTATCTCGGAGGTCTGATTCTGATAATTTTTTGATAACCTAACTTGACAGGAGGAATATAACCCAATCAGCCATAGCAGTCGGAAAATTGAGTTTTTTATTCTTATTGTAAACCAATCAAAGAACAAGTAAAGAAGACTACAAATCAAAGTAAGCTCAACAGCTCTTAAAAAGTTTCAGTCAGTACCATAAAAAAAGTAATAATTCAGGCCTAGCAACCAGTCCCTTTGTCTTTCAGCCTCGGTTAATCAGTTATGCATTAAAAAAAACGAATAAAACGACCTCAACGCAGATGTCATCAGGTTGAAACACAAGAACACGAGATGTCTTCTCACCCTGAGGGAGTCATCTCCTGAGTATCTGCTAATCATTTCTCGCCAGCATCCTCTCGTCTTCGCACCAGACGCGTACGGACAGACTGTTTGAAATGGATTGCAGGGATTTCAGCTCCCGCGGTCTCCCAGGCAGGCAATCATAACAAAACAATTGGACGACTGTGGACGAGCTTAAGCTTAATAAGAATGAGTCAGCCGAGGCCGACGGTCTGTAGCCGGGGTTCGGAGAGAAACGGAGGGCAACAACAACCTGTGGCCATGTATGTTAATGAGGCCCATCGTTTTCATCCGGAAGCCTAATGAAATACGGCCCGGACCTCGCCGCTCTACGCTCAGCTGTCGGACACCTCTGCATAATGATGTATGGAGCCGTACGCCACATTACGCTCATCTGCCCTCGCTAAATGCCAGAGCGGCGATTCCGTGTCAAAGGGCGATGTGGCGGTTTTGACCAATGGGTGCTTTAAACTCCAGCTGCATCTGGATGAAAGCGGCGGGAGAGAGTTAGCAGCTAAAGGCCACGGAGCGCGCAAGAAGTCAAACGAACTGAAAAGTCATAACCTGCACGGCATCATTAATTCCTGCATCCTGGATCCTGGATCCGGGTGCGACTGCGTGGAGTTTATTAGAAAAACAAGCCAACGCCTGTCATTCAGAGTTTGACAGCATCTGTCGAGTGCCAGCTCTGGAGTCGGAGATGAACAACGCAATCAGAACATGAACGCCACATCCCATCTCCTTATGTAACACATTAAAGAGCCTTCCCATTACTGACATTCCCCCTCAGCTGGATACACGGTTTGATGGTATTTTTCATCTCCTGTTTCTTTCCAGTTTCTTTTTTTAATTCTTTGACACCCCCCCAAACATTATATTTGACTTTTTGTGTGTGAAGGCAGACGGAGGCCAGCTCCTGCAGCCTGGGTGGATGAATAAAAGGATGAAAGGCTCTCCGATGTGTGTTGTATTCGCTGCTGTTTCACTGTAATAAGGGAGTGAGATCTGTTACTGAGACAAGACAAGCTGCAGCGCAGAACTAGGGAAACTCTGAGTGACCTGACTTCTGATTATGGCAGAGCAGCGTTTGCTTGTTTTGGTTGTCTAAGCTGCCTGGTGTCACTTCTGTTCTGATTTGCCATTATTTGTTAGCTAGTCATTTCCTATAAGATGTTCAAAAGTGTATTTACTTTGAACTTAAGGACGATTTTGAGGTACTACTTTATACGACTTTAGTTACTACTAACTGTGTGACTTCTTTTTAAAAACCTATAAAAACATCAATACAAAATACGACTTTTCCAGTCCATTAAACAGTGTGTTTATACATATACCGCTTAAAATAGCTCCTCCTTGATCAGCAGTCATTTCAGGAAATGTCCCAAAACAATAATAGTAAAATGGTACTGATGCACAAATTCATCTGTATTAACAAACTAATATGATAAATAATAAAGTGACATTTTTCCGCAGAATATTTTTTACTATCGATACATTTTAGCCGTGTACTTTTACTTGTATGTAGTGGTAATAATTAATTTTGGTATCCTTAAAGGTGCTCAATTTGAAATGCAGTACATAAATATACCATCAAACTATTTGCTATGTAAAGATATAACGAAGTGATGAACTGCTGTTTGTTTACGTAGGCGGGCCGGCCGTGAGTGCACGTGAGTCCCAGTGTGTGCTAGCTAATCTCCACCGCCCTGCGCTACGGCAGTAACCGCTGGTAACGCCGTCCTGACCAACGCCGTCTCCCTCTCCACCTTTAAGTGACGGATCTGAATACCATTACAGTAACGGTAATCTACCTGATTCAATTTAAAATCTAGCCTGGCAGAGAATCACTCACTAAAACAACACCAGACGAAGACACCGGCGCTCACAATGCCTCAGCGAGCAAGCAGGCCTCCAGCTACGTCTAATGATTTCTTCATCACTTAGCAGCATCTGCCAACAACGTGGAACAGCTCCATTTTGATCAAAAACCAGCCAATAAATCAACAGTTCGGCTCATAAGCCCACAGCTGGGGGAAAATGCTGCTATTCATTTTTGAAAAAAATGTATCAATATCGCACAGAAAACGCCCCACAGCCACAGTCTTGACTAACAGAGGAATTATCTTCGCTGACACAAGGCAGATATAGAAAAGAGGAAAAACTCTCTGCTTCATTAAGTGTCTGGCTCTGACTCAGGGACATGTTTTTCTCTCTCACTTTCTGGCTCTCTGTGCATCACTCAGCCAGCAAATACGGACACATGCAGACAAAAAAAAAAAGAAAAAAGAAAAGGCATGCACACTTGCTGTCTTTGTCCCCATCTTGGCGACAAACAGCAACACACCCAGTCAGACTCAGCAGCTCAATCATTCACAGCCTTCAGCGTTTGATTCAGTGAGTATCCACGGGGCCTTGGGACTGTTACTGCACTCTTCCACTGTCCTCCTCCTCCTCCTCTTCCTCCTCCTCGTTGCTAGCCTAAGTCCTGCTCCCGCGCTCTCATTTGCCGAGCCCCGGCGACAGGCAGCGACTCGATTGGTCAGCAGATGTAATGGATGCGACGTCATGCCGCCGTGGCTTGTGGTGGTGCAGAAATTAGAGCCGTGAGTATTGGCAGTGTGCGGAGCATCGCCTTAGATCATCATCACGGGCGGAGGGAGCAGGAGGGGCAGGTGAGACAGCGGCGATTAAAAGGAGAGTTTAATTATCAGTTATTGGCTTCCCACGTTGCATTTCATTTGTCAGGAAGAATAACATGCAGAGATTACTCTGAGCAACGCAAGTGAATTAATGGAAAATGTAATATAGAGTTTCCCAAAACCCCCGACTGTTACAATGATTGTGAAACCAATATTAGTTGGTGTGTGACTGAACTCAAGAGTCAGTGTACACTAAATTATAAATGTTATCCATTTACCTGGTTATTTGCATAAAACACAATTTAAATCATTATCGAAAATGTTTGCTTTGATTGCAAAAATTTAGTAGTTTTAATTATGTATTACATGATGCTGGTCTAAGGAAGTTAAAGAGGTCATAATTATATCTCCCTAATATCTACTATATTACTATGTTGCATACAAAATATCTCCTTCAAACAACTGTATTTATTCACTACGGCGCTTGCACAATGACACCGTCGGCACGGCAACGTTAGCTGTAACCGCTGTATGAGCAGAGCACGGGCAAGCTCACATACACTAACATGCACTTAAAAGTCATATATAGCATGAATATCATATATCACATCCCATACATCTTAAGTTATTGTAGATATTTCTTTCTAGCAGTAGCTCCCCTGCTAATCATAATGCTAAGCTACGTAGCACACTCAACACTCATTCAGTCCTTTAAGAACAGGATCAACTCTTCACAAAAACAGAGGGATTTCCCACAATGTTTAACTACTCCTTTAAAAGGGTAAAAAGCTCAGTGAAGGCGCATTTAATCCAACTTTATGGTTGCAGAGCTTTCTTCTTGTGGTTAATTTGCTTGTTATATTTGATGTTACTAATTGGTCTTTTTGCTAGTTATTAGACCCTTTGAGACCAGTGTGGACAGAGGGTTCATTGGTCCATGGTGATCCTGTGTAAAAAAAAATTAAATGAAAAGAAATCAATAAAAAGTTAACAAAAATATTCTCTTCTCACTTTCTCCTTTGGGTATGTGTGAAAGAGGAATACAACTGACCCAAGGCAGCGATGGGAGTGAAACCATGCTCATTTGTTGAAGCACAAACTGTCTGCCCAATTCAATTAACACCAAACTCCGTCCATCTCATTTGCACAATGTCCTCGAAACAGAATAAAGCAGCCGTCTGTGTGTGGACAGACTCAGGTCCCAAAACAGCCTCGGACTGGCCAAGTCTTTATTCCCCCCCCCCCCCCTATAGAGAGCACATGGAAAACAGATATTGTATTCTAAGAGAAGTACGGTTGTTGTAACAGAGCGGTGTTGTTATACGGTGTAGTGAAAAAACAATTTGGCATATCCTTATTTTTTTCATCATTATTTTTTTTACTTTGTCCCAGTTAAGAATTGATTTTATTGGACCCTTATTGATAGATGCTGGCAAAAGCCGTTCTTAAAATCAAAAAGGTCATATCAGTTCAAAACGTGTGTTACAATCATACAATAAAGGAAATAAATTCACCCAGAATATTCACAGCACACACCACAAAAGTAAAAACGCTTTGAATATGTTTAGTCTCTATACTAAACTTTCCAGAGTCATAAGATTCATGCACTGGCTGTCACTTGCACATCTGTTCATTGCCGGATAGAAAGCAGCGACTGGCTGGAGGCACCGACATCTGTCACCGCCGGTGTCACTGGCGCCGGCTGATCAGGTCACACTCATCCCGGGTGTTGTAACGGGGACACATTTGTAACGGCTCAACTATAAACCAGGATGTGTAGTTTTAAGGTCCTGTTTCACACAGAGACGAAGCGCTAACACATTCCCCTCTCGCCTCGCCGGCTCGAATTCATTCCAACTTTCTCCTCCTCTGCAAAACGAGCCCATCAACCTGATGCCCGTCTGCGGAAAGGCACCACTTGGCACATTCTGCGGCTCACTGACATTCACAGAGTGAAGACATTGGCCTACTCGCATGTGATACAATCAGACCGACGTAAATCTTACATGGTAAAATGTACGCACGCAATCAAACACAACCTGGGCAATATATATATATATATATATATATATATGTATATACACACACACACACGAAGTAGAGAAGTTGAGTAAAACATCAGCGTCTCTGACAGCTACTTAACCTTTCAATAAGAAAAGATGCAGGGATGACATAAGCAGTGCCAGGGACCAGATGTACGCCTCCCAGAACAAAAACAAGACAACGGTGTTAGCCGGGCCTAAAAAGTGAAAGAAGGGCTCCTAAATGGAAACTGACAGTTGGGATGGACATGCCAAATGAAGACAGAGCCTCCAGGAGGTCTCTGGGCAGCTGTCAATCACATCAAACACACTCACGCCACATCAGTACAGAAAGTAAGAACCAAAGTACAGATCTAGGGGCATGTGATGCGTTCCGATCAAAATAAAGAGGTTGTTATCCGCGCCAGCCAGGCGTGAGCCCGTGGGGAGATAATGCATTTGGCCGTGCGTGTGCGTGTGTCCGTCTGTCCATGACTAATCTTGCATACTACTGGACCAGTCAGCCTAAAATGATTTATGCTCATTAAGGACTATATGCTCAAGGACCTCATGTGGTTATGGTGATTCACGATTAAAAAACTATTTTATTGGCTGTTTTATATACGGTTATTGACTTGGCTAAAAACAAGCCTAACCTAGTCGGTTGTAGGCCACATTTTGCTATTTGTCATTGCCCGAAAACTGATATTCATAGTAAAGTCTGAACTGGAGTATTTGCAAATTAATTCCATACTTTGTGATCCACCCAAGTAAAGAACGATAAAAGATTAATAAATCACATTTTTTTCCTTTCTAGTCCTTCATGAAATACCTGCAGCCTTTACATGTTTATCAAAGGACCAATACCCTTAAAGCTCTGTAGCCTTTTCTAGATCATTAAAAAAGCCATGCCTCCAATGGAATTGTATTTTGTTTTATTCAACAAGCTGCTTTGTGTGCCTTGAAGGCTTAAAAGACGTCATCACTCATAGTGTTGTAGTCGTAGCAGCACTTTGACCGGACTTTAGTTTTGAAAATGTCAAGGAAAGCCTTTTTGAAGCTGAATTGCACACATTAGTGTGTTGCCGTTTCAAAGTGAGCTTTATATAGATTTGTTTTATTTTATTGGACACACAGAGGGGAAATCCTGCCTCTGTCCAAACCAGACACCGAAGATGAATACAACCATCAAAGAAAAGACACAGTGCTGGCCTGAGACAGGAAATCTGTTTTAAATGTGGCCGGGATTAATGCAACAGTAAATTGGATTTGAAATTTCTCAAAGTCAATCAATGCATCCTGAAGGTGGAGCTTACTATAGCTTCGATGGATGGTGCTCCTCAACGCCCTCTTGCTCCTTTCTACACGACAACAGGCCTCATCACCCTTACTCTATTACTTAACAGGTTACAACATGGCTGAGAAGACACCATTAATGGCTCCATTATGACCTAAAGATGGTAATGGACAGATTTTTTTTTACAGCTGCTTTATCCAAACAGTGGCATAAAGTGCTTTACAATGACACACACACACACACACACACACACACACACACACACACACACACACACACACACACACACACACACACACACACACACACACACACACACACACACACACACACACACACACACACACACACACACACACACACACACACACACACACACACACACACACACACACACACACACACACACACACACAGCCTTTTCAAGTCACTCATGAGGGTATTCACAATTATCCAGATAAAAAATAAACCAACATTAGTATCTACAGGCATTCTGAAATATACATGTTCATTCTTCAAATTAAGCACAATTAAATATGAGCCAACACAATCCTCTATAATTTACTGCAGCCCTAGTTAAAAAAAAATATGTTCAATTAAAAATAACAATATGTGGCGCGCAGGTGGTGGAATGGTTAGAGCGCATGCCACGTCTGTGAAAAAAAAAAAAAAACTTGGACTAATATACTCAATGGTCCTCTTACTAGCATTTTGAACCTCAAGCCACATCTCATGGTCAAGAATGAACTTCACTCAAAGGGAAACAGCATCCCATGAATTACCCGAACAACTGTATGCTTTAATCACATTTTTTTATCATCTGCAGAGAGTTAGGTGAGAAGATCAGTAACAAAATCTGCCTACCAACACCTTTGAAGAGGTTGCTAAGCAACCAGTGGCAACTCAAGACAAGAAACATTTGGATGAATAGGTTAACAAGGTGTATTAAAAAGGTTTGGACAGTGAATGAAACTGGCGACTCAATCATGAAGTGGCCTGACCAAATGAGGCTACGGGTCATCATGTGACCTGCAGTGTGGCGTCACGGTAGGCCGAGCGGGAGAGACGACTGATCCGTCCCACCGGGCAGCACTTAGTGAACAGCCTGCCCCGCTGCTACAGCAGCCAGCTAGCACCACACGGGCAGCTACACTTGATATTCCCGGCACAGCTCGGCTCAAACGGGACATCTGTTAGCTTCCTGCAGCTCAGCCTCCAAAAAAACAACAACCTCCCTCACAATGAGGCGTTGTCAGAGGAATAGTGATGAACTGCCCAGCTGCTTCGATATTATTTGGCAACTTAAACTGATGGAATTCAGTTTAAAATAATACGTTGGCGCACTCTAACTGCTGACTGCTGTGATGAAAAGGAAGCGTGTACAGGAGGTGAATCGGGCTGCACAGCTGTTGTGTTCAAGCATGTCTGGTTTTTAAAGAGCGGGCAGGCCACCCTCCTTGTGAACTCCATCCTTGTTGAGGAAAATTGAGAGTTATGCAGATTCAGAGGGATTAGAGGACAAAACAAGTCCTCCAACTGCTAATGGGCCCAACTCCTATGTGAAGTGCTTGAGTTTTAGTTAGTTACATGCTGCAACTAACCGCTGCTTTGGGAGGTCTGGACTGGATTCTGCCGACAGGTTTATCCAGTTTAACACCTTTAATGCAGGGCTATAGAAATTATATATTAGATCAAAACTTTCAGCCAGATGGGCTCTTTAGTAGTTACATTATTATCCATGACGATATTACATTGTTATTGATGCAGTAACATGTAAGATACATTTTAAGGTTGTAGCCAAAAGAGCTCGTTCTATTCGTTTTTTCTACTGCTGTTTTTGATTTATTCATTATAAATAAAAGTAGTAAAAATACAATAATTACCTCTGAATATGTAGTAGTGTAGAAAAGGCGTCCTACAATGCATGTTTTGTGGTGCATACTCGTATTTCAGTTCACTACTAGAACATGTTGACATGCTTTTATGCTCAAAAAACACTTTATTTTATTATCCCGGCTGTGCAGCAGCTATTCTCAGTCAGACTCCTGCATCTCTCTCCCAAAAAGCCCAGTCTGCTCTGATTGGCCAGCTGGCCCACTCTGTTGTGATTGGTCATAAGCTTTGTCAGAAATATCACGCCCCCTTACCATAACCAGATAACAGGCGATGTACTGCTGAGGAATATTTCTATTATTTACTACTATTTCTGCTTTATTGTTATAATCATTGTATCATATCCACTGATGTGGATATCTTTAGTGGTAATCCTATTTTTCTAGTTGTTTTCTCTGCCATTACTGTTACTACTGCTATTGCTGTAGTCATTTTTTTTGTAAGTTCTATTACACTTCTGCAAACCCAAGGATGCCACCTCTGTTGCTCTCTCCTTTTTCCCTGTTAAAAGGGGGTTTCATGGGGAGTTTATCCTTCCTTGATGGAGGGTCACGGAACAGAGGACGTCCTACTCTGTACAGAGTGTAAAGCCCTCCTAGACAAATTTGTGATTTGGGGCTGTGTAAATAAAAGTGAATCATCGCTGTACGGAAGAAAAGGATTTAAATTGAGGCTTTTCAAGCAGTTGAGGAGGAGTGTTGCTGTGGGGGAGGGTCACCTCCATGAGGCTTTGCACCTCTGGAGACCTTTTACATGCACAAAAAAAACCCAGACATCTCACGCTTAAGGAAATTACCATTCAAATGCCAATGTGACTATATGTTCAAAGACATGCGATTGCTCAAAATGAGAGATGTTGCGAGACCGAGGCCTCTTTTCTTTCCGTCATTCACTCAAACACTCTCCTCGCTTGACATATCCAGATTGCATCCAATATGAGTTCACAAAGTCTGGACAAATTGATTCTGCATGGCGACTGAACACAATGCTCATGCTTCTGGGTTGGAAATCATAGCTACGTAGTTACTGACGCCCACACCGTTACCACAGCAACCCACGCGGACAGGTTGGCAACGTCTGGGAAATCAGAAACATTCGGAAAAGTTGCAAAATAGCAGCACTAGAGGTCCGTCTTAAAGATCTGACTTGAGAAATAAGCGTATCCCATTGACTATTCAAAAACGAAGCAGGTCATCACATATACACAACCATCGTCAGTAGAATGCGTGGAGCACAGAATGCAAAAAAAAAAAGACACAAAGGCTTCGAACCGTTTGTGCATCAAAGAAAAAGCAAGAACAGCATCTCTCCAAGTGCATTGACTACAGTGCAAAGCCATTGAAGCCGGGCTGTACACAGAGGCTAAGCTGTTTTAGCTGCTGAGCCAAATGTAAATAATGAAACCATGTGGGTGACCTGCCAGACAGATTAGTGATCCTTTGCTTCTACACGGGCCGTCTTCCTTCCTTGTTTTTCTTTTATTCAACTATGTGCTACATATTCATAGGAATTGGAATAACAGTATTATTCTCACTAATACCCATCCATCAATAATTTGCACATAACTGCTGCATATTTTGAGTTCGTATTTATTTGTATTCTGAAGCAGAATGACGCCGGGAGACACTGTGTATGTATGAGTGTTTGTATGCAGAGACTGCATGTGGTTTTGGTGCTTTGAGAGACTGGCTTTTGCTGTGGATCACAGGAATAAAGGCCTTCTTTTATGTTGATTACACAGTTATATAAGTAATGTGGTGCATGCTAATATCTGAGCTTGTCACTCAAAATTATAATAATGTATTACAACTTTCAGAAACATAATACACTATGATCCTTTAAAAAAAAAATTGAGTCAGTAAGTCACCAGCAATTATGAAGTATATGATACTTGACCTTATAGGTTATGGTGTATAATATAACCTAATTCAACACCACATGTTACAGTAAAGTCTCAAAAACAGAGAAAGAGGTGACTGACAACAACCGTTAAAGCCTCTCAAAAGCAGTAGTTATTAGAGTAAGGATCAGGTGTATTTGGGAGCAAGGGTCAAAGTTAAGCAAGGTTAAGCGTCCCCAGGCACAGCAGTGACCCCATGGCTGTTGAGCCACAGTTTCTAAGCCTGCAGAGGGCGTCCAGAGGCGTGGCGACGCACCACGAGTCGGCCTTTCTCCTTCACCGGCTGCAGGTTGGTGTGGAAGTCTGCAGCCACAGTACAGCATCACTCCTACCATCCTAAAAACAGAGCAAGCCCGTGGCTTTTCTTTGCTTTGTCCTTGTCGTGTTGACTCTCCCTCCCTCCCTCCCTCCCCAGCCCACGCCACCTCCGCGCCAGCCAGCGCCAGTCTGCCCCAGCTGGGTTTTTAGATGCGGGGAGTCGGGCACGGCAGGATGGAGAGGGGACGACTCTCCACCCTCTCTCTTTCTCGCTCTTCCTTGCCATCTCTCTCTCTCTCTCTCTCTCCCCCCCGGAGCATCTTCTGCACCACTGCTCTGCCACCATGAATTCATCAGTGCAAACTTCCTAAACAAACAAGTGCGCGGACTTCTGCTCCTCAACATGCACATGCAGGTCATCCCAGTATAGATACACGAACACACACACAAACACACACACACACACACGAACACACACACAAACACACACACACCACAGTGTGTGTTTGACCTAATAGCTGCTGACATAAATACTTGTTTTCTGATTCGGCGCCCTCCAAAAAAGGAAGTGCAGATGTGAACCTGTCTAATGAGAAGTTGCTAATGAGTTTATCCACTCTGTGAATTCACATCTGTTTTGTTTACCTCACTCCACGGCGAAGGCCCTCGGGGAACGTGCACACTAACACCGACGCCATCATCTCCATCGCAAAGAACCGCGTAAACACAACTCGCTCTTGTGCACTGTGTTCATTTACAGTGGGAGATAATAATCTGGGAGGCTCGCACTGTTTTCATTACAAAAGAAAGATTAAAAGAACAGAATACATATTTGGAAGGAAAAACAATCCTTAAAAAAAAAGAGGAGAGACTAAAGAAATTCCCTGAGAAAATTAGTTAATTTGGACTTCAACTTTCAAACAATACCAGTCAATCTGTATTTCTATGATCATTAATTTATCTCAAGCATGATTGAGTAGATCAACTTGGTTTTTGGAATTTATGAATAAACTTAACTTTGAGGACGATACCAAATATGCAAATATGTTAATAAAATAAAAGGATTTAATTGGCTACATGCAAGTGACTTTTCTGTCAGTGTAAAGAGGGAAACAAATTATTCTTGCTAAATGCACTGACATGAAATTAAAAAAAACACAAAATAAAATACACAGAATGCGCACAATGCCGATTAGATTCGACTTCAAAAAGCACATCTGTCCATACACAGATCACCCTTCTAAAGGGACAGTTCACCCCAAAGTAAAGGAAGCAAATACTCTTCTTACTTTTAGTGCGATTTATCAATGTAGTCATTATTACTGGAATGATAAATTGCTGTTGAGTGCCACATAGTCCCATTATATTGAATCTCCAAAATAAGCCATCTCACACCACAACGATCTAGATTGATAAATGGCACTACAGGCACTCAAGGCCGGACCGGCTACGTCAACAAAGCACAGAGAAGCTGCGATTACAACGCACACTGAGGGATCGCGACTTTATTCTCCGCTCAGCAAGATAGCAAATCGTTGTCTGCTGCCACATTAATGCTCTGAATGTCGTACGGAAAACATTTATTGCTTAAACTTGATATTTTTTTCAGCTTACATAACCTCAACAGCTGGATATTTATGGGAGTTTAATGTCTTCAGACACGTCTAAAGAGCTGACTGCATGCACACGCAGCATGTTGTTGCTCTAGGGTTCAATGTTAATCACAACCGACAAGCAACAATGCAGCTGCCACACGCATGACTTTCAAGGTGTAACAACCCCCCCCCCCCCCCCCCCCCACACACACACACACACAAATGCACACATTTAGTGACATCTAAGAGCAACACGCACAAACCGTAACAATAAAATAAAACACACACACACACACACACACACACACACACACACACACACACACACACACACACACACACACACACACACACACACACACACACACACACACACACACACACACACACACACACACACACACACACACACACACACACACACAGTACAGCGTCCCACATCCTGTTGAGGTGAAGCCACGTTCTCATCAGTCTCTCTCCTCGCTGGGAGCAGATGGTGGCGTTCGGGTCGAGGACGAGGGGCGAGGAGTCGTCGCTAATGCTGACTCTGCACGCGCGTCTGTCTGCGGAGACGTTCATCCGAACAGATTTACCGTGGAGATCCCGGGCGTCGTTGAGTATTTATGATCCCCGTGGACTTGACACATGCTGGCGCTGACATAACGTAATCGCTATCCGGCTTCAGATGAATATCATTAAGCCGCGTTGCTCGACGCTAAATCGAGTGCTCGTATCCCCTCACATGCCTGCAGTTGGAAAGCAGCCTGAATTATGATTCTCCTTTCATGTGACACAGATTTGATAAGACATCAATATGTACAGCGTGCATCCTGAATCTTATGCTAAATCCGATGCATGTATGACCCGAGGCCATATGGCAGGAGTTAAAAAACGGACAGCTTATGTGGGTTTTCACGTTGTTTTCTGTGAGAATGTGTCACGTCTCCGGGAGCAAGCGCAACGGACTGCAATCGCAACGAGCATTAGCAGATCACCGTTATGATCCTCCCTGTCCGAACATTCATCAGGCGCTGTATCTGGGCCGCCAGGTTCCTGCTAACACTGTAAGACCCGATCCACTTTTTCTGATCCAAGTGGATTAAAGGTACAGTGGTGAAGATTAGAAACACGTCCTGGTGTGCTCCTTTCACTTGCTCTGCCAAGGTTTGCTCCGGGAGGTGACGGTGCTCGGTCCAGGCTCGACTGTCAACATGGCGGCTAAATAGCACGCTAAAACAGGGTTCTGAAAACATTTGAGGTGAGAAACAAGCAATTGATTCATATTATATATCAGCGCTGATTAGTTTGACGGATTTATCAGAGGAGCTTCATGATTTATAACCAACAGATGCTTCAGAGAATCCTCTGCTCTGATTGGTTGCCTTCAGGTGCGGTAGAATCTTGCAAATGACATTAAGGAGCATTAAGCACGTTTCAGATAGTCTCTTTAAAAAGCACCACACTTGGTTGTATACATGATAAGGAATTGAAGAAGCTGCATGGGACGATATGAAGATTATCCTGGGCAAAATAGTTGCGATTCGCAATATTATCCCGATAGTCATCACAAAATGCTGATGCAAATGTTTACGCTTCAGCTGAACCAGTTTCAACTGGTGTGGTCGCATCACTGTGTCAATTTGCGCCATTCCAGGCAAATTCTTGTCTAATCGCACCTTTTATTGACTTTGTATACAATTGTGTTGCCTCAAAAACTGCTGACAGTCAAAATGTAGACTGTGCTCGAAGCATTTTGAGATGAGAAGTGCTGACGTGTTCTTAGTATGAAAAGACAGCGAGCTACTCTTGTAGCTAAAGCTATAAAACCCATTCTCTTAGGCCAAACTTACACTTTTCAAGCAGCTCGAATCAAGATAGAATCCTGATGAGATTTAAGACACTTTCATTTCCACACCGATACATATGCGTCTCAGGTATCAAGATGACCAATCTGATTGCATTCCGGCTTTCAACAACATGCAACAAAGGCTGCTGGCTGGAATCGAATGCGTTGTGTTTACGTTGCATGCGCTATAAGCACTTGGCTACCGAGACGCTCCAACAGACAAATGTTGTTCCATCGCCAACAAGTGATTAAGTGTAAATGCGGGGAAAGTTGTCCTGAATGCTTTTTCTTGTTGCCATTTTGATGTAAAAGCCCATCATCATGTCCATTCAAATGAAATCTGGTACCCAAAACAACAAGACAGCGTCCAATAGAGAACAGGGCCACATTCTTCCTTTGCGATTACTGTGAAAATGTTAAGGATTTCTTGTGATCATACAATAGTCATCACACAGTCATCACAGCTCACAACACTTCAACCAGGCTCGTCATTGCAGCCTAATGGCGACTGTACCATCAAAAATCAGAAAGGGTGTATTCAAGTGGCCTATTAAGACGCTACAGCCACTACTGAACAAATGAACTGTTGCCTTGATGAATGCTTTCAAACCCACCCCTAACAAACAGATCGTTTACTCCACAATCCCACTAAGCCTTTCAAATCTCTCCCTTCTGCTCCCCCGAGAGCCAGCGTTGTCGACCACGTCTTTTAATTTAGAAATTAAACCCTTTTTTTCCCCGTCCAACAAAATCGATTGAAATGTGGTTCCCAAACCGCTATCGGAAAGGGTTTGGAGCCTTGTTAAAAGACAGAAAATTATACGAAAATCAAGTATTCACCATAGTGCTTAAGGTGTTTGCTATTAAACTATTCAAAGCTCAAACTCTGGAAGAAAAAAAAACCTAGTCCTCCTTTCATCGACTCGCTAAAGAGCCACAATAAAACAAACAGGCCACCACACTATTGTTCTGCAACAGTCGTCTCCCATTTGCACAGAAATATTTGATTACACCTCAATTTAACATAAAGCTACTTCTTTTTAGGACACCATTAGGGAAAGAAATAGCTTTCTGCTAAAAGGGAGACTCCGGGGAAAAGCCTCGGTACATACCCAGCAGGTCTCAGAACGGGTTCCATCGACTCTTGTGCCGAGGAGATAATGGAATCGATCCCTCAAACTGCTTAACTTAAGCGTAGGAAAAGGGCCTGCCATGTGACCATGTCCTCATTAGAGGAGTGGGGCACTGTGCTAATTTATTTACCCAATATAACCCAGACAAGCAGGGATGCACAGATAGGAGGAGAGGGAGGCGTGAGCTGGCCAAGCCGATTTGAGTCTGTCACTGATGCCTGAGCCAAGACCTGAGGGCTGGTGGGAGGAGTGTGTGTGTGTGTGTGTGTGTGTGTGTGTGTGTGTGTGTGTGTGTGTGTGTGTACAGTAGATGGGGATAAGATTGAGATGGACAGGACGGAGAGGAAAGGTACGGGGGAAGCTGTTGACAAGACAGAGACAGCTGGTGATGAAGAGAGAGGAGGAAGAAGACCTAGGCTTGGCGGGGACGGGTCGGGGGAGGGGGGGGCGTGTTATGTCCACGCGTTTAGCCTGGTCCTTGCTGCGTATCACGGGTGGCCGGGCTCCAGGGCCATGTCACTCGGGTCTGTTCCAGGTGGCAAAAGCATAAGGGCTCCTGGTGGCGGAGATGTGACACACTCAGCCATCTGGTGATGAGTCACTCTGCCTCTACTCTCGCTCTGACTGGGGCCACGGGCCATCAAATGTGTGCGTGCGTCCCTCCGGCGCGTTAGCGCTGGCAACTCGGCAGAGACGTAATTAGCAAAAGCTAAAAATTATGGATTTAATTTGCGAGGGTGATGAGAGAGAGGCCTCGACGACTCATTTAATTCAGCAAAGGTTGAGACTCTCGAAATTATAGACTAACAAACAGCAGGACTTTAGTGTTGCCAGCTAAAATGTTCATTTGGTGAAAGAGATAAGATAATGCAAGCACAGAGATGCATGCATCATTTACAGCATTCAAGATGGCTCAAAATACATCGGTGTGCTGCAAATAAAATGTGCAAAGAATAGGAGAGGGGTTACGTACACAGTAATCTGCCTGGATGACAGCATGCATCCTGCCTCCTAGATAGACGCAGCCAACTAACAGCCCTGTTCCTGTGTGACAGCTCCCCCCCCCTCCAGGCCAAAGCTGACCCAAATCTGTTTTATTTCCTCTCCGCTTTACCGACAATCCCACATCAGAGACGGGGGACGGCGGGCACTCCACTCAAATCCCAGTGCCACTGCTCAAACAATTATCATGCTGGGGACACTGGTTAAGCAGCCATACATCTACTGCCCCCTATCCTCCAAAATGTAGCCCTACTTCACTGCACAGACACTCACAGGAAATACAGCACATTCAATGCAGCGCAGATTAGTTTTTTTGGTTTTCAAGTCGTTTCTACAAATTGGAATTTAGCCCTAAAATCCATGTTAAACAATCTGCATATTTCTAGTCACAACCAAGTTCCTCCCTTAGTGATGTCACAAGCCTCGACAGTTGCCTGACCATGGAAAAGCTGACACAATATCCCTCTCATGGCCACACACAGACATTTGGTTAAATCAGGGCACCTCCCCATGCATTACTCGTAACTTTTCGTTAAAAGAAAAGTGACGGTAAAAAGTTACAACATCAACGAACACATTCAATGCGAGAGACGAATTCCAGCTGTGTCTGAACGTTGATGTGACCCGACCGGTATATCAGCGCTACTGTGACATTACTTCTCAGTGTGGGTGCTGAACACAGGCCGGCTCTGAGCCTGCTGTCCTACCACATTATCCTGTAACCGTAACGGGAAGCCACACATGCAATGCGTTCTCGTGCAGGGGAGTCAAATCCAAAAGCTTTTCAGAAAAAGAAGGATTCGACACGCGGGTCACAAAATGTCAAAGCGGTGTTCTGCCTGGGAGCAGCAGCAGCAGAGTTATCGCTTCTGTCAGCTCCACATTAGTTTGTTATCGTCATGGAAACGTGATTGCACCACTTGGGAAGAGGGAGATGGAGAGCTGCTGGCTGAGGACTCACACAGCGGTTCTTAATTGGGGTGATATCTTTCACATTTAGCACATTAAGTGTCTCCATGTCATTCTAACCTCAGACATGTAGTGAGTGTTTGCAGACTGCACAGTGTGATTGAAGCTACTGAGCATACTTAAATGTTAGCAAGTTTCTCTTTTGGTACTTAAGGCCCCAAAAAAAGAGTATTCTGTCTTGAATAATACGCTTCCGCGGAAACTTAATTGAGCTTGCAGTTTAGTTGTATGGGAACGTCATTTCGTAGGAGACGGGGTTGGGCCGACAGCAGCCTGGTAAGAGAGTCGTATGGCTCAGCAGTTTTTTATGGCCGACTAAACCACGAGGCTCTCCATCACTGTGGAGCGCTGCCAGAGAGCTGCAGGAAGCAGAATGAAGAGGCTGGGACAGTCTCGGGTCTCCATCTCTCTGAGAAACGCCACTCTCGCCGTGAAATATTTGGGGTAATGAAACTCCGTCTGTATTCTCGGTTCGGCAGTGCATAAAGATGTTTCCGAGCTTAGAGTGAAAAACGCAAG